>NW_026596120.1:11825435-11972432 GCF_907164565.1 Psammomys obesus
ACACACACACACACACACACACACACACACACACACACACACACACAGTGTTTGGCCTAAACGCAAATGAGGCAAAAGTGAGGACTATTTGGGAGGACCCGCTGAGGAAAAACTGGTGTTCTCAAGTGGACAGGTGCCACAGCTATTACGACATCATGGCTGGTAAGTGTATATGAGAGGGGAGGTTTTAGTCACCTTGAAATATTTCCAGCCAACGGTACCTGCCATCATTTCTGTTCCTGATGCTGTGGCAAAATATACTGACAAAAGCAACTTAAGGGAGAAAGGATTTATTCTAGCTCACGGTTCAGGGGCATAATCCATCATGGCAGGGAAGTCAAGATGACAGGAGCCTGAAGCAGCTGCTCACACTGACTCCATGATCAGAAAGACAATAGTGGATACATGATGCTTGGGCTCGGCTCCCCTTTTCCATTCATACATTCCAGGATCACCCATCTAGGGTTTAGTCCCACCCACTGTCACATCGATTAACATAATGAAGATAACCCTCCACAGGCAGCTGAGAGGTGACTCTAGATCTCATCCAGGTGACAACTGAGATGAACCGTCACAAACAGTACAGCAGAAAATGTGGTGTACTATGGAAGAGCACTGAATGTTTTAGAAACCTCCTCAGACCCTGGACAGGGCTGCGTTTCTCCAGAGATGAATGCCACCTACTGAGAGCGTAGATCAAAGGACACAATCTGTGGGACAGTTGGAGGGAATTCTCAGCTCTGGTTCTGTCCCTCATAACTGAATGACAATTCAAGAAGAGCTGTGAAGGAGGCAGAGAAATAGCCTCAGTGGGTGACGGCTCACGGAGTCCTCAACATGAGGTAGTCTCCTGTGCATGACAAGACGAATATGTTAGTACGTGGAGAAGAAACCACCCAAACCATACAAATGGAGGAAGCATTTCCTGATGTCAGGGCTTGAAAATGCTCCCACAGAGAAGTCAAACTCTATGTCCAGAAACAGCCTGGAGAAATCAGTAAACATCGAAAGAAAAGAAGGAGTCCCTGGGACATCCAGATGGAAAAAGGCAAATGACCTAAGAGAACAAAAGCAAAGCTTTCTCCAAACCACGCACAGTAACATTCCATGGCCTGTGCTCAGTGCCCTGCAGAGACACCAAAGCCATGTCCACAGATTCAGAGCAAAGGCATTCGTGCCACCTGTGTGCATGTGCTAAACGCAGGCAGGCTTCTGCTTCTATATTTTCCTTAATAGGGAAGGAGAACTGAAATGTCAGAGACTTGGTAGAGTGAGCTGTGGGAAGATGAAGAGGAGCAAACAGAGAATGACTGGAAGTCACCCCGGTTGGTTGAGACGTGGTCCCTCCCTCATCAATCATTCATCACGAAAATGGCCCTACAAACTTATTTACAGTCAATGGGGCAGAAGCATCTCCTCAACTGAGTTTCTCCTCCCCATATGGCTTTAGCTTGTGTCAAGCTGACAAAAAAACAAACAAACAAAAAACAAAACAAACAAAAAAAAACTAACCAGGAATATAAGAAATGGGACCTCATTAACCTGAGCATGAGAAACACAACCTGTTAGCAGTTCTCTACGCAAGAGCAGAGAGGCACTGACGTCACTGGGGACTTTCTAGGAACACACACCCCTGGGACCCACTCTAGACCATAATCCTCACTTGAAGAAAATGCCCAGTTGAGGCACACACTTTAACTCTAAACGGAACTACTCTCCAGAACAGATGAAGCACAGAGGAAGGACGGCCAGCGGTCACTGAATATATAGGAGCAAAAGCTGCTAGACATTGAAGCAGGGAATGAAAGATACCAGGGCCCAACCTAAACCGGAAAAAGAGATGTAGGGGTTCAAGAAACTGCCAAACGTCCAAAATGGGAGTGAGGTTTGAGTGTCTACCCTTTAAAGAAGAAACTCTGTAGGATTTTTTAAATTTTTTTTATTTTGCGTGGGGGTGGGGGAGGTTTGTAATCAAGAAAGACATTTTTGAAATCCAGCAATTTTTGCAGTATTGTTTTAATTCTAGTCTATTAAATTCTAATCAAACTCAACACACTCCTCTCCAGTTAAAATGTATATAGTATGATTCCATTTTTGCAAGACTGTTTGAATTGATCTAATTAGCTATCATTCTATCAAAGAGCTATGGACCAAATGTTAATGATTTCTCCTAGAAAGAGGAAAGTGATCATGTCTTGTGTGCATGAGTATACTTTTGTCTAGTACTTAATTTTAAAAAAAACAAACAGTATATATTATATTCACAAAAATCCTTAAATGCATAATCAGAAAGGTCCAGTCCTAATAGCGGGTTTAAGTAATGCTCTAAATAGTACTTACAGCCATAAATATGAAAAACAAAACTATTGAAGTAAAATTTTAAGAAACCAAATTAAGTGATAAGTTGGAAACAAAAATGTCATCATCTCATCACTAAACACTTTTTCTTCTGGGATGTGAGATGGGGCTAGCAACACTTCTCAGCTTCCCATTGGATGCTTCTCTCGGGCTTAGGGGATGGCTCAGTCTTCAAAGTGCTTCCTGAGCAAGTGTGGTGACCTGAGTTCAGGCCTCAGAACCCATGTAAGAACACTGAGCATGGTGGCTTCCATTCCCCACCCCAGCACTTGAGAGGCTGAGACAGGCAGATCCCCAGAGCTTACAAGCCATCGTAGCCAATGTAATAAGCTTCCGACCAGTGAAAACCCTTGTCGAAAAGAAGGTGGTGTTCCTAAGCATGACACCCAAGGCTCTCCTCTGGCCTCCACATACGTGTGCATATTGGAATGTGGTATGTGTACACACACACACACACACACACACACACACACACACACGTACATGGATACACTCACCCACTAAAGATGAACTAAAAAGTTTCTGCAGTTGCAAACCTTTAGCTACATCTGCAGAGCACAGGCTCCCAAGTTCACTACCTAGCTGTGGTGATCCTCAGTATTTCCTAGAGCCGACCAAGGCCTGCCTGCCTATGCAGCTCTCATCACCTCAAATAGCCTGTCTAGAAAAGCCCTCAGATTTCATTACCTTCACTGCATAACAAAGCACCCTTTAATAAAGGACCCTCAGACCCGCACTCCACATCACTTGTTCAAACTACTGCCTCCCAGACTCACCCCTGGGGGGGGGGGGAAGCTGATAAGATATGAGAGCCCAGGCTTTGAGCTTCTTTGGAGCTCTGGGCCTTGTACTCTTTAGCAGCTCTTGGTTGATTCTGAGGGGACGGAATCAGACTCTGGATTTGAACCAGGTGTCAGAGGAGCAGGTGGCACTAATTGCAGGGCCACAGGCTCCTCTCCTACATGCTTCTGGGCCCAAGCTCTTCAGCCAAGGAAGAGTATGGTTATGTTGTTCGTCTCCCTGAAGGCGACCCACACCCTGGGACTCTGCAACAGAATAAGACGGGAGAGACAAAGCACTTCAATCTACCTGTCTAGCACATGGCCCACAGGCAATGGGGTGAGCTTAACATGCTGACACCCAGACACACCTATCTCAAGGGACAGTGAGCTTCGCCAGCAAAATATCTCTGCTCAAGCTGTTTTTAAGCCACACTTGTACTTTCATGGATAAAATAACAAGGCTGGGTATTGGCTTGTACTTTCCTAGATCAGGTCTCCCTCTGCTGGGCCCCCTGCCATTCCCACTTTTATAGGAAACGCCATGTAGACGTTCAGAATGGCACAAGACACTTTTCCAGGTGAATTCTGGAACAGCTTCTCCTAGTGGAGGTCACCTCCTCCACTCTGCTGAGAGGAAATTACTCAAGGGTTATTGGTCCTGGAGAGACTGCTGTAGTATCTCTGCTCCCAGGCATTTTCCAACTCCATTTCAGAAGCATGTTCCAGCTGTGTATAGCAGCAGAGTCTTTGGAAACTGCTTACCAGTATGATGGATGCTGAGATGAACTCTCCAAAACCACAAAGTGGAGTGGTTAAGAGCACATACTCCAGGCTGGGGACTGGAGCTCAGTGATAGAATGTCTGTCTACCATCCTTAACTTAAAGTTCTGACTTGGATCCCTGAACTGGGGCCATGTTGGGAAAAAGCATCCAAACTGAAGGCAAGACTGCCTGGGCCTAAGCTTAGGTGGTACCACTCCAGGAAAATTATTTCAGAGTTTTCTTACCTCATCTGGGGACAGGCAATCATGGCTCCCTCAGAGCAATGCATAAGATCTAAATAAACTTAGAGTGTGCAGAGGACAATGGGCATTGTCTAACACAGAGGATATGCATGCTAATATTCTCAAATTCTAGCACCCGTTTGACTGCATCTAGCTCCTCTCCTTTCTCACTTCCGGGCCCTAAGATTATTCTCTGCCCCGTATGTCCTCTACTGCCAGTCTGCCACCTGGTTCGTCCCTGTAGCTGACACCCAGACACTAGGCCCTGCTTCTTCGTTTCATCCTCCTGCTCACCCACAGTCCCTGTCATCCTGTTCCCCACAGAACCTCTGAGTCCCTGATAATTTTGTCATGGATATGAGGGTTGGCCGAAGCCCCAGCCACCCCATTAGTAATAATTCTGTTAAATAACTATCCTGTCGTCTTGAGAAATGGGATGGCATCACCTGGCACTGCCCTTAGTCCTGACCCAATCAACTTTTTAATCCATAAAATGGAGGTGAAATACTTAATGGGATGTATATCAAATCGAGATGTGACAGAAAGCTGGAAGAAATGATCAAAATGCCAGGGAGTGAGTTCACATTCAGACTGATCTCTGGGGACTAGAATTCTGGACTGAGGCCAAGGGAAGGTGTTCTTTACACAGGACAGGCATAAATTTCCAATGCAGGAGGGCGGTGCTGCTTTTGCAGCTAGCTCACTATGGGGAGGGGAGTAAGGCATGAAGGTGACCCTAAGCTTTTTGAACTAACCCGTGGCGGATGAGGCTTGCATCCCAGAAGGACCTGCCCACAGTCCTCTGAATTTAGAAGGAATCCTTTCTAAAGAATTTGTTTTTGTTTTTCTTCTTTTTAAAGATATTACTATTATTTGACAATGTCACAAATGCACAGATTTTGGTCACTTTTATGTCCTCAGCCCCCTCCCACTCCTGCTGCACCCTTTCCTCCCAACAAGCTCCTGTTTTCATGCCTTTTGTTTTGTTTTGTTTTGTTTTTTTCTTTGTTAGCCTCTGAGTTTCATTAAGGTTGTTTGCAATGAGTATACATGAATTTTCAAAAAGGAAGGACATGACTGCTCCTAGGGATGGTGGAGAAGAAGGATTATCGTAGATAAAAGGGAGAGCAGAGCCGCAGGCAGGGACATCTGGGAGAGGCCAGAGTGAACATGACCTTGAGCTGGGCCTCGTGAGGAGAGGGTGGAGGAGACAGAGGAGAGTTAGATCAGGAGAGTAAAGGGTAGACAAAAGAAGCCTGGTAACCAAAATGGCTGGATTATATAGGGAAGGGCCGCTGGAGGAACGGCTGGAGAAGTTTAGGGCAGGGGTTGGGGTATTCCAGCCCTACCCTGTAATGGGTAGTGGCTTGGGGGATGCAGAGAGAACCTGGAGAACAGGCCCACTTTGGTGCGTTAAATAGGCACCTCATTTACCCCTTTGTACTGTTTGAGACGTAACCCTATGTGAGAGGTTACCTACAGGAACAAGAACAGCTTATGAATGTCTACATCACTTAAGAAAAAGACTCCCTGCCCCAGAACACAGTAAATGCCTAAAGTTCCTTAAGTAGGAGTGTGGCCTCATGAGTCCCTTCCCTGGTCATGATGTAATGTTGAAGGCCTCCATCTCAAACAGGTAACCACAGTGGCCTTGAGTTCAAGAGCAGGAAAGTCACACCCTATCCAGAAGACATTTCTAAGCACTCCTCCATCACCCAGCTCTTAACCTTCCAAAAGATGCTTTTCTGGGAACTGGGAATGTCGGGGATTAGCATCCACAGGCCTTGAGTTCTTTCGTCTGTTCATGGACCCACTTACCATTTATTTCAAGTATTATCTTTGTAAGTCACTGCTAAGAGGAGGACTACATTTTCCCTGGTTCCTTAGAATATTTAAAATGAGGGATTAGAATACAACAAGGGGATAAGTTAATAGAGTTTGCCCTTTTCAAGAAGCAGGAAGGAGTGGCCCCCTTCACGAGCTCAGGCTGAAAGGTGTATAAGTCACTGCTGTGGGGCTCAGCAGCTAGACGTCTGAAGCCTCTTTGAAGCAACGTTCTGTCCTTCTGTGGTGGCCACGATAAGTTGGAGTGGCAGGTAGAGGGAGGAAGGGAGCAGGTATATTGAGTCAGAGATCCCTTCAAGCCCCAGCCAGACAGCCAGCCTCCCTTTTGCCTGCAGACTGCCTCTTACTCGTTGCTACCTTGACTTGGGACAAAGTAACTGTGGTCTATAAAGTCTCAGCCCAAATGCACAGAGCATGAGCACATAAAGAATTGTAGAGTGAGCCTAGGAGCCCTTCATGTCTCAGTTTTCAAGATGGTCATCATAAATGTTTGGGATCTGGGAGAATGGTTCAGTTGGAAAACTGCCCGCTGTGTAAACATGAGAACCTCAGTTGAGGTTCCCCAGATACCACCCCCCCAAAAAAAATCTGGGCACACTGCTGTCCATCTTTAACCTCAGAGCTGTAGTTGAGAGAAGGCAGTCACAGGCAGATCCCTGAAGCTCGTGGCCAGCATAATAAAATTTTCCAGGGTCAGTCAGAAACCACAGTTCTAATAATGAGGTAGAGAAGCTACTGAGGAAAAGACCAATGGCTCCTAGGATCTGCACACCCACATGTACACATAATACACCCCCACATAAACAGGTACACACACACACACACACACACACACACACACACACACTTGATACAAATAGCCTTCTATTCTCATGGATCACAGCATTATGAAGCACCAGCTTTTTACCCTGTCCCACACCATACCCCCATTTCTGAAAATGCCTTATCTGGCTGTACTTGCATTCCTGCGGTATGTCTTATTGAAGTGCACCATACATTTTACTTTTGGGTTTCAGCAGCCTATTCCTGTCTTTTATTGTCATTTTGTGATAGTAAAATGTACAAATAACACAGTATTTCTCATTTTAACTACTTGTAAGTGTGTAGTTTAGTAGCATAAAATCTATTCACATGATGGCACAGTTATCACCATTATCTGTATATACTCAAATATTTCATCATCCCCAATATGAAAATCCATACCTATAAACAATAACTCGACATGTCTCTCTCCCCTTTGCCCTTGGTAGCATGTATTCTGCTGTCACACTGAATTTGCTTGTTTTAGGTACCTCATACAATATTACCCTTTCATGACTGGCTTCTTTTACTTAGCATTGTGTTCTCAAGGGCTGCCTCTGTTGCTGAATGCAGCAATAATTCATTCCTTCTCGTGGCTAGATAACATTTCATTGAATTTGCATACCACATTTTGGTTATTTCTTGATGGGTGCTTGGCAGGGTCCTTTTGGCTGCGGTGCTCAGTGCTGCTCTGAGAACTGATAACAACATGTGAATCTCCGTTGTCAATTCTTGTGTGCAGAATTCCTTGGGTGGCAAAAAGATTAGAAACAACACACTAACCATTGGTAGGTAACTAGTTAAATAAGCCGCTGTATTCACACATTGGAAGCATGTCTCCCTTTAGGATGGGCTGCTTTTGCAGTGTTGGTATGGGGTCATTTGTAAGTCATAGTATCGGGAAAGGAGTAAGAAGAGGAGAGGTAGTGGCAGCTGCAGCATGGGGAAGAAGAGCGGGCATGTCTGTTGCACACTCTGCCTGTGGAAGCCTCCACAAGAGCCAGTGGGTGTGGTACCCGGGAGGCCACTGGGTATGGGTCCAGCAGTGATGGATGCATTTTGTACTGATGGAAATATTCAAATGAATTGAAGGTTTTGCCCTTTGAAAATTAATAAGTACTGCACACTGGCAGGTGATCTCTCAAGATCCTGAATGTGAAGTCTGGGGAGATATTAAAGTGGCTGAAAGCACTTGTCATACAAGCATTAAGATCTTATCAATACCCACCACCCATGTTTAAAAAAAAAAAAAAACTTTGTATGATGGTGTATGCTAAATCTTGGGGATGGGGAGGTAGGGAGCCACAGCTCCTACCCTGTCTCAATTAGTAGGTAAATAAATACAAAGTGGACAGCTCCTAGGAATTAGCACCGGAGGTTGACCTCTGGTCTCTACACTCACATGCACAAGGCATGTACCTGTATGTGAAAGCGCGCACACACAAACACATGCACATACGCAAACATTGCTAATGCATCGTGAGTTCAGCAAAAGGTCAGGGTGTATGCTGCCTTGGGAAGTGGGAGCAGAAGGCTTCCATCGCTACAAGCCCTATAATATACCCACCACCAGCAGCATCTCCAAGCACAGCTCACGTCAACAGCCTCCTTGATGTCACCAAGTCTCTCTACCTCACTCTCTTCTTCCTCTCTTAACTGGGAAGGTCATGTGGAGAGCTAGAAAGTGACCAGAATGTGGGAACTAGGCCTGTTGGTGCCTACCCTGCTGGAGAGGAAAGCTGTTGAGAGGGCCTTCAAGGCTACTGGGATACCCTGGCCTTGCTGGAGGTCAACGCTCTATATGAGGGGCAGCCTCTGCTGTCCTCTTTCAGGCTGGATATGTCCAAAAGGTGTCTGCTGGGAGCCAAGTGGAGAAACATCACAGGGTGGTAATCGAATCATAGGAAAATGAGCTGGTGATGGGGAGAAGCAATAGAAGCCAGAGAAAAGAGAATGAAGGTGTGAGTTGCTGAAATAGTCACTCTATATTCCAAGGCCTTCCTGGTTCCTAGCAGGGTTGGAGATTAGTGTTGGTAATAGCTTCACCATAGGACCACAGAAAAAAAATCAATGGAACTGGGACCGAGGCAGGAATCATTTATCTTCTTGGGGTAAAATAGAAGGTGTGATTTTAAAGAGACAAATTATGCCGAACGTGGATAATTGATGTACGTACGCAGAGCCATTCAAGGAGGGCCAGCTCACGCAATCGCACAGTATCCAGCATTCTTCTCATCAAAAGCTCCTTGTAAAATTGCCAACCCCAGGGCGCGGTTCAAGTACTCTAGAGAGCAGTAACAGGAATTGAGTTCTAGAATATGCTGCATTAATTTTGCATGGTTAATTATTTGTGTGAAAAGGCAATGAAGAATACCGAAAAGAAAAGGCAATGAGTAGGTCTTGCTTTCCATTGAAAGTTCTTGCCCAGAACAGGGTTCCTGAGGTCACTGAATCTATATCTCTGCCTCTCATTTTAATGGACTAGCAGCCCCTTGAATAACACTTTTCTTCCTTAAAGGACTTTCTGTGAGCTCCCTCATTGATCAACACATACATTCTTCATCAGCCAGAATGATCCCATCACCCCGACAGTGTCAATGTCGGACACCCCAGAGGCTGGTGAAAGATGTATCAATTCATTGATGAATCTGTTAATTAAGTGAGGT
The DNA here is from genome assembly GCF_907164565.1 of Psammomys obesus. NCBI lineage: Eukaryota > Metazoa > Chordata > Mammalia > Rodentia > Muridae > Psammomys > Psammomys obesus. The sequence goes on from NW_026596120.1 coordinate 11,834,892, forward strand.
CTCCTCCTCCTCAAACATGAGATGCACATCATAAACTGAAGCTGAGGGCTAGAGCTTTCCCACTCAGATCTCCCATCTAGTTCCCAGTTCAGGTGGGTCCCTGAATTCCAGTGAGAGGTAGATATAGGTGCAAAGCAGAGAGGCAACCACTGTGTGATTCCTGGAGAGCACCTGTCTGGGGATTACAGACCCAGGACAAGGGCAATTTTCAGAGTTTACTGTGCATCAGCAGCCTGGATACTTAACATCTGGAGACAGAAGCCATCTCTGACCGGAAAGGTTAGGAAAGAGGGAGTAGTCTTTGGGCTGTAGGAGAAATTCACTCTGGGCTCTATCAAGGCCGTTTAAAAAATGTTTTATTTATGTAATGTGTGTGTGTGTGTGTGTGTGTGTGTGTGTGTGTGTGTGTGTGTGTGTGCAGGAAGACCTGAGTATCCATGTGTGTCCTGAGGTCACAGAAGAATGTCAGACATCCTGCTCTATCGTGCACCCTCTTATTCTCTTGAGACATGTCTCTTACTAAACGTGGATTAAGAATGGTGGCAAACAGCAGTGATCCTCCTGTCCCCACTACCGCCTCTCCCACAGCAGTCAGGTCATAAATGCATTTGGCCATGTTTTTACGTGTGTTCTCGGCATTTGAATCTGGGCCTTTATGTTTGTATAGTAAGCTCTCATCTGCTGAGCCATCTCCTGCCCAAGGCCACTTTCCTCTAGTCCTTGAAAGACACTCACTGTCTGAACAGGCTGCAGGCTGCCTGAAGCAAAAATGCATTGATATTGCTGCCCAGTGCTATGTGGAGAAGCTTCTGGTACCCTGGGCTGGGCTTGGGGGTGCCAGGGTCCTCCCTTTATTCGCCTCTTTCCTCCTTCAGACCTGGGCCATGTCTTGCCATTCCCTCTCCTGCATCTGCCTCCTCTACTTCAACTGAGTCACGGGAGTCCAGAGAGTGACTCATCCCCATATCTCTAGACACTTCTCTACATCATGTTTCCCCCAACCCAACAAGATCCAGAACATGGCTGGTCCCAACCAGTGGCAGCCTGGGGCCTGGAGAAGGTCTGCCCTTCCTTTCGGCATCCCTGACCTCACCCGGCCTGCGCTGGTCAGACCCATCCTATATTTCAGATAGACCTTCCCTCCGACCAGTTGTTCTTCCAGTCATACTCTTCTTCCCTTGGAACATGGGGCTGATCAAACCTTTTCATTTTAACACCAACAACAGAGCAACCAAAAAAACCCCAAACCCTCCAGTATGCCCCCTTAGCACGCCGCTTCCCCTCACTGCCCTGCCCAGCACGATGCTTTCAGCAGCTTTCCCTCCAGAACTGATTTCCCTCCAGCATGCCTCTTCCCTCCCCACCCTTCCTCAGCACACCACTTCTCCTCCAGTTCCCTCTTCCTCCCTTCTTGAGTCCATACCTACCTACTTGCCCTTCTTCACCCCGCTCAGCCTGCTAACTCAAGAGGGGATTTTTCTCAGCTGTGCTTCTAAAACTAAGGGTCACTGGAGATGAATCTGGCATCAGCTTCACTTGACTCCTTACCCTTCTCACACTGTCGGGCCAGCCTGCTTCATCCTTCAACTATCTGCTTCTGACTTCTTGCTCTGGTCTCCTGCCCTTCATCTCCCTCACTGGCTCACTTCCCTCCTTCTGTTGTTGCCATGACCCTCAGAGCCCAGGAAGTTCTCTCTCAATCTCTTCTTCTCCCTTCTTCCTTTCCTCTCTCCCTCCTGACCTTTCCAATTTCTCCCTTCCAACCCCCTCCCTCTTCATAGTACCATACCAATTCAAATTTTTGAAAGAAGTGTCTGTTGACACCATGACTCTGAGCTGTTTTAGATGCTGTCAGTGGAAGGGTTAATAACAGTTCTTTCCAAACGCTTAAAGATAAATGGGGGAAAAGAGTGATAGACTCAGGATTTAACACAATATATGGAGAAAATTTGGGCCCCAAATAGGGATCACAAGGTGCAAAGTACGCACAACTTTTCAGGAAATTTATAATGTCAGAAAAAAAAAAGTGTCAAACCAGCTGGGCGTGGAGGTGCTGGCCTGTAATCCCAGCACTCTGGGAGAGAGAGGCCGGTGGATCTCTGTAAGTTTGAGGCCTGGTCTACAAAGCAAGTCTAGGACATCCAGGGCTACACAGAGAAACCCTGTCTCAATGCCCATCCCCAGAGAAGAAAAAGAAAGAAAAGAAAAGAAAAGAAAAGAAAAGAAAAATGTCAAACCTTCACAGCCACCTCCTTTTAAATCCGTATTGACAGCTCACCCAGTGACAGAGATGAGCTGAGAAATAGCCAGGTGGTAAGACACATACACCCTTATGGTTCTGTGCCAACAGCAGTGAGTGATTAAAAAGGAGTAGAGAAGGACAGCACAACCCATGCATGGTACCGCATCCCTGCCCCAGAGACCCAGGGCTAAGGGGCAATTTAGCCATATGGTGGGTCCAGAAAGCATCTATGCCATCCTTATCTTCACCTGCCCCTCCAGAAAATGACCAGACCAAGCACAGATACCACATGACGGGGAGGGGAGTGATGTGTTCTGAGGGCCTTTAGTCTCCAGGGACCATCACTGTGGGGATAAAGAGAACAGCGCTGAGGAAGTGGCTTATGCCAGTAGCTCTATTTTTCACACCTTGCGCTGAGCTAGAGAAACCCGAAAGAAGCAGATGCTGTAGGTCAAAGGAATAGGTGACCTGAGCAGAGCAGAGATACATCAAGTGAAAAACCACCGAGATATGAGAAATTGGCCTGGCACCTGAACACATCCATCTCCACAGCTGATGAAAAAGAAAAAAAAAAAAACAGTGAAGGAATTAAAGTGTCCTAGGAGTGAGCAGAAACAGAGTCCTAGGGCAAGCTGCTCCTCTCCCTGAGTCTCAGCAAAGCCCATCCTGCTCAAAGCAAAGGGGACGATGTCACTGTAACAGGAGTGAGGTCACCTGTAAAAATGAGATACTGTCGAACTGAGAAGAAAAAAAAAAAAACATCAGGAAGCTGTTCACTGTTTTAGAAGTGTACCAAACCATCATGGCCTCTGAATCTAAGGAGCAAAGGCATCACAAGGAAGGGAGATCAACAGGCTGAGAGCAGAGGGAAGACAGATGCAAAATGGATGGATGGCAAGAAACCAATAGCGAACACAGAAACACAGAAACAAAGCCACTTCAGGGGCCGGAAGTCGCCGACCCAGAGTTCGCGGGGCAGTGTAGGAAGCCAGCGTGCCTGTGGAGGCTGTGGTGTAGAAGGTGGGAGATCTAGAAACGGGAGGATGTAAGGCCACACGGAGAAAATGAAAGCTCCTAAAATATCAGCCACAAATGAAGCAGAAGAGACATGGAAGCGAGAGCGTAATAAAATGCTACAGAGCCAAAGATGGAGACTCGGTGCGCAGACAGATGGGCTCACCAGGAAGTCACGCAAAGGAGACCCGGGACAAGACATACACTGGAAAAAAAAAGTATGCTAATGTCAATGTCAGAGAGAGGGGCAGAGAGTGGAGAGAGAGAGAGAATGGGGACCAGGCAGGATGAGAAAGAGCGCTGCTAGGGAAGAGAGCAGAGGCACAGCTTAGCTCTGAAAGACGAGTGGAACCCTTATTCTGTACCAAATGTCCAAGGGAAGTGCTGTGAAAGATGCCGGTGCCATGGATGGCAGACACAGGTGAGCCTTTATGTAGCTTTAGAAAGTAAGAAACCTTTACAGAAGGGACCCAAAGTAAAAAGCCCACAAACTGAAACAGACCAGAGGATTAGAATACACAGCAAGGCTAAATGTTACTCTAAATGTTCCAAGTTAGAAAAAAAAATTACATCAATACAAGCAGTAGTAAAAAGTTTGATCCCTGGGACCCATATCGTAAAAGAAAAGAACAAACTCTCCTAAGTTGTTCTCTGCCCTCCACAGTCCACAACGAAAACACACACTCTGCCCCTCCATAGGCACCCAACCACACACATAAAATAAAATACACACTGAAGGTTTGGAGTTTTTAAATGACAATGACTGGGGAATAGGGAGGGATAGCCCAGTGGCCGGGTTGGTAAACACTTGGCCTGCAAGTATGAGGACCTTTAGTTCAGTTTCCACAATCTGTTTTTAAAGGTTGGGTGTGTGTGGAGACACATGCCTGAAATAGCAGCACCGGAAAGGCAGAGACAAGGCAGACACCTGGAGCTTGCAAGCCAGGTGGCTTAGACTTTCTGGTGAGTTCCTGACCAATTGACAGACCCTGTCTCAAAAACCAAGGCAGACCACACCTGAAGGACACCTGAGGCTGACCTCTGGTCTCCACACAGATACACACATTTGAACATGAATATGCCAACACACATTTTGATGTATTCATAGCATTTAAAGTGACTAGAACAATTTAGGGTTTTCACCTATTAGATTAAGAAATAATCAGAACAGTTACAGTGGCCAAAGTTGGAAACACTGGGGAACAGCAGCCTGCCATTCTCATAGGTGTCTGGGGTACAGGGCAACAACAATACATCGATTCTGGACAGCATGTCATAATTTTTTATCAAAAGCCTTAAAGATAGAGGAAACTTTAACCTCCAACTCAAACCTCTTGGACTTATCTTGAGAAGACCCATGCCCTAAATTATTAAAAATACATGAGAAGAGATCTCACAAGGTATGATTTATAGCAACACCTGCAAATTGAAAATAGTCTACGTGATTGGTTGGCACCAATCAGCAACGTGTGGGGAGGGGTCATCAGGTTTCTTAGAAATGCACCAAGCATGTAGTATTCTTTCTGATAAGGAGACACACGTGCCAGCTAAGGCATAAACTCACTTCTTTGTGATATGCGTGCATGTGTACGTTGTGTGTGTGTGTGTGTGTGTGTGTGTGTGTGTGCATGTGTTGACTCCTGGGAGTCAGTTCTTTCTGTCCGTCGTGTGGGTCCTGGGGATCACGCTCAGGTTGTCTGGCCTGGTGGCAAGCATCTTTCCCCACTGAACCATCTCCCTAGCCCATGGTTGAACGTGTAAAGCATCATTAAAATGCGCATCTGTGCAAGTGATGAGTCCTAGGATGAGCAGGTGAGCCATGCTATGCGAGCTGCTGTGATGCCCTGGGGCAGAGTGGCTGCCCCGCTGGCCTTTACGCCCACTAGCACTCAGTTTCTTTACATCCCCATTAGTGTCCATCATCGTTCTCTTTCATCCTACCTGTTCTCAACCGTGGGTGCTCCCTTAGTTTGTTCTTAACCTGCATTCTCCTGGTGACCGATGAGTTTGGACATCTTTCTTCATGTTTATTGGTTTTATATCAAAAGGGAACATATATTCATTAAAAAATGTTCACACGAATGTCCACGGTGCTTCATTCATGACTTCTCCCAAACTATAAATAGGGCAAAGTCCCTTAACACATCCTTAAAAAGTAAATGAATGGTTAAACAAACTGTGCAATACTACTGAGCAATAAAAAGGAGTAAACTATTAATGCACACAGCATGTACACCCATTCCTTTATGTGTATCATTAGGGAATAATGTTGAGTGAAACAAAAGGAAATGTATTCTGTGTGATTCCATTCGGGTAGCACCTTGAAATCACAGTTCTAGAGATAGGCAACTAACTGATTGTTGGGCTGGGGAGGTTGTAATAGGGAGAAAGAAGAATAGATTATGGTATGGCTGTATAAAATAGCATCACTGGGGATGCCTGAGGTTCTGGTCTGTGGTGGTCATTCACTTCCTCACTTCTGACGAATCCAGGGCTGAAGAAATGGCATAATATGCATAAAGTACTCATTGTGCAAGTATGAATCCACATTGAAAGAAAGAAAGAAAGAAAGAAAGAAAGAAAGAAAGAAAGAAAGAAAGGAAGGAAGGAAGGAAGGAAGGAAGGAAGGAAGGAAGGAAGGAAGGAAAGAAGGGAAGGAGGGAAGGAAGAAAGGAAGGAAGGAAGGAAGGAAGGAAGGAAGGAAGGAAGGAGGAAGGAAGGAAGGAGGAAGGAAGGAGTGGTAGAATATATTTGTACTCCCAGCACTTCAGTGGTAGGCAAAAGCAGATCCTTTAGGCTCACTGGCCAGCTGGACTAGACCCTGTCTCACAAAACAAGATGAACAGCTCCAGGTGAACAAGACCTAAGGTAAATCTCTGATCTCCACAGCCATGTACACATACATGCATATGAACATACACCCACACATGGACACACACAAGAAAGCGATGTAAACACACACACCAAAAGCTAGTGATATCTGACAATCAATTATATCATGGAAGATGTCACCACTGGCACAAACCAGATGAAGACTGCATGAGTCTGTGAGTCTGTATTGATTCTTTACAAAAAAAATATTTTATCTTATTTTATGCAAGTAGGTGTGGTGAGGTCTGTGCACAGGGCCTCTGGAGTTGCAGGCAGCCGTGAGCCCCTGTGTGTGGATTCTGGAAACAAAACTCATGTCCTCTGAAAGAACAGCATGCTTCCTTAACCACTGAGCCTTCTCTGCAGCAGCTTCAGAAGACTATAGTTGTCTAGAATAAAGTTTTAAAATGCAAAAGGACATAAAAATATAGCAAACATGCATCAAGGGAAATGGTGAGAAGCAGTTATCAGCACTTTGAGAATAGAGGACATGTGGTCAGCATTTTTGCCCCTCCAGGGATTGGGTTCTTGAAGAAGAAGTGCATAAGGGCAGGAGATCTGGGGTGCAATCTGAGACCCTGAGATGGGGGTTCTGGAGCCCCAGAAGCATCCTGCTCAGCAGGGATGAGAAGTGTTACGGTGGGAAGGTTCCCACTCCCAGCATCCCACCCTGCCACACGGAACCGTATCTTCTATTTATCTTATTATTTATTTATTCATCCATTCACTCTTATATTGCACTTACATGGGCTGCAGCACAGCCCTCAGGATAACATGATAAAAGGCAAGTCTTCCTACTCCAACCGGGAAGAAGCTTCAAGGCAAGAGGAATCAAGAGCTTACAAAGAAGCCAGAGGCAAGGATGACATTATGGTCCTAGACTCTCAGGACTTTAACACGGCTGAAATACAGAATCATAAAATGAGTGAGTGGGACGCTAATCTAACCAAGGATCCCACAAACCCTCAGCATCAAGATAAGAAGACTAGGCAACTCTGATAGGTGCCCTCGAGGTAAGCTGCCAAAGCCACCCTGCAAGGAAAGACACCATTAAAATCGACCATAGGCGAATCACTGTGAAAGTAGTGAGGGCCATGAATTAGGGAGGAGCAGAGTACTCCACTGTAGTCTAGGCCAAGGCTGCACAGCCTGCAAACCCCTACGTTTTCTGGGCTTCAGTGGAAACCAGTCCTCTGGGGAAGAGCAGAGCCGCGATAGTTTATGGAGTTCTGAGCTCCTGGGCCAAATTCTTGCCCGTCCCCGATCAATTGCTCCCTGTCACAAGCTGATCTTGGTTCCAGTTCTTTACTTTCTGGACCATAAAGTTGTCCTTTGCATGAGTTAGGAGGCTCTCTGCAGCCAGGCGTTTATAACACAAGGATACCTGGGCAGCCTGCAGCCCCCATTAGTGCTCTGCCGAGTTAGCTGTCCCCTCTGAGGTACCAAGAGAGCTGTCTCCCCAGATCTCAGCAGTGGCTTGGGCATCAGGATGAGGCTGAAGGTTTTCAGAGCTGTGCTGCCGCAGCACAAGGGTGGGAGGGGAATCTCTGTAACCCAGCAGGAAATCATTCTTGCATAGCGAGGGACAATCCCATCAGACATCTCTCTCCCGCCCCAGATCATCCAGGGAAGAAGCAGTGAGTCCACCAGCCAGCCACAAACACTGCTGGAAATGCGGAAAGAGCTAGAAGCACACCCGTTTGTCACAGGCCTGGGGACCACCATGGCAGAACTAGTGTGGCCTGGGTCATGAGAAGGCATTGAGCATCCCTGGGGAACAGAATTAAAAACAGAAATCTGAGTTTTGAGCCCATATCGCCTCTCTGATTGGGAGATGAGTGTGAAGGTGTGAGGCTAGGCCATGCTGTTGCCCTTCTGTACCATACTCTGCCTCAGTTTCCCTCGGAAAGCTACTCCATAGTGGCAGCCCTAGACAGCCTGAGTGCAAAGCCCCAGGACAGATTGCTCCACAGTCTGGGGATATTGTTGTGATGTCTGGATGCTCAGGGCAGCTCCTGGCATGTACAAGTTGTTCTGTGAGTATCTATGGATTCACGTCTTGTCTTAACCTGTCTTCTCATGAAATAAGAGCACAAACGAGCTTTCTTTCCCCCACACTGACTGGAGGCTTGGGAACCCTGTCTTGGAGACAGGGGGGAAGCTCAGCATCCGTTCTTTGCCCATAGAGGGCTAGAATGGCCGGCACGCAGAGGCAAGGCCAAGTTCCCACAGTATATAGCTTAATGTACAACATCCTGAAAGAAGCAGGCCCTAAAAACAGACTCCAGCCTCACATTCGCCCACAGCAGCCCTGAGCACCCCCCTCTCATGTTTGAACAATGTCCCTGGGGCCACGGAGCATCACTTCTGTGGTCCTATGCCACTTTTTAGATTTCAACATCGAACTCATTTACGGAATGACCTTTAAAGAAGTAAAATGAGAAATTCAGTTTGTCCTCACAGGTGACCTGAGATTAAAGTTTCTAAAATACAGCTGAAGAAGGTGGAGGCTGAGGCAGAGAGAGACCGCTGAGCCAAGCAGCCCTGGGAATGGAAGGCTTGTTAACTTTGCTACTACCTTTGCCAAGTCCTGAAACGTAGGAGAGAAAGGGCCCTGTGTGGAGCAGAACAGTGAACAACAAATAGCAAACACAGGGCCTGGCCCCTGTTGGAGAGAATAGTGATGCTCCCCAGGGACATGGCATTTGAGCTTAGATCTGCCTTAGGAAAGGAAGGATAGAAAAGAGGAAGGATCTAGGCAGAGAGATCAATACTAGAAAGGCCTCAAGTTGAAATAAGGAGCGAGGCAGGCGAGGATCACAAAGTGGTGGGCAGCCGGGGAGCCCAGTGGGAGGGCGAGGCTTGGGGGTCACCATTCAGACATAAGGGCCACTAGCAGAAATGGAGGGTCAGGGTTCTGAGAGTTCCCTGAGGACCCTCTCGTCTCATCTGCAGGCTGGAAGAAGAAGGAACTGTTGGCCTCCAGCTGCCACTAGGTAAACCATTCCAAACTGTAGCAGGCCCAGCTACAGAGACAGAGAGAGGCAGGCACTAAGATAGACAGACAGACAGACAGACACACACACACACACACACACACACACACACACACACACAGTGGAGGGGCGCCCTTCAGTATCTAAGACTGTGTACATCAGCTTAACCTCCAGGACCCCCTTCCCAGGTGGAGGAAGGCATGTGCCCGGCGAATCAGTCTGTGGCTGAGGTGTGAAGACACCTGCCTAACAGACAGCTGAAGAGAAGAGACCTGCTTCACAGCAGAGCCCACAGGAGTCTGCACAGCACTGGCCTTGTTAAGTGTGCACAGTGAGAGGCTAAATGGCAGAACAATGAGGCCAGCTCATTACCAGGTGCATAAAAGTAAGAGAGAAATATGAAAACGTAGCATGAAAGAGACAGAAAAAGACCACAGGCTAGAAAAATATGTAGCACCCAAAATAGAAAAAAAAATATCCATAAGGTCTTATTTTCAAAATGCAATATAATACAAAAGTTCAAAAAAACTAGACAATAAAACGATAGAATAAAATTTAGAAGAGAAATTTCGGAGTTAAGGGAACAAATTATACATCAAACTGGCAATATTATAAAACTAATAAGGTAGAAGTGACAATAGAATTGAACTATTGCCATAGAGGAAATAGGTGAAAAGTGAGTCACCAGGAAAGGGAACAGTGTTTGGAGGCCAACTGCTGTCTCTCGAGGAGAGGCCCAGGCAGAGCAAGCTAAAGAAAAGAGGTTTAGGTAGATGGCTCAGTTGGTAAAGTGCCCTCCACACGAGTGTGAGTCAGATCTCCAGCACCCATGGAGAAAACAAGGCCCAGGGATGCAGAGGACAAGCTCTTGTAATCCCAGCCCCGGGGTGGAGGAGACAAGAGGATCCTTCAGGATTTCATGCCCAAATGGGGGGGGGGGGGGGGGCGGGATTGATTCAGGGAGGCACCCTGTTTCAAAAAATAAGGTGAAGGTACTTGAGAAGGATGTCTGATGTTTATGTCAACCTCACACACACAACACAATGCATGCATACATACATACATACATACCTACATACACAACACATACATACACACACATACATGGATAAGTTAATAAGTTAGTAAATAAATCTATGAAATGAGATGATAAAAAGAAAAATGGAAGAGTCAGGGGTTCAAGACAAACCCTGGTAAATAATCGAGCTTTAATTATAATGAATTATTCAGCCAGCAAAGAGGACGAGGACAGACAAGAGTCACCTTTTTGGAAACACACAGGTTTGCCTGGGGTCTCTCTTTAGGCATGTTCCCAGGCAGGTTGTCCTGCAAGCAAAAGACTATAGTACCTCAAATAACCAATGTTTGGGGGTGTTTGTTTATTTGTTTATTCTAGGTGCAGATGAGGGAAAATATTTAGGAATGAAATTCACTTAGCTAAGAGAAAGTCAAATTAATGAATCTCCTATAGTGAAAGTGTGGTAAAGCTATATAGGGAGTAATCACATTATTTTAAATAAGGAATAAAACTAAATGCATCAAAGTTCATCCAAACTGTAATATATATATATATATATATATATATATATATATATATATATATTTATTTATTTAATGTATATATTATATATATATATAAAAGCAAGGACTTGGAGGGGAAAGCAAAGAAATAGATATGTACCATGCCCCCAATTTTCCTAGCTAGGATTTAATTGATATTATTAAAATACGAAGCTTAAGTCAAACATGGTGATACAGACTGTAATCCCAGCTCTATGAAGATGTAGAAGGACAAGATGGAAGTTCAAAGCTTGAGCTACTTAGAGAGACCTTTGGGAGGCAGGGAGAGAAACAAGGAGAGAAGGAGGGAAGGAGGAAGGAAGGAAGGGAGGGGAACTACTATAAAGTAACAGTCTCATTGTTTTGAGGACATTCTTACTTGTAAAATAGGGCATTATGGGGGGTACATGCTTGAATTCCCAGCATTTAGGCAGTAGACATAGGATTATGGGGGAATTATGAGTTTGATAATCTAAGCTACCTGGGATGATGCCATTGCAAAACAAAAATCACCACAGTAAATATGTGTGCACACACAAGCACATTTGCACACACATACAGAAAAAAAACCTATCACATTCTAAAGTTTTTTATGACTTCTATTTTTCTAACTATAATACTGATAGATAGTAGACAAATATATAAATTGGTGTTGATTTAATTTAACAGTGGCAATTTCTGAATTTCTTGTATCATTTTAAAACTTTTCCATTTTACACATATTATGTACACACATAGTTCCATTTCTGAAATGTTGATAGACGTGCCTAATTTTAATAAAAACAAAAGTCATTATTCTGAAAGAGGAATGTCACACATACGAAGAGCATCAATAGCATTTTGAATATGTTAATATTATAATTATGATTTCCATATGAGTAATTTCCACCTGTTAGTCTCTCTTTGCTAACCTGTTTTCAGAATATCCCTCTTAATGAGTTCAGTAGCATTTATAATTTTTCTCCCTCTGGTGTAGTCAATGGCTTCATGAATTCATCTTGTCCTTCAATCAAATCTTCATGGCCATTCAGACATTACCCACACTAGAACACGCCTCTCTGCTTCCTTCCACCGAGATGCCAGGGACACATCATAATTAGGCACTTTGATACACTTGCTAGGATCATTACAGAAGAGCAACACAGGTGTCTAAGTCCTCAGCCCCCTTAAAACACAGCAGAGCCTGTTCTTGGATTGCAATGGCAGATCACATACATCTCAGCCCCTTTCTGCACCGGGCAAGGGTCGAAGGATGACTCCCAGGTCTTATGCCAAGTCTGTTTATGAAACATCTGCCTTCCACACCCTCTTCTTGCTCCTACTACCCATCAGTTTCTCGACTTCTAAATTATCCCCCAAAGCAGTGACTCCAAACCTGAATTCTTGAAACAGAAATTCCCTAAGCAAATAAAAATAAATCCAAGGATACCAGAATTTCATCAAAAAGGAATCTGTGGTTGGGAGGGATTACCATATCACAAGTCAGTGAAGGTGATAGAAGTTAAAACCACATTGATATGGTACCCAAAGACTTGTATCATGTATCACCATAGCTATACCAGCTATAATAAATAAGGAGGAGGAAGAATGTTTTTGTCTGGTACTGGTGGCCCTGCTTCAATCTAATGGCACATCATTTACTGTGAATGCTCTTATTAGGGTGGTTAACACTTCAAGACACAATTTATAGAGAAGAACAGAGATTAGTCCTGCCCCATGTTTATTCATTTGATTTGTCTTCTTGCTCTTCTTTTAAAAAAAATAAGTTAGCGTGTACCACGACTGCAGATGCTACAAATAGCAGCGCCAAGGCTGATGCTATGCATTTCTTCATTCAGCTGATTTCATTTGCACCACTCCAGCTTCCCGCTGGCCCATGCCCAGCTCTCAGCCCAAGACACTATATTCACTGTCCATCCAGAAGCCCCAGTGGGGCTGGTAGGACTCCCACAAGACACAGCCATGTATGGTGGCTCAGAGAAATGGAGTTACTAACTTCAACTGAAGGTCAATGACTTAGTTATCCCTTTTCTCTTAGTCAAGGAACCCTGAGACTCTTAAGCACAGCTAAGCGCTGTGATTTCTATGCGACCTTAGACAAGCTAGTTAGAACTCTGTAGCACAAAGTCCTCCTGGCAAAATAGAGCTGATGAAGGTACATGCTCTACTAAGTTGTGTTAGTTTGCTCAGGCTGCTCTAACGAAACAAGCACACATGAGTAGCTAAACCAACAGACACTTACTCTCTCACAGTGATGGAGGCTAATGTCCTAGATCAAGGTAATAGCAGAGCTGGTTTCTAAGGAGGCCAGTCTCATGGCTTACAGGTGACATCTTTTGCTTTGACCTCACATCAATCTTTTGTCTACTTGAATTCAGAGTACAAGCCCTGGTGTCTCATCCATCGGCTGAGGGTCTGACTCTTTTGACTTGACTTAACCTTTATCACCTTTAAAGCCCTAGCTCCAAATATTATCACATTAAAGGTTAGATTTAAGTGAGCCCATGACCACCTGTCATGAGCAGATAATTTGATACACATGGTGTCCTTAAGACAGTGTCCATCAGTTGGGCACTGTGGTGCACACCTTTAATCCTAGCGCTTGGGAGACAGAGGCAAGCGAATCTCTGTGAGTTCGAGGTCAGCCTAGTTAACAAAGCAAGTACAGGACAGCCAAGGGTACACAGAGAAACACTGTATCAAAAAAACCAAAAAAGAAAAAAAAAGTGTTAAAAGTAGCTCTCTCTCTCTCTCTTTTTCTCCCTCTCTTTGTCTCTCTCTGTGTGTATTACTATTGTTAAGTGGAAACTTACAGTACCCCAGTGATATTAGGGACCAAATGAGTCTGCTGGCTGAACTGAATTCTAAAAGGATTTGAAACATTTGAGTTCCCTCCTGGACCACCACTGCTGTCTCCAAGTGCCCTGGTTGAACAATAGTCCTCCTTCAGACTAACACCAGGAACCTCTTCCTCCACATTGTTGTAGAGCTCATATATTGATACATATGCTTGCTGGAGAGGAAGGGCTATTAAGAAGGCCTCGTTTAGGCTGTATTCCATTTGACAGGGATGGGTTAGGAGGCACCATCTAATAAGAGATAAAACACACAATTGGCCCAATGTTGGTAAATTTACTGAATACACTTCCATGTTTTCTAAGTCAAAAGAATGGTTTCGTAGGATAATCATGAGAGATCCTACCAGCACTTAAATTCTAAGGGTCTGGAGGACAGTCTCTCTTCAAGATTATAGAATAAGGCTGATGAGTTGGCATCTGAATTATCACAGCGTGACCTGATGTGTTAACCCTAAGCTTACACCTTAAGACAGTATATGTAGACTCAAGTATTCTATCCCTAAATTGTTGGGAGTGGAAAGTCTGTCTGCTGACTATTCTCTAATGTGTTGTCAGCTAGGCTCACATGTGACTCCTGACCGGAGTCTTCCTAGGCCTCAAAGCCATCTGCTGTCATGAACAAACCAATGGTTCTGGCTTGTACTGCATCCATCTGGGAGATATGGCATCCTGGTACACAAGCCCTGGTACAAGAAGCACTGAACACTAAGCAAGTCGCCCTGGGTAAGATATGGGTGCTTGTGGGAGAAACACACTTCAGTAAAGTGAAGAAAAAAAGAAAAAGTACAAGGTAAGACATGGTGGGGCATGCCTGAAATCACAGCACCTGGGAGGCTGACAGCAGATTCTAGACCAGCCTGGACCACATAGGAAGATCTTCTTTCATATAGATATAGAGATAGATGGTAGATAGATAGATAGATAGATAGATAGATAGATAGATAGATAGATGGATAGATAGAGATAGAATGAGTCACTCGAGTAAATGCTTACTGAGGGTTCACTCTATATCAGCTGATTATGAGAGGCTTTATTTATGTCTGTCCTTGCTACAGTCTATGAAATGGGATTACAGCTAAGAAATCTGAGGCATGAGTAGCAAGAGATAGAATAGATACAGGAATAGCCTCCTCCTCTTTACAAGGCATTTTGAATCTATGGTGAGATCTACAGTAAATCTATAGTGAAATAAGGCAGAAAGGCCAGTTCATCTTGATGCTAACAACAACGACAAAACCATCAAAGGGAAGACCAAGGGCCATGGGAGGGAGGGGGGCAAGCCAAATATTGTAAAACGGGCTATCAAAAGGGGCCCAGAGAAGGAGTTAAAAGCAAGAAATTCAGGTTCAATAATGTAATAAGAATGAATTGACCAAAAATGTTTCACCAGTGTGGTGGTTCTCACTGTGCCAACTTCTGCCCATCACTGTTCCCTGTTGAGAACACCTGAGCTAACACTAAGGACACACACTAACTCTAGCCGTGAGGTCGTGTGCCCTAACCCAGCTTTGTTCCATCTCCCCCTCAAGGCCCCACACTCAGATTTCCTCTGTGCTCAACTGTGGCATCCTTTCCCCTTGCTCCAGCCCCACCCCCAACTCAGTACACAACGCTGTCCCTTTTGAAGTTTTCCTCCCCACTCCACCTCCCCTCCATCCTCTGTTTCCTAGAAGTACACGCTTGGATCTACATACATCTAATGTGACAGGTATGGTCCATTGCCTCTGAGCACTCTAGATGAATGAAGTCCCTTCTCTAAAAGTACTGAATGCCTTAACTCTTCTGGAGAGGCTTCGTGCAAAGTCTAACCTTCTGCTTCATCAAGGCTCACCACTATACATTGCCCCAACCATGTATCTTGACCTTTGTTCTTCCTCTGGATCCTACCCCACTGCTAGTCCTTCCTTCCCTGAGGCCTGCCCCAGTAAGGCTCCAACTGTGGATAAGGCTCCAAGAAAGCTCCTGTCAGGCTCACTGTTCACATGGTTTGTCTGGGTACTGTGGCTCGGTAGGAGGAAAGGAGAACCAAGCTAGAAGGGAGATCACCTCCAGGGGTTGAGGGAGCCACTGGCCACCAAGAATATATGCATGCAGAAGAAGGTCGCCCCAGGGTACTCATAGGCCTTCACCTGACACTAATATAAGAAAAAAACCCTAATGTGAGAAGCAAAGGTCAGAGTCTAGAGTTACTCCCTTGGTCATTTTCCAGCTTTGGGTCTCTTCAGCAATTTCCATGCTGAGCGTATGATAAAGCATCATTCTGCTCACTTGCAGGACACAGCAGTTGTGTGATCTTCTTCAGGCAAGTCCCCAGCTGAAGTCACATCTGTGTAGCCCTCAGGGAACCAAGGAGTCTCATGAGAGAGGTGAGGAGATTGTACCCCCACACACACATGCATGCTTTACATATAAATTGCTGAAATCAAAGGCACAGCACTCGCACAGCATGCTGGGTAACCTGAGTGATGACAATACCTCAAGGGAAATTGAAGCTTCCCGGATACTTTCACAGGCTTGCTTCCAGCAGCTTTGTCTGTGAGATTTGGGGGTCACTACTGAAATAGGCCTAGGGCATAGGCTTATTTCCAGGGTAAGGGCCCCATCAGAAGTTTCACGTGAGATGGCAGTCCCTGATGGGAGGCTGCACAGCTCAGAGACCAGCGAGTGCTCTGTCGTGCATGCCAGCCAGGTGGGGAAGAACCTCTCCAGATAAGAACCTCTCCTGCTCCCCTTCTCCTCCCTTTCCCCTGTCCCCCACCCCATAGATGCTCTCCTGAGAAGCCACTCTGGGTAGCCAGTGAGTCTAACCGAAGATGGTGCGGGAGAATTAGCATCAAGCCCCACCGAGCCATGAAGGGGACTGAAGAGGTGACTACTTTACACCTGCAAATTAGTCACACATGCAAAACAATGCTCACAACCAGTTCCCCATGCAAGTGGTTAATTACTAAACAGCAAATGCAATTAGGCACTTACACATGATCTACAGGACCAAAGTTGCCAACCCAGGAGTCACCAGGGAATGTGCATAGCCACATGCACATGTGTTCACACACATGCACGCAGAAGACATACACATACTCACTGAAGAAGCTGTGAACACAGAACAAAGCCCTCTGACCCCTCGAGGTTGTAGACTGAAGATGCTGAGGCGGTAGGAGACCCTCCTGTTAAAACTGACAAGCAGCGTCAGAAAAATCTAGACTACCCCGAGCTTTATGTCAATATATAGGACAAGATCTAAGCCTCCAACACAGATAAGAACAGCACAAGATTGCAGATTGTCCCTTTGATAAAGACTGAGCCATAGTGGAAAACAAATTGGCCCTGGGCACAAAAAGCCAGGCTGCAGAAAAGGCCTGTGCTTTCAGGCCTGGGCGCCTGTTGTTGATGCCGTTGTAAACTATTATTCAACTGCTCAGGGCAGAAGCTCGCTGTAATTGTTATATTCACAGTTTATTTTTTTAATCTCAAGACATCGCTTTGGAAAGTCACACACAAAATCAGAGAGTGACCTTTGAGAATTCTCTCCAGCTCCTCCTTTGTAGGCCTTTCTTCCTTCTTCCATTTTCTTGGAGCTGTGATAGTGAGTTGTCATGTTTTTCAAAAATATTTCTTTTGCAGCACCCGGGTGAAGAGGGACACATCTGCGTGTGTAATTGTAGTCACTTCAGACGTGGTAGACTGGAGGGCCTCTCCAGTGCTAATGAGACCGTTGAGGCACAGACTGATAGACAAAGGAAGGGCTGCTAAGTGGTTAGAGCAGTGCAGGGCTGGGCAGATACCCTACTTAGTGAGCTGTGACATTTCCCTTCTGAGGTAATAGATCCCTCTCTCCTTCCTTCTTGTCTTTCCTTCCTCTTTGCTTTCCTCTCTTCTTTTTTCCTTTGTTCTCTCCCTCTCCATCCCTCACCTTTCATTCCTTAAAAGGAACTGTACGCTGAGAAATCTCTATGTTGCCCCTGTTTGCTAAGCTCTTGGTGAAGTACAGAGAAATCACCTTGGTGTGTTTATTATTCCTGGGTCTATAGGTGTGGGGGGAAATGCTGGGCCTGGTGGCTCGTACAATATAATCCTAGTACCCAGAAACCAGAGGCAGAGGGATAAGGAGTTTGAGGCCAGCCTGGGCTACTTATCAAGAATCTGTCTAGAAACAAAATAAGCAAAACATAACACCACAGTGCCTTTAGAAATGAGGACTGAGACTCAATTCGGATTTAAATTTTTACTCAGCCACTTGGTAACCGTGTGACCTTGGACAAGTGACTTGACCCCCGGGTAAGACTAAACCTACTTATTCGAGTAGGAACACACACCCTACCATTCTCAACCAAGTGTCTAGCTTGTCACAGGATAATAATTAAACGATAGTTACTATTGTATAGAACCATCAGCGATATATTACTGTCAAAGCCATGAACCCTGTCTTCCTGAAGGATCTAAAGCCTGAAAAGAGAAGTGAGGCATTGGAACAACTCTAGAAACACTGTGACCTTCTCTCACAAACTCTTGCATAGCCCTAACTCTTGACACTGAGAAGCACATCTGGCTACAGGGCAGGTGCTCAGTAAACACTCGGCTGGGAAGAGTGGGACGCAAAGACGTAAGCAGGTATGCATGCATGAAGGAAACAGTGGGGACAAGGAGGGAAAAAAAATTTCCAAATGAGGCCAGTGATTTGGGAGAAAAACAACGAATGTAGCCATATAGTTCTAGCCAAGGAGATGCTGTTATGGTTTGCATCTTATTTATCTATTTAATTAGTTTTTGTATGGTCCTGTTTATGTGTGTGCAAGGACACAAGGGTGTGCATGTCCCCGTGGAAGTCAGGAGACAGCTGCCAGTATCATTCCTCTGCCATTGTCCACCATTTTTTTGAGGCGGGGTCACTCACTGGCCTGGAACGTGCTAGGTTGCCTCACCTGTGAGCACCAGGTGAGGCAGGAATCTGTCTGCCCCTCACGCTCTCATCCCCTCTCTCCCGGACACCTCTGATCCACAGATGAGATAAACAGCTTTGTTCCACCACACACTCTCCCTATGATATAATGCTTCAAGCACAAGAGTTACCAACCAGTCATGGTCTGAAACCTTGAGACTGTGAGCTAGAATAAACTTTTCCCTTTTTATAAGCTGTCCTGGGGTTTTTGTCACAGCCACCAAAGGTTGACTGGTACACATGTAACAGAAGCAAATGTTCATCGCTTAAAACAAGTGCATGTAATTGTGGGCGCAACACCCACCAGGGGCTCCCTCTGCCAGAGGACTATCAGCGACATGGAACTGACTCTGAAGATTCAAGATGGAGGGTGAACAAAACTGCTGTGTTTTAAGTCACTGCAGTCTGAAAGAATTTGGGTTACTGCAGCAAATCCTCACCTAGGCTGACTGATACAAGTAAAATGGCTTGGTAAAATCCCATGAAAGCCTAGCATGGGCTGGAGTTGCAGTGAGAGAAGTACTACAATGGAAACAAAGTAGGAAAGACCAGTTAGTGGAATCACTTGATTATCAAGAAGAAAGCCACTGTCAGCATGTTTCAGAAGAACCCGTCATATCAACAGTAGCATGGCACAGCAAAGAAGACCTGCACAGTCTGATATGCTCCTTGGCCTGTGCTCATTTTCCTGGCATAGCCTTTAAGGTGGGGAATGCTCTTGGTTAAGGTTTCTATTGCTGCAATGAAACACCATGACCAAAAAGCAAGGTGGGTAGAAAAAGTTTTTTGTTTTTTTGTTTTTTGTTTTTTTTTGTTTTTTTTTTGGTTTGGTTTTTGGTTTTTGGTTTTGGTTTTGGTTTTGGTTTTGGTTTATACTTCCAAGTGCTATTTATCTCCAAAACAAGTCTACAGGAACTCAAGCAGGGCAGCAACCTGTTTGAGGCAGGAATGCAGAGGCCGTGAAGGGGTGCTGCTTGGTGGCTAGCTTCCCTTGGCTTGCTCAGCCTGCTTTGTTATAGAACCCAGATCCACTATCCCAGGGATGGCACCAACCTCCATGGTTGAGAAAATTGAGAAAATGCCTTACAGCTGGATCTCATGGAGGCATTTCCTCAGCTGAGGTTCCTTCCTCTCTGATGATTCTAGTTTGTGTTACATTGACACAAAACCAGCCAGCACAGGAACTCTTTTTTTTTTAATATATATTTTTTTATTTTTAAATAATTTTATACATTCACTTGTATCCCAGCTGTAGCCCTCTCCCTCTACAGGAACTCTTAGAACTTAAAAAAAAAAATAATGGGTTGAAGCCAAAGAATCAGGTTCAGTGGCTCATCTTGTAGAGATTCTCAGTGTTTTAGGATCATATCAGATGATACAGTGTTATGGCTTACAGCATCAGGCAGAGAGTCCTCAACCCATATAAGCCATAAAAGTCATGTAAACTTTTGCCTTTGTCTCTGGAATGTTCTCTCTTGGAACCCTGACATGCCACATAAGAATTCAGTTGCCAGGAAGCCACTAAGTTACACAGAAACCCAAGCCACCTGGGCTGGGCTAAAGATTACAACCCATTGGTTCCGCTCAGTATTGCTTTCTGGTCATCCCATATAAGAAACATCTAGAAGATTCCGTCTCCTGGCCGTTCTAACCTCACAGCGGAAGTCTCAGACAATGGAGCAGAGGCAGTGTCTGGCTCCACCTGTCCAATGTGCTGTTGCAGAGAAACTGCGTGCAGCCTCTGGCGCAACCACCGAGGCTGTTGCTATGCAGCCAGTGCAGCCACAGATAACCAAAGTACAGCTCTACCAGATTAAGGTCTCCAGCAAGGCAACATGGCAGGAACACAAACCACTCTGCCCGGGGCCTCAAGAAGTCAACTAATAACTAAAGGTTCAAATGCCACCTGCTATTGAGAGGCTCTTTTGTTGATCACTCCGCCTGTTTCTACTTTTTTCCTTCCAAAAAGCAAAGATACAAATCCCCACAGCAAGAATTCCTTCAAAAGATTATTGTGAGCTGGGCCCTTTGGCACATGCCTATAATCCCTGCACCCTGGGAGGCAGAGGTGGAGCTCTGTGAGTTTGAGGCCAGCCTGGTCTACAAAGGGAGTCCAGGATAGCCAAAGGAACACAGAGAAACCCTGTCTTGAAAAACCATAACCAAAAGCAAAAAAGAAAAAAAAAAAAAAAAAGATTATTGTGGGGAAAATGGGAATGTGTGGCTTGCACACACACTCATTGGTACTGTCAGGATACTGAAGGGAACCCGTCCTAAATGCTTTCATGAAGAATGTGAACATGAAGTATTGAGTGAGTTACACACACACACACACACACACACACACACACACACACACATGGTTTCCCCTTTCTGAAGACAAAGGATTCATCTAGAACAAAAGTGTAAAGTTGCAAGAAGAACTGAAACATATCAATCTGGTTGGCGTCTTTTTTTTTTCCCTCTCTCTCCTCTCCTTTTAAACACACTCCTTTACCTAAGTTATAAAATTGCACACAATAGCTTCCAAAGATCTAATCACTAGATTTCTTCTTAAGATTTTTAGGTTAAAAATAGCTTAAGTATACTTCTCCTGTCAGTCAAATCACAGGGTAGAAGATACTGTATACCATTCTAAATATAAGCTGAGGATATATCTTTCCCCAAAGAAAAACACTCGAAGATAATGATTTTTATTTCTTAGAGGCCTCAGCAAGCCATATCATGGGGCCAGTTGTCACTGCCTTCTAGATGCCAGGACCAAAACCATGGAGAGACCCTCTGTGAGGACACCATGGAGGAGGACATGTAGGGAAGCAGTATCTATTTCACTCTTTTGAAGCCAGATGGCAGGTGTGAGGCTTTTCACCTTTGTGGGTGTCTCTCACACTGATCCCTTCTTCTCTCCTCCTTTCCTTCAACACATTTCCTCTGCGTCCCTGGTAATACCTTCAATGGTACTTCGCACAAGAGCCATCTGAGGCCATTCTGACACTGTATACCTGAGGTGGTACCAGGTGAAGGAAAAGATGGAGGATAGGCAGAAGTTGGTGCCTATGGGCCATGGAGGAATGGGCATCTCAGACTTGGTTCTGAGATTCCCTTATCACTGTATGGCAAGAAGGTAGGGAGCTCAGACATGATCCTGAGAGTGACAGGAAACCCAAAGAAGACTCTCCCACAGCTGGACAGGACCCAAGGTGCTTGGGTGAAGCATCCCTGGATCAGTTGTAGAAAATATCCTGGGACCAGGACAGGAGCCAAAGAGATCAGAGATGACGTCACGACAACAGCCCTAGAGTAATCAAGGGAGAGAGGGAGAAGGCTCCAGGGTTCTTTCTTCCACATCTGTATCTGTAGACTTGTTACACTGATAGATTGGGGTAGAAGGCCAGGATCTCTAAAGGTAGTAAGGAAAGCCTTGTACATAGACTCCTAGTTTTGAAACTTGACAAATAGTATCTTCCTCCCCCTGTGAGATGATTCAACCAGAGGCTGATGAGCGAGTTTGTTGGAAAAATGCCAGGTGCCCTCTGTGTGGATCCCATCCCTTGGACTCCTTCAAATGTGCCTGAACAAAAGGGAAAAGGAACAAGACAAGAGAGGCTCTGAGTAAAAGGGTCTCTTTCACAGGTAGAGGCAGAGCTAAGACAGTGGGAGACTGTCTCTGTCCCTGGAATAGAGGCCAGAGGACACACTGTTGCTCCTCAGTTCTGTTATCTTGTTTTGTAGAGGCTATTTTGTTGGCCTGGGAAACACCAGGGATCTGCCCCCCAGAGCTAAGATTACAAGTATGCACCCACCATGATTGTTGTTTGTCTGTCCATTTGTTTCATTGTGGCTTTTTTCATATGCTTTCTGCAACAGACACAAACACAAACATTTGTGCTTACAAGGCATGCCCTTCACCAACTGAACTATCTTCCTAGCCCCCAGGCTCTACTTGTACCTCTGTATCTCAGTAGACAACGGGGATGGGGCCTCAATAGACATCTTAGGGGAAGAGAAAAGTCATCCTTCTGATAGTGAGGGGAGAGAGAAGACAGAGAGGGACAGCATAGAGAATGGGGCTTGCACAGAGGCACCACACAATAATGAAGTCTCAAAACAGGGTATTTCTTCTCTGGTAGTAAACTGAAGGCTCCAGGATGGACCACAACTCTGGGAAGAAAGACCAAAATGCTGTCAAGACAGAAGGAAGATGGGTAGACAAAATGGAGGGGGAGGAACAAAAGAGGATGTTTTGCCCTGTCACTGGGCTTGTGCTGCAAGCAATGTTCTTGGACTTACCTGTCCAATAAACTAACAAACAAAAAAAAGAGTATATGAAGGAATGGGTAGTCAAGGAAGTCAGCCAAAGAGGAGACCATGAAGGGAATGTTCAGGAATGCAGACTGTAAAGTCCAAGCCAGGGCAGAAGCTGGGTTTTTCTCAGGTCCGTCCTTCCTCAGCACCCACTGGCAGGAAGAAGCAGGCTGGGAGCTGGATTTTCTGAAGCACCCTTCCCTGTTGCATCCCAGCCCACCAGCCGCTTCAGCAACAGCCACCCAGGACTTATCAAACGTAAATCACAAGCTGAAATTCTGCCCAAGGGCCTCATCCAGTGTAAATTGTAGCTAGGATAGCAGCTTCAAGGACCTCTACTCCTCCATTCTGATGGTCTACAAAGACGGGGATGCAGATGAAGAAGCTACCACTACATCCATCCCTCGCAGTAGCAAAGCACTTTCACGGAAGCTTCAGGTGCCTCCCTCCAGCTTTACTGTGGTATAGACAATAGAAAGATTTAAATGGTCAGATTGTGAATTTGGATAAAAACAAATCTCTACTAGAAGTCAGTGACCTTTGGCTCCACATCTCTGTGGAGAAGGCAGCACATCGGAGTCAAAGCCACAAGACTGACCAGTTGTGTAGATAAATAGTAAGAAAAGGTTTCTTCATCCAGGCTGCTGTTTCATTAGGATCTTATGGCTCTTGGACTTCGGTAACAAAATCAGTTGGGTTTTGAATGGTAAGCCTTGCCTCCACCACCCTCCGGGCTGCTATCCTAGAGTGGCATTGTTATGAAGGGCTGTTTATGGAAACGTGTGTGGTGTTTCTAGAATAAAATGTCTGAGCCATGATGGGTATTACAAAAGCACAGAGGAGGAGATGGGGTGAATCCTGAGATCCCCTCAAAATGGAAATTAGCTATGTGAAAAGCAACACACATATTTAAGGCATGCAAGAGAAATTGTTCCGTGGCAAACAGATTTATCTTTAAACATGTTAGGAAGTTGGCGAGGGGACCAAAGTTCTCTGTCATCACTCACCTTTCTGGCTCCGCCCAGAGATACCTTTATTGGGCCTGGAGGGGAGCTGATCTCCCACAAAGCCAGGACTGCCAGGCTGCAGTGCCAGGGGTACCTCTTAATCCATCTAACTATACTCTTGGCTCTTCCCCTCTGCCCTTGGCATGGATCCAGAGTCAGAGAAACCCTGGGATTGCCGTTCTCCTGCCTAAGCCCCTGGATTTTTGAACTCATGGAAAGAATGAGCTGGTCCCAGTTTGTAACTGCAATAGCCATGGATGGGGACTTCAGAACAGGTCAGACTTGCTAACATCCAATCGGCCCACATAGGGCACCTCTAACCACAACATCAGTACTTTCTGCCATCTGTCATCTTATTTCCCTGCCTTGATTTCCCCCTTCTTCCAACATCCCCACCTAGGCACATGATCCTGTTGGACCATTTGTGCATACTGAGACTCATACTCAGAAGAGTTGCTGCAGGCTGCATGCAGACACAAATGCATACCTTCCAGTAGGTAAAATGCCTTTTGCTCACTTTGTCCAATTTGGCTTTTCCGGTATTTTCTCATCACCAACAGTCCTTCTTTTGGAAAGAATGCTCTTCACTAACTTTACCTCTACAGTGTATTCATACCCACAATGACAACCTCCTGAGGTTACCGGGATAATTAAATAAGATCAGGGATACACAGCTGATATTGTGCTGACAAGGACTACATGTGAGAACATGAGAACACGGGGACATTCCCACCCATTCTCCTGCCTAAACCAACTGCTTGTACTCATTCTCTGTGCATGCCTTATGTTCAAATCCAGGCCTGTAGAACAAGGCCCCCTTCCTGCCCAAGATGCTCTGCTGCTGGACTCAGGACTGCAGAAGGGAGGATCATCCTGACCCTCAGCTCATTAGATGTGGCACCTGAGGCCCCCCAAGCTCTCCAAGCCTCCAGAAAAGAGTTCCCAGCATCGACTCCCTAACGCCATAGAACAAAGCCAACAGCTTCTGAAACAGCTTTCTTCCTACATTTAAAAAATAAGATCATGAAAAGTCCCCCAGAAAAATCAATGCCGGCTTTTTAAAAACTCCAAATCAATATGATGTGTGAAGGTTCTCATTAAGAGAGAGGTGGGGGAGGTCAAAGAAACAAGGAAAATCAAAAGGAAAGAGGTGGAGAGAGGGGAGGAAGCAGAAGCCCAGCAAGAACTCCGGTGGCCAGGGGAAGAGAAGAGAAGGGAGGGAGAAAGGCTGAGAGGCCCGCACAGGGCTGGCCACCATTGTAGAAAAGGAGAACGAAGAGGAGAAAAGGACATGCTGAGTGGATCTGAGAACGAAGTTTTAGGACTGCCCACCCCCTCCAGAGGCCATCCCCCAGCCTTAGGAGCTTGTGGGCAGAAGGACAAAGAGAACACAGGAAGACAGATAAGACAGTACACTGGGAGTCAGGCACTAACAGAAAACTCAGTTATTATGGCCAGCTGGTATGGGGGGGGGTCAAAGGTCACTTTTTGGAAACAAAGTTGTGGGGTGAGGGGATGACAGGGTCTCATGTACCTTAAGCCTGGCACCTAAATCCCTGTGTAGCAGGGGATGACCTTGAACTCATGATCTTTCTATCTCCACACCCTTAAAAACTATTTTTTTTTAAATGTATAGGGGTTAAGGTGGGACTTGAAGAGTTGATGAGATTTAAAATTTGGACTTGCGGCTGCAGGAAGGGGGAAGGGATTCAGATGGAAAGGTAACATCCATTACTTGGCGCTCACGACCCTTCTGGTAAGTAGAATACAATTACACTCATTTTATACTTGGGAATGTAACCGCTGGGGGTGGGGGAGGTCATGCAGCTAGTAAGGAATAGCACCCTGAGTTCACACTCCTAAATCAAACTGCGTTTTGTGCCTGTGATAGGCGACGTGCCCGATCCTAGACAGAGGTGGCGAGGAATTTGTGGGTAGGGTGTGATAGGCTCATTCTGGGACTTGGGAAGATAAATCTGGAGACAGATGGACAAGGATTTGGTTAGAGGCCCCTGTGACTGGCAGCAGGATGACACATATCTCTGGGACCAGAAGCCTTGTCTAAACCACCACACAGCACTCTCGGAAGGCTGTCACTCCCGCAGAATCGCTGGCTCCACTGACCTCCGGGTCATCCCTCTCTAAGACATGCTCCCCTCCTTGGGGTAGGTCAGAGCAGACTTCTCAGTGTCTCTCTGAAGTGACAAAGTGAGCCCGGAGCTGCAGTTAGCCTCTAGGTTTGAACAGTCTCTCAATTTTTTTTTCTATCCAGGCTCTTTGAAAGCCCCCAGTTGATCCTGCCCCTGCCACCCCTGAACATTTTAATTCTGCTCAGATGACTCTTTTGAAAGAGCGGAATCCAGACAAGGAAAACTTCTCTCTCTTTGTCCTCCCACTGTCTAACCTACAGTTGGCTCCTCAATAACACAAAAGCAAAAAGCCTTTAAAAAGTAAGCGCTCGGGACAGAGCCCAGGGATTTGGCAAGAGCTCTGCCACCGAGCCACACCCTAGCCTTTAGGAAGAACCCCCCATCCCCACCCCAGGATGATCCAGGAATTTACTTTAGACCTTTCCAGGCACTAACAAGGTCCTCCAGTTGTCTCATTCCCAGGAAGGGAGGCAGTGAAAAATGGTCCTCCTGGGTGTACCCCTGCTCATCAAATGAGCTACAGACCTGGGTCACTGAGATGTCCCCATGAACCCTTAGACCACAGGACTACTAAAGCTGCGGTTCTGATATTTTCCACAACCCAAAGAAGAAAAACAACTGCCAACACTCAGCTCAGTGAGTATCAGATTTATCGATTGTTTGTCAATAGTGCAAGGGCTCAAAGGCCAAGCAAGGCTGTCACAGACAATGTAAGAAGGCACATGTTGTCTCCTCTCATCCAGGTAAGACCTCAGAATCCCCTCACAGACTGAAGTGAGAGCTGTAGCCACAACACCACCCTGTGTCCTATTATCCACCTAGACGGCAAAAACATTTTCTAAATCCTCCAAGCCTGTTCCTGTAACATAATACAGAACCCTATGATTATTACATGTAAAGCATATATTTGCTGAATGCAAATATATTTAAAACATGTGGTAATTCCTGTGACCCCATTTAGATAACTCTCAAAGTACATATGCATAGTCTCAGAGGGACACCCAAAGATGCACACACTCTGGTGCAGAGGAAGGATGCTCTGAAAGAGAATGAGAGAGAAGAGAGCCAGGTAGATGAGAAGAGGCAGCTTTCCCCTAGACCCCTGCTTCAGGAGCTAACATTCCTTTCTGGTCCACAGCAGGGCAAGGCCATCCTCAGACTGGCAGTTCCTATTTCCGATTTGTATTTAAAAGACCTCTGTTTAAGATCACACCTTTCAGCAACCAACAGAGCAAGACATCTTAAAAGCTTGGCTTGTATTTCTTTGTTTTTGTTTTGTTGTTGTTGTTGATGATGATGATGTTTTTTTTGTTGTTGTTGTTATTTTGTTTCCCCATTTTTTTTTTGCAATTACTTCAAATGTTTATGAAGGAAGTCCACGGAACTATAGTTTAAGAAATATTACAGAATTGAATTCCCTTCATTTCTGCGGGTCTCAGTGGCTCCTCCCACTGAACTGAAACATATTCATCAATAGGGAAATTAGCTGACTTGGTCCATCCAATGGTGGAAAATAGAAATGGGATATGGTGTAGTTTGCATTTATGAGAAGAAACAGACCAGGAGCCTTGGCACTTTAGAGGTGGACAAAGTAAAGGGTTATAAAGCAGAACTTTGGGGTGAGGGATGGGGGAGAGGAGTAGTTTTCAAGCAGGAGAAGGACTGATGAATTCCCACCAGCCAGGGCCTCCCAGTAACCTCCCATCCCACCCTTGTCTGCCCTGTGAACCTATCCTTTTAAGAGCAGTGGGCTTGCTGCACAAACACACCCTACAAGCCAGCTGCCAGCTCCATCCCCACCTATGCAAACAGACAAATGCCCCCGATCCCCCTAAAGGAAATCCAAAGCAGACCTCAGGGCTACAGTTTCAGGCATCCATTTCACCTGCTACTGAAAAAAACGCTTTGGGCAGAGTGATGTCACCTATGAGGAAAAGTAAGTGGAGAGAAGCTCCTCCCCCCAGTCCTCCCAGAACAGGGAACAGGAAGCAACTATGCCCCCACTTGAGTTTCCTTAATCATCCTTCTTTTCTCTCTGTCTCTTTCAATTTGCTTCTCAGATTGCCTGGGCCTCCCTCTTGATAAGTTAAGCCTTCTCCCTGGCACCGAAGCACTACTGGGCCAGTCGAAAGCTTCCATTCTAGCCGGCTTTTCCTCCTGAGCAGCTGTCTTCCTTGGCCTTGCTTCTGCCCTGCCCACAACCTCATCTCCAAGTTCCTATAACACCCAGGATGAAGGACTGATTAGAATTTGAGATAATTTTCTCAGGGCATTACAGCACTTTCTTTCAAGAGGCATGAGAGGGAGAGAGGGATAAAGCTTAAATTTCAAGGAGCAAATACTTTTAAGACTGAAAGGGAAAATGGTTTAATTGCTTAAGTTCTTATTAGCCCCTGACAATATGGTGAGCGGGTGGGCAAGAAAAGATCTGGGGGGAGCATTTAGCTTCAACAAACCTGTTTTGCCTGATGAGCTTGTGAGTCAGAGGCCAAGCTCAGACCTGATGTCTGCTGCTGGCCTTGGATTGGAGATGGTGATTGTTACTGGGCCTTCTCTCTGAGGCGATATATTTGCTCTTCAAATAATGATTATTCAGGGTACACCGCTTAACAAGCAGAACCCTTCCCTGCATGCAAACACCATAAATGCACACATGCACAAACACACACACACACAGAGGCATGGACATGTCCCTGCATGGGCTACCACCACAGCTCAGAGCACCTGAGCATCCCTAGCTATGTTGTTAGCAGTTATTCCCATAGTTCATTGCATGGTACCTGCATGCATATTATTGTCTCCTAGAATTGACCTAGGGGCCAAAGAGGCATGTCTATGTATTAGAAGGAAAGAAAGAAAGAGAGAGAGAGAGAGAGAGAGAGAGAGAAGAAAGAGAAAGAAAGAAAGAAAGCCAATGTTCCCTGTAAGCTTTCCTATCTAAATTAGTTTTACTAGATTCCTTCTTCCCTGGTATAACCATTGCATTAAATGCCCTCACAAAGGGGATGAACCAATTACTCTCTACCTATTGACTTTCTTCCTGACTAGTCGGTTTCAGTCTGCAGTGGAGTAAAGCTTCTGTGACCCTCATTTTCATTTCACAAGAAATCAGAAAATTATTTCATTTAAGAATCTGTTTTGTAATTTTTATTTTAGCATGTGGAAAGATCATGAGTGTGCTGTAGAGGTCAAAGGACAATTGCAGGAATCCTGTTCTCTCCTACTACGTGGGCCCTGAGGAAGCAAACTCAGGCCATCCGACTTGGTAGCAGAAACCTTTCAGCCACGGAGTCACCTTTCCAGCTCTACTTCATTTTCTTCAGTGCATGAGACTTTTACAAAATCTTGAGACATTTCTGCCCACCCACCTCCCTTTACTTTGTGCTCACAGAAAATGCATCTTTCTAGAGGCTGAGTCCCAGGGATCAACTTCACTGCCCTCCCTATAGAGGCCTTTGCAAATTTAGTCATTCTGGCCATCAGGGGAAACACTCAGTGGTGTTTGCTCTGGGGTGAGTGGGAGAGAGCAGGGCCTGTTCTCACACATACTGCCGCTTTCCAGGCCACACACTAGCCAACATCTCAACACCGTGCAGCGTGGTTGCCCCGGCTAAAGTTGGTGACACGGTACAAATAGAAAGCCCCACTCAGAGCCAATCGGGAGATACAGCCAGTCAGGGAAGTGTGTGCGAAAGAACACCTCCATTTTCCCAGAGCCATTTCTCAAGCTGAATCTTCTTGGTGTCCCAGCTGCTTCTGTGGGGAAGGGGGACAAGGGGGGTTGTACAGCCAACCCCGCCTGGGAAGATGAGGCTTTGGTGGCTCGCTCTCCAGCAGCCAGGCAAACGTTATCAATAAAAGGATACACTTAAATGTCCACCAAAGGGAGAGTATTGTTAACTGGGAGACTGTGAGACTTAAAAGATGAGAAGATTTGGGGTAGGTGGGAGCTGTAGGGAGAGGAAGGGGGGGTCACAAGAAACTGTCACTTCTGGTTTTCTCCTCTCTTATGAGGGGAAAGTAAGACAAAGCCCTCTTTGCCATTCTGAAGAAGCTTTGCTGTTTATTTTGTCAAAATATCCTTCCCCAGTCCCTTCTGGGGCCCTCCCCCTGCCCCTTTCTACACTGGCTCTAAAGAAGTGTGGGGGAGGGAAGTAGTTGGCCTCTCTTCCAGGCTCACATTCTCTGGCTCTAATTAGCAACTGCTTTTCTTTAATTTTTGTATGTGTGTTCAAAGACCAAGAGAATGAAAGGAGAAAGCAGAGGTCTGTGTGAAAGGGGAGAGCAGACGGCCTCTCCCTCGCCCTTCTGTGTGCCCAGGCGCCCATGTTGGCAAACAGCACACAATGTCTGTCTATAGAGCCTTTTGTGGCCTAGAAGGAGGGACCAGCGTGCACAGTTACAGGCAGGAGAAAAGAGGCTGGGATAGGAAGGCATGAGGAGACCTGACACTGGAAAAACAGAGGACTTGGAGACAGCCACCTCCATCCCATCTCCTCTTCAAGGCGAGGAGGAAATGGGTGTAGGGAAGTCCAAGTCAGTGTGCCTGGCCTGGGCACGGTTGCTGCCAACCCTTTGTGGGGCAGAACTGTCACCTCCAGGCCTACAGCAGGTCAGAGGTAGGAGTACCGCTCTGCTTGAGCACTCATCGCTCACTCATGGGTTATGGTGGGAAAGAAGGGGCATTTTGATGGGAGGGGTACTCATATCAGTTACCCCAGTGCTCAGGAGGCTGAGGCAGGAGGATTGAATTCTTAAGGCCACCCTGGGCTACATAGCAGACCTTTCATTGTGATTAAAACAAACAAACAAACAAACAGGCAATCAGCATATCTTGATTTAAAAAAAAAAGTAGGGGCAACTGAGAAGACCAACCGTTAAAGATAAAACCCTCCCAAATAATTGTTTTCATCAGAGAGCACCCTTAGGTTAAGCAGGTAACCTGGGCTGGGGGACAGAATTGCCATGGGAGAAGGATGCCATCCACCAACATGCCAGGCAGCTCAATGACTCCCAGCCATACAACAAACAGACAGCCTGGCTGCTGTATGTGTGTCCCACACAACAGCCAACAGCTTGGCTACCGGTTCTTAACTTGTGCCTGAAATGAGTGATTTGAAAGAAGCAAGAAGACAGAGATTAAATAAATTCTTATCAAGAAAAATCAAGGCTGGGGTTAGAGAAGCCAAAAGAGACAACATGTGAGCCAGAAAAACATGAGAACAGAATGCCAGGGCATTCCAGAGAGATGCTTTCAAAGGTTAAAAAAAAAAGGAAGAAATTTAATTAATGATAGTATTATGAATGTGTAGTGGTTATATATTAATTATTTTAATGACAAAATCACTCTTGTAATATTTGCAATTGATTTCGATGATAGACATTGATTTCCTATATTTTACTATGTGAGGAATTAATTTTGTAAATGGAAATTCAAATCTAAACAGTTTCCCCAGTGGGGGGGGGGGGGGGCAGGATGAAAACAAGGAGCAGAGATAGAAATTGGTTTGTTAAAACTCTACCAGTGAGAAGCTTTCTTTTCTCTCTTCGAAATCTATCTAGAAAGAAGACATAAGAGAATAGAACAAACGTTGGGTACAAAAAAATAAAATAAAATAAACAGGGCAGACAAATTTGGCTAAAGATAGCGAGGGAAAAGGCATTCTGAGCCAATCGGGAGAGAAAGTGCTCCAAGCCGCAGGGGCCTCCACACTGGGAATAGTGTAGGCATTTGTGTGACAGACCCGGAAACCAAATACAAGCCCCCAATCGCCTAACTCCCAGATCAGGCGAATTTTGCCAAGCTCACGATTTGGCAGAGATCTTGCATATTCCATACAACTTCCAGGAGACACTCCATCCGTCTCGCACGGAGAGCAGATTGTCATTTTCCACTTGAAATACACACGTTGCACTGACCTTATGTCCTCTGTCAAGCTGATACGTTATCACCAGCTTCTAGGCAAAGGGTTTCAGAACGGATGGGCTTGCGGTCGTTCTGTTGGGTTTGTTCTGTTGTGTTTATGCTCAACGTGTTGCTGTATTGGACAACAGACAGACAAGGCCTCTGCCATGGCTGGTAACTCTCTCCATCTGGCTCTGCCATCTTCAACTCAAAAAAAAAAAAAAAAAAAAAAAAAAAAAAAGCCTGCCTTGGGCCCTGTTCTTGGTTTTTCAGAGTCCCCACTGCTCACTGAGGCTGAATTACTTTCTTAGGTATGCACTCGAAGAAGGGCCCCACCTCCGCTTCAGCCAAACCCTCCTTTCAAGTTTTGCTTTGCACGTGTTTTGTTTGTTTTCACTTGACAGATGGCGAGGAGCATGGCCATTGCTGTTAGAGATCATGAGGACAAGGAGAGACTATGAGTCTGGGCAGTTCACTCTGGCAGTGAGTGTTGCCGCTCTGCAGACCTCCTGGTCCATTTCTGGCCCACAGAAAAGGAGCATTATCCATGAAATACCCGGGTGCAGATCAGACTCTGAGCATTCTACGCAAAGCTGCCTCCCATAAAAAAAAAATTGAAAACCCTCTGGTAAGTGCCTCTTAGGTCCTCTCCATGTAGGATGGTAACAGGCAATAGAGACAGCAGTGCCTAGAGTTCTGTGGTATACATGACGTCAGGAGAGCTACTGAGCTTCTCTGTCCCTTGGTGTCTTCAGTGTAACCTGAAAATGCCTACCACAAGCATCTCACAGAGCAACTAAGGATTTACAAGAGGAAGCCAAACAGGAATATGGCAAAGCGCCTAGCTCACTGTCCTGGGGCCACACCGCAGCCACGCCGTGGCAGCATTTCAACACATGTCAACCCAGAAGAGCGTGCTACATCCAAAGTCAGGGCCACCCGGAGCTGGCAACGAAATGGAAGGCAATACTGAAGTGAGTTCATATATTTCGGGCCTCCTGAGCCACGAGGGCTAGATAAGTCAGCAGGCTTTTCAAGCATACACCATTAAGGCATTCATCTTTACCTTAGTCATTTTTATTGTGTGTGCGTGCTGGAGTGCCCAGGTGACAGAGCCTGTGTGAAAGTCAGGGACAACTTTCTGGAGTCTGTTTCTCTTCTTCCACCCTGTGATTACAGAAGATTGAACTCAGGTCTTCCAGCAGGTATTTTTACCGGCTGAGCCGTGTTGGTATTGCTGGTCCCAGGCTGGAGCCTTGACCTATTATTTGCATCTATTGTTTTTCTTTACAACAATAATGTGTTTACTTTAAAACAGTGAGTACATACACTCTTTTTGAAAGGTGTGTTGAGAAAAAAGGAAGGAGGAAGGAAGGGACATTAGAAATAAGAAGAAAGGAGAAGGAGGCAGGGGAAAGAGGGAGACTGAGACAAGAAAGAGAGGAAGTTAGGACTTCCTTAGTCTAGAGAGAAAGATACTGCCCTGTCCCTGCTGCAGACATTCACTGTCTAGGAAATGCCAGAATTGGTGCTTGTAAGGCATGTGTCAGATGCAGGGGACATAGAAGACTGGCAACGAGCACATGCAGGTAGGTAACCATGCAAAACAAGAAGGACAGGACAGAGGACAGGGGAAAGCAACAGAGACCAGGAGGGAGCAGACTCCAGAATGTCCAAGCACACAGCCAGCTCCATGCTGTGATCTAGCAGCAAGCCAGGGAGAGTCTCAGCAATTTATGGAACTTCCCAAGGTTCACCCAGCCCTCACAGAGAGACAAATTCACATCAAAACGAAAGTGGGATCCCATTTTTTACCTACCAGACTGGCAAAGATAAAAATGATTAATATTATCTTGGCAGAGGTATAGGGAACAAGAACTAACACACTGCTGGGGGGGGGAGGTACAAAAAAAGTTTGGGGTAGAATGTCTTTGAGGGAGCACAATTTG
The DNA here is from genome assembly GCF_907164565.1 of Psammomys obesus. Classification (NCBI taxonomy): domain Eukaryota; kingdom Metazoa; phylum Chordata; class Mammalia; order Rodentia; family Muridae; genus Psammomys; species Psammomys obesus. Next base: position 11,868,688 of record NW_026596120.1, read on the forward strand.
GTAATATCTATCAAAATTAAAAATGCATATGCTTTGACTCAGCAATTTTTACTTCAGAGAATTTGCTGCATTCTTAGCTCCTAGAAAAGTGCTTGGCACAAAAAAAATCCCTCAATAAATATTCATTGAGTAAATTAATTAATGAATTTATCTTGCTGATGTACTCACATATTAGTTCAAAGATTAATACGCAAGGGTATCTATGCCAGCGTTGTTCAGAAATGGCAAGAGATAGGGGAAAATAAATCCATGGATTTGAAGAACCAGTTAAATAAATAAAGTTGTCATGAAATAATAACAATCAGCACAAACCAGTTTTAACTTTCATTGGGAAGTAGGAAGTAAACTGGAGACCAGGTACAAGGTCCTTTGTCAAGTCCCCATGTGAGTGGGCCAAGGGTTTATCTGAATCCTAAGTGAACAAACCTCACATCTCCTCTTCAAGAGAAATGTTAAACTTCAATAGTAAGAAAGGCCACAGGGGTACGGCATAAAAGGAAATTTAGCTAATAACTAGAAGAGCTATATTGGCGAAGAAGAAATCTGCATAAAAGTTTTACGCCAAGAAAGAAAGGCTCAACGATGAACCAGGCAGTCCTGGGGACAGTGAGGAGTTCTATCCCTGGAGGAAATGAGATGGAATGGGCGGGGGTGGTTAAGCTTGGAGCCCTGATCTAGCCAGGAAGGATTCCTGTCTAGATATTTCTCCAGACCGACACTCCACTTGTGGCACCAACATCCTCTGGCCACTGAAGCTCTGGAATTAAACCTGCTAGATCTGAGAATATAAGCGTGAACGGCCCAGCTGCCACCAGCATCCAGCGAGTTTCTGAAAACAACATGAAGATGACCCATCCCATTTGACTTAAAACTCCAACAAGAACAGGAAGGCCAGAAATACTGATGAGGCCTGCAGATGACAGAAGCAGAACTTACACCTGAAGACGGTGTGACTGAGCTCTGACAAGAACCACAAGCTGCTACTGGAAGCCCTGGGTCAGTGAGCTACCCCAACAGTTCAGGATCAACCAGAAACCAAAGGCTGGTTTCCTGTCCATCTTCTAATGAAAACCTCCAGACTACACTAGGTCCTGAAAGTCTTCTATCATTCCAAGAAGCTCCTGAGGTGACCTGTGGAACCTCCAACCTCTGCAGCCTGCTTCAGGTTTCTTAATTTCCTCCCCAGCCCGACATGATGAGATGAGGCTAGTCCACTTGAAGGTATGTGGACACAGCCTTCAGCAGGCTGAGTAAGTACCTAGGAAGCAAAATGCTCTCTGTTACCCAACAGCTTCTAGAACCCAATGCAAAACTTGCCATAGTCTTCTGTATTAAATTACATCTCAGAAGGAATGATGTGCCCCACATCACCACACAGCGGTTAAACTGGAGTTTCAACTGCTTTAGCTAGCTGATAATCTTGGCTGTTATTCCAGCCAGCAAGGAGAATACATACAGGCAAGAGCTGTCTCTAGGGAAAGGTCAAGATTACTCCTCTCAATGTCCCTTTCAAAGCCCTAACGGCAAAGTAAGGCTTGCTCTGGGTGGCTTGCCAGTGTCCTTTGCCGCAGCCCTAGTATGGCTTCCCAGTTGTCCTCATCCCACTGCACTGAGGAAGATCCAGGAGCATCATCACGGCTCTGTCAACACAGTTGTCAGTGGCAACAGGAAGTAAAACCAAAAGTAGACTCATTGAGCTCCCTGGGGCCCAGAACCAAAAGACACAGGCAGGCTTGGATTCAGAGTGAGTGTCTTCTCAGTGACTCCCCTCTGTTCAAGGAAGTTTGTGCTCAGAACCCGCAGAAAGAGACCTCCAAGCAATGGGAGAGAGAGCAAAGGGGTACTATTACTTAAAAAATATCCCTCCAAAATCCAAGTGTTACAGAGCAGCTATATTAAGAGCTGGGCCCTTAAAAGGGTGATTAAATTATGAAGTCTCCTATCCTATGAATGGGACTAAGGCATCTGTTAAGAAGTTATCAGCATTAGGACAGCTCCTCCACCTCTCTGCCATGTAGGGTGCACTGTGGCCCTCCTGTGCAGAAGATGCAATCCTCACTGCAGAACTGAACCCACCAAAGACTTGGACTTGGGCTCCCTTACCTCCCAAACTGTAGGAAGTGAGTTTGAGCCACTTCCTCTGCTGTGGCATTCTGCCGTGGCAGCTCCAGAGGACTAAGATACTGTGACATTCTGCTGCAGCAGGCCTGGCAGATTAGGATGCTTTAGTGTGGCTGAGCTGAAACACAGCCCTTGAGGAGTCCTTGATACACCCCAGAAAGTCACATCTGGACTCCACCATGTCCCCTCCCCACTTTCTCTGACGAAAGGCCTTAGGCCAGGAATCTGAGGTCACCCTCCAAAGCCCGTGTATGACTTAGATGGTTTGCAAAGGGTTTTCATGCTCTCTGGAGAGAGGGGCTGAGTCCAGCCAGATGAAGACAAACCCCCCTCCCCCCAAAAATTCCTGGGCAGTTGCATGGTGCAGAATTAGGTAAGGACATCCAAGAACCACAAGCAAAACCAAAGTCAGTTGAGGGGCTCAATACACCTGAAACATATATCTAAGAATAGTTAACTTCAGCCTAGTCTAGTCTCAGAACCAAAGGCATATGGTAGCACATCAAGACCTGAGTTTGAATCCCATGGCCAACAGTCATTGGCTAGTCCTCTCTGTGAACATATCCCATCCATGCCACTCATTCGTTCAGTTTCAAATCTCATAGGTTTTCATGAGCAGATGACAGGGCAGTCAACGGCCCCTTTCAGGCCCCCGCTGGACTCCCGCCTCAGAGATATTTCTACTACTAACATCACGTACTAAGTCACGGATGACCGGCCTTAAGGCAAAATACAGACTTGCTCCTCAACAGCTCTCCCACCTGAAGGGTGGTATTGCTCAGTGGTGTGGGACTACTCTGTAATAGACGTGACTGGTCAACAACAGTAGCGTGTGGGGCTTCTCAAGACAGAAGGGGAAGTACAGAACCTAAGGGGATTCGGATCCCCTGACATTTGCATCCTGTGTTGCCTTTGGAGCCCAACATGTTGGAGGCTGTGCGGCAAAGGGGCATTCTTCCAGCTCCACTCTCACTGTTGTTCATGGTGTCACAGTCCATTACACCCAGCCAATTACATATGACGCCTCCCTGGAGGGCACCGGGCAGGGCCACTGCAGGGAGCAGAGGAGACCCCAGGTGGTTTCTAAATGAAGGAGCCTATTGGGAAATCCTATTATGCAGCTCATCTTACAGGGCTGTGGTGTTAATGACCTTGGCCTCCCTTGGCCCTGGTCTCCCTGGTGCTTGAGGGGTGGCCATCTGGGCTGTGGACTTCATCTCACCAGCTGAGTGCTGGTGGGCCGGGAGTGGGGTGGGGTGGGGTGGGGTGGTAGTGCTCCTCGGTGCCCTTGAGTGTGGCTGCCAGCACAGTGGCCTGACTCATGTGCACATACGTGGGAACACATATGCAGGCGGACATACACTGCTCCCGGGGGCCTCCTGCAAGAGGAACTGGCAGGAGGGATTGGCAGGGAGCCCAAAGCTAAGGCCAACAACCATAAGGGGGAGGGGAATAGGCCTGGAAACCTCTTTTGAACTAAATTAGACACATTTTTCTCCACCTTCACATCCTGCAGATTTTTCATCTCAACTCCCCTAGGCTTATAAAGTGGCTCATCTCAGCAGCTCGGGTTGACAGAGGCATCGAAACTGCTGAAAGGTTCAAAGTGTCCCTTGGGTTTCCTGCACGGTGGAATTTATATGTAGGTAGAAAATTACCAAAGGAAAAAGGTCTCCACGTGGTACGTGTGGCTGGGGTTAAAGACACAGCCACCCTAGGAAAGGAGACCCTTTGGGAGATATTCAGGCAAGTGTCTACAACAGCTAGGGTTGCCAGCTCCGAGACATGCTTCCATAAGGAGGTTGGGAGCCAGAGAGGCATGGAACTGAGCATTGCTCTATGCTCCAGGACATTCAGAGGTCCTGTCAGCATCCATGGCTCGATTGGGGATGGCTGGGATTGAGGGTTCCCTGGAAAAGCTGCAAGGCTTCCCAAGCCCTCTAAGCCTCAACACTAGTTTCAACCCTGAGAAGAAAACAGGAGTTTTAAAGGTGTGGCTCTGTCTGCTGCCAAGAGTATTCTTGGGCGTTCTGGTACCAAGTGGCTGGTGCTGGCCCTCTGCAGTAATGGCTATTTTCTTTTCTGTAACTTCTGGGCTGTCAGCTTCCTGCCCTTCTCTCGCTTACTCAGAACTCCTCCGGGGCTTCCGACCAGCTGGAATACCCAGTCAACTAGCCTCTGGCCTGTAGCCCAGTCTCCTAAGGTTAGAATCCTTCTCTGGGCACCTTCTGTCATAGGTCAAGGCACCTGGGACAGTCAGGAATACAGGCAAAAAGAGACGATAGGCCCGAAGCTCATGAGGCAGATCCTTCTGGAAGCTTTGGGAAGTGTTGGCAACATCAGCCCTTCTGAGAGCACTCAAGGGAGGAACATAAACCCCAGCTAGGACCTGGAGAAGCCATGGACACCCAGAAGGTATGCTACAGCCTGATGCTTTGACAGAAAAATGAGAAGCCTGCTCCTGGTAAGGAAGATTGTCCATTCCAGTCCTGATTAGTTTTTGTTAACTTGAGGCAAGAATCTCAATCGAGGAACTGCCTCCTTTAGATCGGCCTGTAGGCAAGTCTGTAGGGGCATCTCCTTGATTAATGATTGACATGGGAGGACATGATGTACCATCCCTGAACTGGTGGTCTTGGTTTGCATAAGAAAAAAGGCAGAGCAAGTCCTGGGGAGAGAGCCAGTAAGCAGCAATTCCACCATGACCTCTGCTTCAGTTCTTGCCTCCAAGATCCTGCCCCGTTTGAGTTTCTACTCTGACTTTCCTCTCTGGTGGATTGTAAGCGTGAGTTGTAAGCTGAAATATAACTCCCCTCCCAGTTGTTTTTGGTCCTGGTGTTTTGTCACAGCACCAGGAACCCTGACTAAGACACAGCCCCGCCATCTTCCCCTTAGGCTATAATAGTATTTATGATACTATTTATTATAATAGTAACTGATAATAGTATTTTAAGGACTTGCTCAGCACCAGCTCATGGCCAGCCTAGCACAGTAAGAGCGAGGCTGCATGGCGCCCACACAGAGACTCACTTCACCGCCAGCGTTAGCAGGAGGAATGTGGCACAGAGAGAGAGAACGCAGTGCTTTCTTAATCCCCTAAGCTATGAGCACATGACCTGAAGTAGAAACTGACAAGCCATCTTCCAAGTAATTAATATTTTATATTGACTGACACGTGATAAGGTCAGAGTCAGTGGTGGGATCAACATGCCCACACGCTTCTGCCCGGTGGGCCTCGCCTGTGTGTGCATACAGAAAGGATGAGTCAGAGGCAGGCCTTCAGCCACAGAACCCTCTAGAATGCTTCTCAACCTTCCGAATGCTGTGTCCTTTTAATATAGTTCCTCCTGTTGTGGTGACCCCCTTCCCAGGCATAAAATTACTTTCATTGCTACTTCATAGCTGTAATTTTGCTGCTGTTACGAATTGCCATGTAAATATCTGTGTTTTCTAACTTAGACAACTCCTATGAAAGAGTTGTTTGACCTTTGACCCCCCCAGCTTGAGAACCACTGCTGTAGAAAGTGTGTGAGCCGCAGGCTAACCCACAAACCCAACCACCTCGCCTCTGCCTGATGTCCCCACCATCCTCCTCTCACATCCTTTCTCTCCACAGCCAAGAACAGCTCCGGGCCAGGACTGCTCTTGGCTGCCTGGGCTGCCTAATTGGTCTCCAGGTGACTCTGCACAACCCAGTGACTGGTCCCCAAGAATTTGGCAGATACATGGGTTTAGCAGATGGAAAGTGAAAGCAAGAGAATATGGTTCCTTGCCCATCATAACTCCTTTAAAAAATAAAGTAACCAGAAAGCAGAAAGGATTCTGTTTCTACAGCCACTGTATAGATTCTATATATTCGAAGTCTCAGATGCAAATACCCAGGTGGTGGCAGCAGGGAATTGGCACATGGTGAGTGCCACACTGCTATCAGGCTCCTTCCTCCACCTCCTCTACCCACCCACAGTGAGATTCAAGCAAGATTCATAGGCTGTGTCAGGACAGAATGGCTGTTGGAGGGACCTCCATTGCTTTCCACCTGCAGTCTCCACCGTTCACCATTCTCCCTGATCCTTTTCTCATGAGTGCTGAGGGTTTGAGGTAGCCACCCCAGAACTGATATGAAGGACCCCCAGTGACCTACTTGACAGCATAAAAGGCTCACATAATGTGGCTGGAGGCTTCCCCTTGCAAACCTGGCACAGGGACCAACCTCAAGTCTGTGCAAACACTTCATATCTCAAGGGGGTATAACAACCTTCTGAAACCTCCATCTGTACAGGGGTTGGGTCCCTCATTTCCCAGGCATCCCCCCTCCTCCTGTGAATCCTGGACAGAGAAATCTGGTTCGACCATCAGAATATCGGTAGCAGCAATTGAGGGGATATAAATTTCGAGCTCCGAAGACAGGTGAAAGGCTTCCCTCTCCATCTCCAAGACTTAGCCAGCCTGTGGAGCCAAAGAAAGCATACTATGCCACAAGAATATAGCTGCCTGTGCAGCGAGGATGCCCGTATCCCCTTTCCTCCATCCTCCAATGAGTTTACAATAAGTGGTTACATGTAAAATCTGCCATGTTGACAACAGTCAGAGATTAGTAACATCCAGGAAAGCCCACAAGGATGGTTTGGGCCAGGCAGGAAGAATGAAAAGAAACAACTTGAATTTACATATTTGTCCCCATGGGCCCTCCCAGAACAACCATGAGAGGTGACTGACAAGCAGTGTGGACAGCAGAGCCCCCCAAAAGAGTAACGTTCCAATTAGTCCAAAGAAATGCGAGCCTGTTTCCCAGAGTCCCAATTAAATCAGAACCAATCAATGCTTGCTCCCATCCTTGCCATTCTGCTCAGGAAATAATGAGAAAAATGAGAGGGCCCCAGCCAGCAACTTCGGTGTGGCAGCCCTTTGAAGCCAGAGAAATTGCACCCCAGCATGGTTTGCAAGCAAGCCCAGTAGCCGCTGCACCTGCGCCTTTAAGACAGCACAGTGTCTTGGTCCCCACTCAGACCCTGAAGAATGCCAAAAAGGGTGCCCCCACCCCACCCCCAACCTGTGGGACACAGAGGAGCTCTGTGGGACCAGACTCGGCTGGTCCTAAAACTGTCTGCGTTGATTCATCGCTGGATCTGGCGTGCTCTCCCCTCTGTTTCCACGCCATCCATCATGGGTCCCAGAACCAAGAAATCCAATAAAGACACAAAGGCACAGCTCTGTGTTCCCAGCAGGCCCCAGAAAGGCTGTGTGAAGGCCCCAGCCCAGGCAATTAGCTGAATCCATGGGATCGCGTGCTGATAGGCTTTCAAAGTCCCTTGCCAGGCATTTCACAGGCAGGTGTTTGGGGAAGGAGGGAAGAAAACAGACAGGGGCTGGCCTGGTGCTCCAGCAGTGCCAAGGTATAAAGAGGAGGGCACTTTGAGGAGGCTTGTGATGGAAAAAAGAACTAATTTTGCTCCCAAACTGCAAAAGAGAGGGGGTAACCCTTCAGTCACATTACAACAAAAATGATCATTTTTTCCAGGCATTTTTTTTTATATAAACAATCCAAACTTCTTGAAGGTCATAGATTTAATAATGGAACTCACCTCCTCTTCCCCAGTCTGGGTCACCCTATATTCATTTCCAATGACTTAAACAAGGCAGGAGATATAGAGCTTCCATTCACTCCCAGACCAAACTGGAACCACATATTGAAAGGGAATGTAGGGCTCAGAGATCTACTGTGAGCTGAACGTGTGATACCTCAAACCTGCAATCTGCAGAGCTTGCATCAGTCTTTCCCACTCAGAAGCAGAGGTGCCTCCACACATGGAACTTTCCTAGCCCTGTCCCAGTAGCTTCATCTCCTTCCAGGGCCTGGCATTGAGCCTCTGGAGAAAGACAGCCAAGACAGAGGGCTTTGAGCTAATGAGGTACATGGCTTCAGTACCAAGTTCAGTGCTGTGGGAGCTGGAGTGAAATGAACTAAAATATTTTCCAAATTCAGTCACTTCTCAATTACCCTTGAGTGAACTGTCCATGACAACCCAAATACTCCACGCACCCCAGAGTTGGAGACTGATGAAAGAGGCATAGTGTGTGTGTGTGTGTGAGAGAGAGAGAGAGAGAGAGAGAGAGAGATAAAAAGAGAATTTTGTCCCAAAACTAAATATAAGTAAGTGATTATTGAATAAATTCTCACTGTTCAGAATTTTTCCCATTCCTTCCTCCACATGTGCATACAGTTGGTTACATGGGAAAATCATCGGGCATAGCACTGGGGAGGAGGTCCTGCTGAAGTCTATTATAAGCCAGGAGGCTCTCTCTTTTCCCCGAATGACCCAAAACTAGAAGTTGGAAAGTCACGAGCTTTTATCTCCCCCAGTGGGATAAAAGCAGGTATCCAAGGAGCCCCAGGCTTACCCTTGCAGGCCACGCTGTTCTCCGGCTCATAGCCAGGCTTACAGGTGCAGCGCCCAATGGGCACCATCCACTCTCCGTCCCCGTTGCAGTAGAGCTTTATGGGCACATCCACTTCTTCCGCATTAGGGATGCAGGTGCCCCGAGCAATCACCAGAGACGTGCTCTCTGCTCCTGTCATGGTTTCCGGGAACACTGCAAAATTTTGCACGATGCTGGGACACTTTTTGAAGAAGACACGGACAGAAAGGAGAGACATACAGGCTCCATAATCCTGGAAGGCAAGGTAAAAACCATTCCTAGTAAGAGGCCCAAAGCTCCTGACTTCTGTGTTGACCTTCATCAACCTTCCCCCAAAATCCACCTGGGAGAAGCTCTCGTCTGCAGCAATGGTGTCGACTTTGAGGTAGGGGGCTTCAGACCAGAAGGCTGACTTCTTAGTGGCAATGACAGAGTCAGTCTCATAGTAGTACAAGTTGAAGGTCTCCTTACAGGAGCCCGGAACATTTGGGAGGCTGCTGCAGTCCCTCACAGTGAAGCGCATCTCTGTGTAGATGCGGTGGGCACCCCGTCTGTTGATAAAGGTGGTGAGCAGCCAGTTGTTCTGGTTGGGTTCGAAGACGTTGCACACCTGGTAAGTACGGATGGTGTTCAGGTTTTCATCGTAGCCACTGACTTCTTCCCACTGTCCCATGGAGGCCACAGGCACACACATGTAAAATCAGAAAGGAGAGAGTGATAAGACAAAAAGAGGCAATATGGAGGAGAATCCCAGAGCTTGGAGGGGCTTTAAAAGCTCACCAGTCCCACTGCTCCACTTAACAAATGAGCTCATATAACCATGTCTGCATTTGAAAGACTTCCTGATATTGCAGAGTCACAGTTCTCTATAATCCACCAAATAAAACTGATTTAATTATAGAAAACATTCTTTCATCAAATTTGGAAATCTCATGCTGCAACTATTCCTTATTGTGCCTCATTGAGGGTAGACACTATACTCTTCACTGCCAACTGCCTCCGCTTTATGAACTAGAGATCCAGTTATAAAAGGTCTCCACAATGGACATCACCATCTGTGAGCCTAATACTTCTATTGTGGCAAAACCTCCTGTAAAGCACACAAAGAGAAACTTTTTGTTGTTGTTTTGCTTTGTTCTTTAGTTTCTCAACAAACTTAGATTCTGAGAACTTTTTTTGTATTAGAACAGCAATCCTTTTGAAAGACCTAGACTGTAAGACTGTATCGAGGCTGCTAAGAGATAGTCTTGAGGAGGTTACTTCAGCTCTGTTGTGTGGAAACTTCAAGCTGAGGTGTGATGGAGGAGCAAGGTTGGAGTATGGCACTTAGAAAGGAAGGAGCATTGCTTCTTCTGGGAGAGACAACCATGATTTATATTGGAAAAGAGAACTCATTTCAGAATCTTTATGCATCAGAGGAAAATCAGGGAACAGCATGTTTACATCATGTCCTTTAAGATTTCCACAACTAAGTTCAGTTATCTCTAATTCTTAACTAATAAAACATCATGTAATTCTTCCATGGTACAAGGCTATAGAAGAAGGTGTTTGAGAGAGATAGTGCTTTAAAGAGCCTAAAATCTTCTAGAGGGTAACTTCTACAACAGGTAATTTGAGGAACTTGATAATGGAAGGAATCTTTCCCACCTTAGGCTACAAAGTAAGACACATAGTATCAAGAGTAGAGGGGACAATAGGAGGACATCTAGAGAGATGACCTACATATCCATGGGCTATGTATGCTGCTGGGCTCTCTCAGCCCTCCAATTCCTGCTCCAGCCAGAGTGTCTGGTGAGTTCCTTCCAGGAACCCTTGTGGACCAAAGGTCCAACTTTATTTGGTGCCTAGATATAATCTCAGCCCTCCCATAAAGCACCCTATCTATTACTTGCTTTGCACTATCCCTCTCTCTCCATCACTCTGGTGTGCCTGCTCTCTCTCTCCTCTCTCTTTCTCATAGCATAGTCTGATCTTGAAGCATGTAGCCCCTCTTGCTGCTACACTCCCCAAAGATATTATAGGCAACTGCCACGACAGCTGTTTATGCAGTGTGAGAGATTGAACTCTGGGCTTTGTGCATGCTAGGCAAAGCACTCTGCTAACTGAGCTACATTCCCAGATCCTTGTAACCACTCTTTGGCCCCCAATACCTCTTCTTGCTCAACTTGTAATGCTGAGACTTTAACATTGCCAAAGTAGCAAGTGGCTTCCACCTCCAAGCTTCATCCTTATGCTGTGCATTTGACCTAGGATGCCTTTCTGGTCTTTTCTAGAGTAAGTGAAATTCTGAAAAAAACTCCTAGCTTCCAGCTCATACTACCCAGACTGGACAGCATGCCCCATCCTGCCACTTGCTGTGCCCTTTCTTCACCTGTAAGAATTTAGATACACGGACACTGAAGCATCCCAACCTACTAGTGGTTGGGTGGGTGTCCCCAAAGAACCATAGCATATAAGGGACATTCAACATCTGGACACAGCATCAAAACAGATACTGTGTACACATGAGGATGTGCCTGTTCCCATGCCCAGTGGCAGGACCAGCTGAGCAAAAGCTCTGCCCCATAGCTTGTGTGGTCTATAAATCCACACTGTCAGACCCCACCTGGGTTTTGCTTAATTTCTTATTGATCTCTGGATGTAGAGCAGCCACTTTTTCCCCCGTCTTAAAGACTGTGTTATGTTCTATTTAAATGTGTTTGTAGAAGTTTTGTTCTGCTTGACTGGGTTTTGGAAACCAGAAAGCAAATAGATGAAGGAGAAGTTACTGAAAGCATTTCAGATGGCTTTTGGGCCCCCCTCCCTTCACAGAGCCACTCTGAAACATTTCCCCTGCTGTCCTGACTAGACTTTGGAAGGAGAGGCAGCTTTCTTTTAATATTCTGCTATTGTTTAAACCCAGCAGGTCTCCAGATCCATTGTTCTAGCAGTATCTCAGCCGAGAGGCTGCTGTCCCTGGTTTGATGCCCAGGCGAGGCATGTGACCCCACGCAGGGCAGAGGTCTGCTCACTGCACCCCACACTAATACAGCTCTGCCTGGGAAAGAAAGCCCAACCTACTAGGTTCACCTGAGCACCAAGCTCACCTGAGTGCCAAGGCCATTACCATTGACAGTCCTGAAATAAACAGAATGAGACACAGCAGAGCTGGGATATGGAGAACATTCATCTTTGAAAATGGCACTGATTAGCGTTGTAAGACCCAACAGAGGTAATCGTTTCAGACATTAACCTCTCTGGGCCTCAGTTTTCTCATCTGTAAAATGAGGAATCACACTGGGTGACCTCAAGTTGTAAAATTCTACAGATCTAATTGAGTCCATGACAGTTCCTGAGGGAGCGATCAAATCAAATTAGAGGGGATAGAGCTATATATTCAAAAGGAAAGAGTAGAAAGAAATGGAGAGAAAGGAAAATAGCTCCCTGTGGTTTGAGGGGAAAGGAGACTACAGCTACAGAGCCATGCATTAATTTCTCTCCTGCTTCCATTCTTCCCCTGTCAGCTGGTGCTGTGGGGGTGGGGAAAGGAAGAGAGAAGACAGGATTGGAGGAGAGACAAATGCCTTCCAGGATAAGTAGCAGTTATGATGGGGAGGGCCTGAAAGAAAGAGAAGATTTTGGTTCATGAGACAGACTAGGATGGGCTGGCATTCCCAGCAGGGAGGAACAAACGCTGTTATTTGTTGATGATATGCGGCATCAGTCTCATTGCTTTATTGCGAAACCTCACTCATTCATCAGTGGGAAATGTTTTCTAAACACCAGCTTTATGCCAGGCATTCCATTAGCCACCGGGGATACAGCAATGCAAAGCTCAGGATCGAGAAACAGGAACAGAAATTAGTACACTATCAAAATAACTAAATAACTACAATTGTGCTAATTAATGGGAGGTGATAAGGTGCCAAGAAAAGGGATGTATACAAAAATGCAGGAAAGTGTCTCTAAGGAGTCTCCAAGTGGTTAGGGTAGAAAGGAGCTGGCCTGGAGAAGTGTGAATATCCTAGGGGCAGAAATGGGCAGACAAATAGAAAAGCCCTGAGGTAGAAAAATAAGCAAGCTGGTGTCATTCAGGGATGAAGTTCATGTGACCAAGAGTCTTACAAAGCTGGAAATAGTAGGAATGGTAGGAATAAATTTGAGGGAAGGCAGGACATGAGAGCATTGAGTTTCAACCTTAGTACAGAAAACATGTACTAGAGAGGAAGCACACAGGTGTCTAAGGTTCAATGTTTACAAGATGTCTCAAAATAGGGAATAGGCTGGAAGGAGGCTTAAGTGCTTGGAGGAGCAACTGGAGATCACTGACATCCAGGGATGAAAGGTGGTCAGATCAGGGGAGGAGATCTGTGGAGATGAAAGAGAAATTTGGGGGGAGATTTTCACTGATGGTGGATAGACCAGACCCAAGGGTTCATGTGTCCATGAATGTCTTTTCACACTATTTTTGAACATCCCAGATCTTTAGAAATGCTGGTTTCCCTTTGCCTTTCCTTTAAAAACCCTGAAGTGTCTATGGATCTTGGATAGTCTGCTGAAGAGATACTCAGTTTCCCTTTCAGGACTAATTTTGTTGCCTGAACCTGTACTGCCCAAGAGCAGACTTACAAAATTTCTCTATTCAGTGGCTACTTCCCAGCATCCACTCCTAAGGCCCTCCTGTGTTTTACCCTCTTTTTCTCTCCTCCTACTAAACAGCAGCAAAGTACCATGGGAGGCTTACCAGGCTGACAAGATATTAAAGATATGCAGTGTCAAGTCTTTCGTAAAGAAGTGGCTGAGAGGATACCAGAAAATGGAAATTGATAACATCTTTTTTTAATTTGATGCAGTTGCTTCTCCCAACAATTTTTAATGTTAACCTAAACTCAAATCAGTAGGAAGAGGATAATTCAAAATTTTGAATAACTGGGTAACCATCTGGAAAAAAAAAAAACATAGCTTACCAATCCTCTATCCATTACTTCAGAGTAAATTACCAATAAATCAGAGTTAAACATTAAAAACAAACCATAAAAATATCAAAAGAAACCACAGGGACAATTTCTCTACACTAATCATGACACAAAACTCAAGAGGCCAGATAAATTCAACTTCACCAATATTCTTCACTTTTTAAATGGGCATGATGGAAACCATTAAATGCAAAGAGAAAAGAAATAGAGAAAACTTGATGAAGAAAACACTCAAGATGATTTATAATGTATCATTAATAACACATTATTTCCCCTTAATACACAAAAAGCTTATATGTCAGTAATAAAACAGAGATACAGGCAAACAATATCAAGAAACATCTCACTGAGATGGAGACACACCTCTCAGTCATATGACAGTATATGGCATATGTCAGTCAGCACTACAAAAATGGTCTAGGTCATGTTTTGACCCTTTTGTTGGTGGTGGTTAAAAAATAAAAGTTTGAAGACACTACATTTGCAAAGAGATTGGAGATAAATGTGATGGTACATGGGCCGGGGAGATGGCTCAACAGTTAAGAGTCCTTACTGCTCCTGCAGAAAACCAGGATTCAGTTCTCAGAACTAATATCACGAAGCATCTATAATTCCAGTTCTAGGGGATCTGATTCTTTCTAGGGCCCCCTTGAGCACATTAACACATGTGTGTGCACATGCATTTATGCAGGCAAACACACAAACCAAAAATAAATCTTTAAGAAGAGGATACTCATGCACAGCAGGATGGAAGGCAAGTTGGCATTACTTCAAAGAAAATCTTGGTTTTACCTATCAAAAATCACAGCCACTCACAGCCTTTGACTCAGCAATTCAGCCTGGAGGACTATTCCTCAGATAGATCTTCACATATAAACTCAGATATGTTCATAGTTATTCATTCAAGCCATTATCACCGAGGTGATAATGCCATGACTCTGAGGGCTGCATGCAGTAAGCCTTCCCAGGATCTACTGATGGATCTACTCATGGAGCTTTGCACAGCCATGATGGAACAAATAGCCACTCACTGAGAATGAATTGCTCACCAACCATTATTATAAAACCCATTTGTAGATTATGGTTCCCATTTCACTGAACATCAACCTTTTTATACCCACCCCTCTCCACACCCCTCCTCTTGGACCTCTTAATTTAATTCTTTAGTGTGACTGAAGACCTTTGTTAATATCCATTAAGCGACAAATGCATAAAAAAGTCTGATGTAATGGAATATTATTTGGAACAGAAAAGGAGTAAATTACTGATACATGTTTAAACAGGAGTGAATCTCAAAAGCATACATCAATGTGCCTTAAAAGGCCACATATTATATGATTCTATACACACAATATAGTCAAAAGAGCCAAATATCTAAACATAAAAGTATGTTTTGCCTGGACCTGGGGAGTCAACTGGGAAATGACTGCAATTGAGCACTAAGAATCTTCTTTCCTGGGTTGATAGGAATGTTCTAAGATGGGAGTATGATGATCACAAACTTTGCAAAGTTACTAAGGTAATTTAATTATATGCCTAAAATGAGAACATCTGTGGCATATGAATAAATATGTCATATAGTTTAAAAACAAACTCTATTCTCTCATGCAGTTGATACCACAGCTCCCCAACAACGCAGATTTGGACTGTGTCATCTCACAAATACCACGTCCACAACAGCCCATGCCTCTATTCACTCTATCCCCTGTACTCAGAATGCCCTTCTCAATCCTTTTTCCATCTATACCCCGGCTCCTTAAACAGTGAGTCACACCCTGGATGTGATGACACAAATGCATCCCCCCCCCCCACACACACACATTAGCAATAGTTAAGGACCAAAGATTAACCCCAAATCAACACGTGATGAATTCAAAATGTGTCTGGCAATGCTCAGCATACTGTGGCACACAGCCTCTCAGCTGCTTTGGCTCCGTACACACAGCATGCCCACCTCATTCTGTACATGTCACGCCAGACAAGGCCAACCAGCTCAAACACCTCCGCTCAGATCTAAGCCAATCCTACGCTCTCAACTGTGTTTTTACTGTACAGGAGAGTGTTCTGAGCTGTATTAATTAAACCGTGATGGTTTAATTAGAGAAAACAGAGACTTAATATTTTGCTACCGTCACTCCCCAGCATGTACCAAATCAGTAGATCTTTGGGTTCTATTGGGTTATGATGTTTAATTTTTAAAAGTGCTTTTTTAGTTGCTGACTTGAGTTTTATTTTTAAAAAAAAATCATTACATGAACTTGGGTTTGGGACTGGAGCAGAATTTCTTACAACTTCTGAAATGGCCTAGAACATACTTCTGCAACTTGGTACTCTGAACTTAAGTGAATCGGTGTTCTCAACATTGACGCAAATCATAAATGTTAGATGTCAATAACCTTGAAATACTGAAGAGGCTGCATCGCTGCAGTATCAAGCATTTAGCAAAAAGTTAATTCTTCATCTATAAAATATTCAAGTATGCCCATCTCATGAGTGTGCAAATTTGCATTTGTCTTTAGCAAATGCTAAGATTATAGAAATGACAAAGAGTTGTTTTAAAACTAATTTCTTTCTGATTCACTATCACTGAGTTTGGTTTGCAAACCTAATTTATTGGCCTATGCACCCAGGCTTGCATAAATTTTTCTGGGGCGAATGGTGTTGCAAGCAGAAGAAGTCTGAGAAGCCCTAATTCTAAACCAAGTGTCGAATATTTCCACAGTCTACCTTGTTTCTGTACGAACAAGTGATTTAAAATGTGGGCAAAGGCGGCATCTAGAGAGGATACAGGTGGCCACGGACACATCCCTGTTATTGGGATTAGAGACCTGAGGAGTACCTAAATGTGTTCCAAAAACAGGGTGAGATTCTTGGCTTCAGAATCTCATCCCAAGTTGAGATTTTTCCACCCTGGAGGTCAGTCAGGCCAGTCATCAGGCCAGCCATGTTTTGCCAAGGCCAAGCACAATTGGCCATTCTTGCAGAATACTATTTCTCCTAACTGGCCTCTCTCTTTCATTCCCAAAGCTGCAGTCCTAGGGACAATGCTTACAAGGCCTGTCTTGTTTCTGTTTGGTTTTGTTGTTATCGTCACTATTGTTGTCTTGTCAGAGAATAGTGGCAACAGATATGGCAAGAGATATTAGGGGCCAAGCCAAGAGAGAGCACTTACACTCACATCCAGGCCCAGAATCCATGCCCACTCCTTGGTATTGCTGCTGAAGTTCTGACAGACCCTAATGCCATCACCTATTCTGCCTTCTGCAAAACCATCTGCTCTCCTTCACTACGCAAAGCCAAAGAATGGACACCGGGCTGGACACCATTCGTGAAGGACATGATCTGTTAACAAGTGGACAGACAGGATATTCTGTAGCAGTTGCACATAAGGCAGGTGCACGGCAGGGCTGAGTTTTCCTGTCCCTCCCTCAAAGAGTCTCAGGCCTCACATCCTCCATGATGAAGTCCCCAGCTGAAATCTGGCCGATGATTAGCTTTCATAATGCTTCTCACATGGGTGAGTTTATTCCACAGAATTTAGCAGTTGGTAATACACTCTCTCCAACTACTCTTTAATTGCTTTGTGTATGTGACTCTGGTTTCTGCTACTGAGCTGTGAGCTGCTTCAGGACAAGGAATTGTGTTTTGACTGATTTATTAGTTCATTTCAACCAGCAACATCATTCTATGCGTGGAGCTTTGCAGCACTGGTGTCTTGCAATAGTGTTTTATCCCAGAATGTCTAGGATAAGCATCTCATTTTGTATCCTAGATGATCTCACCCACATGCAGGAATTCAGTTGCCATGGAGTACATCACCAATCTTACAACTCCCTAGTGCTCAGACTTGTCTAACAGGCTGCCTGCTGGACGTTACCTGCAGACACCTGGAACTCCTCTTGCTCTCTGCAACACCATATCCACACAATGTCCAATTCTTTGTGTCCAGGAAGAGCTCTGTGCTCCTCTTTCCCCACTGGTGGCATTTCTGCTTATCATGGGGGGTTAACTTCTGTTTTGTGATGCCTCTATCCAGTGTTCTCTTCCTTTCCCCTTTTCGCCATTGATTCTTCTCTCCCCTCCCAATGACTCTCCCAGCCACTCTTTTTAACTCTTCTAACCCTATGGAATTTTCTAAAACACAAATCCATCTCCTCTATGGCCATACATATAAAGAGTTGGAACAGTGTCGAGTGCCTCACTGTACTCTTAGTGACCATCCCTCAAAAAATACTAGATCTCATGGTACCAGGTAATGCCATAAAAGCTACCAAAGAAAAGAAAAAACCAATAGTCCTACACAGGTATAAAAACCTGTAAGTTACAGCAATGACTAGCACGGCATGAAAACCCTCAGGGTTCAGTGGTGGCATCCATCCCTTAGCAGTGACCAACAGCTTTCCAATTGAACTTTAAGGCCCTGCTCAGCAAGAGGGAAACATGCTTGATGCTGGAAACCTAGCCAACTACCCAGGGCAAATGAAATCATAGATCTTGGAGAAGAGCCTACAACTACCACTTTTCCAAAACAGCATAATCCCTAATTGCATTCTAAATATTTGTCTTTATACCCACAGATAAGTGTAGTCCTCACCCCTCATTAAGAAAACTTTTTTTTTTATAACAAAGGGAGACCATTGCAGAAAATGACAATCAATCAAAATGCAGAGTTGTGGAGCCCAGCCCCAACTGGCATATTTACAACACAATTCCAGCACCCCAAACTCAGTGAACACCGTGGAAGAGGAGGCAGAAAGACTGTAAGAGCCAGAACAAGAAGTTTGTTTTGATACTGTGTCTCCTAGAAATGTCAGTGATTATACCAACAGGTCTGCCTAAACATGACTTGAATGAGGAAGACACCAGTAATCCCACTAATGTAGAAGAGGGAGAGCTCATGAAGCCTCAACCCTAGACGAAGAACTAGAGTCTAAGGAATGCTGAAGGCAGGAGGAAGAGTCTCCATGGAAGGGCACAGCAAGTGGTTACCCAATACCAAATGGTCAGTCCTGAAAAAAACATGTGGACTGAGTAGATCAACAATTATAGAAGAAAAAAAAGGGGGGGAATTTGAAAGAGAGCAAGGGGTTAAGTACACAGGAGGGCTCAGAGGGGGAAATGATATAATCATATTATAATCTCAAACGATGAGAGAATCATTTTTAGAAATGCTGGAAGCCAGAGGCACTGAGTGAGGCCCTACAGTGTTCTGCCTCCTTGGCCACTGGTCCTTCATCGGGAAGTACAACAGTGCTAAATAGGGAGGAGAAGAAACAATCCACCTTGCACCTCACACAGGCTAGTAAAAGCCTTTCAAAGGGCACTATTGTTGATGCGAATAGCCCATCTGTCCTTGAGATAAGCATAATAAAGAAAACAATGACAGCCATTAGAAAATACTTGCTCAGGCTTCCGAACTGTGACTTTGACAATGGGAATGGCACGTTTATGTACCCGAAAGCTCTAGGTTTGCTACCTGCTTACTGGAAGCTCAGAGCTGGTCTATTGCTCTGGAGGGGCTCCCAGGCATCAACAAACACTTGAACAATGAACATTCACTATTTGCCTTTAGGCTGATGGTGTGAGAAAGTGACAGAGAGAGAGAGAGAGAGAGAGAGAGAGAGAGAGAGAGAGAGTAATGGCATCAAAACTCATATATGTGTATGAACATCTCCCCTTTCAAGGCCATTGTCCTGAGCTCTTTCTATCTTCCTTCTACATTTCCTTCTAGAATGGCCTTTAGACAACCACCACATTTTTTATCCTGCAAGGGTAGTTTTGGGTTAGAAGCATGCAAAGATCATTTGTAGTCTGTTTTGATAAGTGAGGTTGATGACCAGACTAAGCACTAATATTTAATGGTCAAAGATGAAAGGGCCAGTGAAATTAAGGATCTGGGTGACTTCCATCTGCACCTGAAGACATCTGAAGACAACCCAAGAACTATGATGGCCTACGGAATCAGAGACAGGCTATTCAAATGACCATTTACTCACATATGCACAATTAGTAAAATCAACTCTTTCTACCCCTGTCAGACTGACAAGAGCTCAGCTCTTCTGGCCTACACCTTGCCCAGATCAAAGAACCCATTTCTTAAGAATGGAAAAGACCAAAGAATCCATTCATTCCCCAAACAATGTTTGAGGTATTGGTGACAGAGCAGAAAACAGACAAATTTGCAGCCCCTGTGAACCCTATACTGTAACACAGTGAACCAGAGGGTGAGCAAACAAGACAAATACGAAGTCGGCTGTGGAGCTACTTCTAAATTGAAACACTCCCTCCTGGAGGGAAGGGAGAGGCTCACAGGAGCAGGGAAGCTAAGGTAGTTTCAAACGCAGGAAGCTCAGAAAGTTACAGGACTCACGAGGCCCTTTCTCAATGTTACATAAGCAGTACAGACCTTCTGGGGGGACAGGAGACTCTTGGGTGGAATTGCCTGCAAGCTGTATGGAGCTCCAGAGGGATAGCTTTGGTGAGTCACCAGCACCCGTGGTGACAGGGGGGCTTTTTAATGGTGTAGCTGCTCCTGTAACTCCACATTCATTTTCCCTCTAAGTAACCTAAGTAAATTTATCAGTTCAACAAGCCAGAACTGACTGGGTAAAATTGTTTGGGGGGTCTGTTATTGGTGTCCTACCTGGACTGAACAGATTTTTTTTTTAATCTTTCTGTGGGAGGTTATGCAACAAAGTCCCATAGTGTTGTACGCTGTTGGAGATTGTGCGGTGAGAGAGGGATTGTGCGGTTAGAGAGGCCTTGGCAGCGGGTGAGTGTGGTGGCTGGGAAAGGTATCTGAAATTTGAATGATACCTACCAAGTCAGGCTCAGGGTCCATTCCACACACAAGAATGATCCCCAGAAACGAGTAGCCTGGTACATGCCAAGAAAACCCAGATACCAGTGTGACGATAAGAACACTGAGTCAGGAAGACGGGAAGTAGATGAGGCTGGGAGGTGGCCACAGCCAAGAGGCCTCGCCTCTGCTAGCTAAAGTCTTGTGACCACAGACAACCTTCTGAGCTTCAGTTTCTTCACCTACAAAATACTGTTTTCCTTGCAGGGTGTGGTGAGGCCTCAAAGGTCATGGAAGTAATTCTTTTGTAGAGTCTTCAGCAACTGCCACTTACCGACTACCAGCAATTACTCTTACCAGTGCCATGGCCATCATTACTGTGTTAACCTTAAGACCTGCCTCTAGCTGAGTCAATGGGGTGTGGACGCCATCTGGATCCTAGATAAGTTAGCCTACCCTCTGCTCAGCAGAACGTAAGGACTAAAGGCCCAAACTCCCTCTCTGTACAGACCCAGGGAAACACCCTGCAGCCCTTCTCTTCGCTGATAACTTCCCAGGCTTCCTCTGAGCCTAGTTCACTGCAGACCATTTTCTTTCAATCAAGCTTTTGGTGGGTCCCTTGTCATCCACCAGCTCAGATCACAGGAGACAAAGCCGGACACAGCTCAGAGGCTCCGGGTCCACTCTGCGGTCTGTAATTGGGCATCACCTGCTGTTAGGGGAAGCTGCCATGTCACTAGAAATTGTGGCCGCTGTGCCCTGTGGGAAAATAATGGAAATGTGATGGCCTTGCCTAATCAGGGGACATGGCTGCCAGTCTGAACATGCCTGCAGCAGTATTCAACTTCATCAAGCACAGAGGAGCCCACAGATTCATTAGGGTAGTAGATGGGCCAGGGACACCAACCTCCAGCTTCTCACCAATCAGTGTGGCCTCCAAGAAAGAAGCCCCAGTGTAGACAGTAGGTTAAGCCTGAAAGAGCTAGGAGATTAGACAAGCTAGAAGGCTAATGAAAATGTGAAATGCGGTCCTTGGGGCATAGACTCCTACATGCCCAGAGGGACCTATCATTTAGCACACCAACCAACCAAAGCAACGATCTCCCAGTGGCTCCCCTGAGGGCCTGAGCTCCAGCTCACCTCCCAATATGCTTAATTTGCCTCCCAGATGTGCTGGGCCCCCTCACACATCACCACAGTCCTTGCAATGTGCTGAAAAGGAGGGTGGGCCAAGGAACACTGTTTCTTTAAGGCCAGCATCTTCAAGGGACTCCATGTTGCCTGTTGTGTAGCACAAAACAGAATTCTCTGAACCCTAGAGTCGTAGCACGGATACACTCTTCAGACTGTGTAAGAGCAAAGGAGTGAGGGGACATGATTAGAATATGGAGAATGTGTACATAATGATACCCACTGCAGCCTCTAAAAGCGAAACTCCACAAGATCCCTTTGAAGCAGCTGCCTTGCCTCCGTTCACGTTCACAGCTGCCTCTGCCTCTGTCTCCTCACATCCTCCCTAATAGCATTTAATGCTGTGTGACTTTGCCGTGTGACTTTTCCAGAGGGGGACATGAACAAATGTCTATTTACCCCAGATGGGACACTAACCAGGGATCACAGATGTGATTCTTCCCAAGTTCATCTTGGTGAGCCAGTGAGTTGACAGAGTTACTCACAGGAGTTTGAGTGAGGGATTACAGGAACGTAGTAGGTATCTGTGTTATACAGTAAGTAGATGGTATAGAAATGAGGAGATGAGAAAGAAGGTCCCAAGTGAGTATACCTGAGGTTGAAGGGGGGCATCTGTGTTTAGTGAACAAGGTTGGCTCTAAAAGGCACTACCCAAAAAACGTAACAACAGCAAGTTCCCCACAGCAAGTACCCAGTACTTGCTCAGAAGACCAGGGTACAAGTGCAAAGAGTCAGGAAGATTAGAAGGAGGTGAGGCTGGGAGGTGCCCAGGGCCAAGCAAGACCTGACTTCTGCTGTCATGCACGACCCGGAACCCGATCATGGTGTCCTTAGCACAGGGTGGGGAGGGGAGTGGATTCACCAGCCCCATGATCAACCAGACCCAGCCAGTTGACCACAGGTAAATCTTAGTTAAACCTCTCCCAACCAGTTTCCTCCTTTGCAAACAGATAAGCTAAAAGAAGCTAGACGGTGAGATGAATGTGAGGGTTAAACAGGATTTATACCTGATGTGTCTAAACACCCAAGTCACAGTCTTTGGGTAGTTGCTCGGTACAGATACCAACCCTCTGTTGAGGTGGGCTTGGTGCTCCCTCAACAGTGTGTACTATCTGCAGCCCTCTTGGTTGTCTACCCTGGTGTCTCTCCACCTTCATCAGCATCGTGTGTGTGTGTGTGTGTGTGTGTGTGTGTGTGTGTGTGTGTGAACGCAGGTGCATGTGCAGTTGGGAGTGCTGGTCATAGCCCTCCCTCAAGTATGCCCACCTCGCCAAGGGCAAATGAGGGTTGATTTCTCCCTACTCTGGGTTACAGGGAAGTTCCCTTGCTGCTCAGGGACCCCACGCTATGGGAACCTCCACATTAGCAGAGGGCTTGAGGTCTGGGTGACAGGCATATTTATGGAGCCTGACACATTTCATATCCTAGGGTCTGCCAGCACATCAGGAAGAGCTCTGACACCGCAGGCCTGTGCCTTGGGATGAGCATCTCGTCCATCCACCCACCCCCAAGCCACTGGCAGCTCCATCAGGCCAGCAGCACAGACCTACCAGGCCCTGCCTGGAGTGGGGTCCCTAGCCATTATGACAGCTGCTGCTGCTGTTGACACTGCAACAGTGACAAATTCATCCTTCTGACAGGATCCTTTTAAATAATTCACAGGGATCTGGGGATTAAGACACTGTTTCTCTCTGTCTCTGTTGAGATTTAAAATACCTCCAGCTGGGGGATTTAAAGAGAAGATAATGGCCTGGCCCTCTAGGGTCTACCCTCCCCCCCTCCCTCTTTCCCGTTTCCCAAACTCACCAGCCCCACCCCACCAGTCAGCCCTATAACAAGAAGGTCCAGAAAACAAGAAAGAAGGGGGGGAGGAGGGGAGCCAGTGCTTGGCTGGTCACTATGGCAACGGTGGCAGGGTATTCAGCTACTATTATCCCGGTACCTCACACATGTGATTATCTTAAGCTGTCTATTGAATGTGGTTCGCACTGCTGCCCAACACGGCCTTGTTCGACAAGGCAGGGGCGGGAGCTGCAGGCCCCAGGCCCCAGCTGCCTAATAGAGCTTGGCTCAGCCCCTAGTGCCACGGATGGAGGCCACAGAGTTAGCCCTGGAGAGACTAGTGGCATTTCCCTTTGGTTTGGAAGGATTGCTGCTCAGAATGCCTAGCAGAGGCCAGCCTAAAGCGGGTCCATCACACCGGGTCACAGGCTGAGAAAATGGGCCTCTCATTCTGTGAGTTCATAGCACATGGGCCAGCTGGAAGTATTCTGTAGACAAGAGATCCAGCCATGGAAGGAAGGAGGGGCTCTTGGCTTCATTCCCATTCTCAGAGTACAAGTGAACTAAATCTGGCCTGGGAAGAAGGATGCCTCTCCTCCAGCCTGCTGTCCCCTTCCCCTGACTGGACGGAAATATGGTCACCTGCTTTGGGGGACTAGGTTTTTTTCTGGGACTATGGCTGCTGAGTTTGGTGCCAGGATGCCTGTGGAGGAGTCTGATGCTCACTGAGAAAAAAATGATCTCATTCCTTTGCTTCCTGGACCTGGCTTTAGATTATTTCTACACTAAGGTGACTTGGTCCACAAACCCTCCTTGAACGACAAGATCACTCATCATCAGTGTCCACTAGATGCATTCTACCTTCTCCAGTGTCTCTTTGAAAATTCAGCTCCAAAGTTGAGCCCATTACTTCAGACACTCTCAGGCCAGACCCACACAGTGCATGGTGAAACATCAGCATCATCCTTGGCTTGTACTTAGCCCACTCTAAATATCCAAGATCAGTGTGGCCTTCTCTCCACCTGCAGCTCCATGCGGGTGGTGGCTAGCCATAAACAGGTCCCCATAACCTCCAAGATTACCCAGTGTGTCACCAGTGGCTCATTGTTGCATAATGAATTAATTGTCTGTACCTAAATGCAAACACAATCCATTATCATCGGCCTTGCAGGATCCAAAGCAGAGATCTCAGTCAGCAAGACAAGCCTGAATCCTTACTGTACTATCACATTGACTGTTCTGTCCTTTGTGACACCGGGACATGGACTTGCTTGTCCGTCATGATGAATCAGGGCCAAGTGCATACAGGTGAAGATGCAACACACACACACACACACACACACACAGACATACATACACGATTGAATTTCAGGAGGAGCTTATTCAATAGAACTAATACTGAGTTCACCCGATAGAACAAAGAAGCTGGCTAAGGTCCCCTCACAGCCTTCCCTTCTTTAGTGTCCTCACTTCTGAGTAATTACCAAGGCTTAGGGGATGGGAAGTGGCCCATGGAAGACCCTCCATCATGGCCTAGGTCCTACCATCTTCAGATATCACCTTATCTTCTGGGTTTCTGGCCAGGGTTCACATGATCGACGAGTGAGGCTTCCCATTCAAGCTCCACCTCGCTGTCTTCTGTCCCTAAACCTTTATGTCTCGGACCACCTGCTTCAGCCGACCCTTTAAATTTGTTTAAAAAATAAGAAGAAAAGACTGAAGACTGACTCCTCCAGTACTCTCTACAAGTACCGTTCTCTAGGCTGTGGTTGCAAATCTCCCATTTAAATTTGTAGAGTATTTGAAAACACTGGCCTCTGCCTATTGCCTACCCGCCCTCTGGTTCCTCAAGCATTTCATGAGCCTTCAGTCCCCTCTCCACACTCTTCCACAGCACAACAAGAGTGAGCTTTGTGGTCAGATAGACCTGGGGACAGTCTCAGCGCTGTGACTTTGAGTAACGATTCTGAGACTTACGGACACCAGTGAAAAATGGAAGAAAATCAGTAAGAATCATGGGATACGTGCCACTCTGGAACCTGGTACACCATCCCAGTGTTTACCTGATGGTGACCAGTAGTGGTAGCAGTGGAGAGAAATCCTGCTGTCGATAACACGATGCGTTCTCTGGCCTTCATGCAAAACAAAACACGCAAAAACAAAACGAACAACAATAACAAAAAACGGTGGCATAGAAATGCTGAAGCGTTAATCTTGTTTTCACCACCCAAGCTAAGGCCCTCTAACAAGAGTCAGTGCTGCCACTGGTACTAGTCAAAGCAAGCAGTATTGCTCTGAGCTTTACAATTTACAAAAATAAAAGGTAAAAAAAAAAAAAAAAAAAAAAACAAAAATCCTCCCCGTCACTCTGTAAATAAACGCTTACATCGCTCACGTTATACATGCAGAATATGGACCCAGAGAAGTTAAAGACCTTAGCAGAAAATGGAAATAATCCCAGAACACCAGCTTCTGAATCCTGGGCTTGCTCCTTTGGAAACACAGTGGGTGATAATGAAAGTAAAGCTTCATTGGATTGCTGCCCTCTCACTGCAGAGGCTCACCCTTCCTGGGGACAGGCACAAAGTCTTCATCTTTCTTCTGATGACCTTGCCATTGCATGCATCTGTTTCCTCCTGCGCATCTTCCATGGGCATGTGTGTTTGTTTGTACACATGTGTCTGTAGGCGTATGTGCATCTGCACGTGTGTAGAGGTCAGAGGTTGACACTGCCTGCCTTCCTCAATTGCTCTCCACCTTATCTATGGAGACAGGATCCCTCTCAGAATCTGGAGCTCACTGATTCGTCTGAACTGGTTAGCCAGCAAGCCCTGTGGGCATCTCTTGTGTCTACCTCCTCAACACTGGGATTACAGGTACATGCCAAGTCTACCTTTTTGCATGGGTGCTACAGATCCAAACTCATACCTCCACATGCATCAGGAACTTTGCCAACTGAGCCATCTCGCCAACCCCTTCTCTAACTGCCTAATTCAGCATAGCCGTGCTTTTAATGCTCTGTCCTCCGCTCAGGTTTCTTTCTTATCTGAGTAGCTGTGAGTTCAGGCTAGAAGGGCTGGTTCATTCTGCTCCATTTTGGTGCAAAGCTGCAGGAACTCTGCTTTCTCCCACTGTCCTAAAAGGCCCTTGTCCTTCAACTCTGCAAGAGCTGTCAATCGATCCTCAGGCTAAGATGCCATTTGCAGAAGAGTTTCAAGGCTGGAACAACCTTCCCATGGAGGGCCTGAGAGAAAATAAAAGGTGCCTGTCCCAGTCAACAGGAGTTAAGCCGATTAGAGTGCAAACTAGCCAGGTCTGGCCTGGGAAAAAGACACATACACCCCCACCTGCCCACGTGCTCCAGCCTGACTTGGAACCTGACTCTCATGGGTGAGGGTCTACATCTTCTCCAAAAAGGGAGAGGTGGGTTTGGGTGACCTCTGCAAGTTTTGGACAGATCTAAAATAGGCTGATGAATGAGTCTTTGAGGCATTGCTAAGGGCAGGAAAGGAAATTAGTGTTACGTCAAGATTCTGGAAAGCCGCAATTCCCAAAGTTCCTTAACCCAGTAAACTAGGAATAAGGCTCTCCCAATGCCTTCACTCCTCTACTTAATACACATGTACACACACACACACACACACACACACACACACACACACCCTCAGTTTAACTCTCCTCCCCTGAAGCTCCATCTAATGCCCACCACCTTCCTGCTTCAGCAGGCCTCTAGGCCTCTTCCTCCTGAGAGCAGACTCTGAATCCTCTGGACTACCTTCTATCTCCTGGAGGAGGCTCCACCTCCCAGCTCTGGCCCCCTCTTGCTTTTGTCTATCACTGTCTCTGTCAGGCAGGTGATTTTAAACTTCCATTCCTAAAAGACGCATATTATATAAAAAATGTTTTAAGTGCCTCGGGTGTTTTGCTCCTCATTGCTTCATAAAAGTGACATTAATAGCCAGGGAAGAGCTCGGCTGAGTGCAATTAGGGAGGATGTTTCAGGTATGAAAGCTGTTTTGAGCCTGCTAATGTTTCCTAATTACAGGCCTTTTGGTAGAGAGAGAAAAAGATAAAGAGTGGGTGGGAGACATAGGGTGGGGAGCCCTGACTTCTCTCAGTAGTTTACCTGAAGAAGGAAGGGGAGGAGGGGGAGGAGGAAGAGATCAGGGGGTCAGTGGCCGCCAGCAGTGAGGCTGGCCTCTCTTGGCTGAGAAAGCCACACTAATTCCTGGGTAACAGCTAAGGAAAGGATTCCATTCATGGGCTCGTACTGTGAGAAAAATAAAACCTTTTACACACCGCGCCTGAATTCCTGGACCTCATGGGCGACTCAGCTTGAGCGTTCCACAATTCACATCTGCTGTTTGTCCTAAGCAGGCCTCTCATTAGTTGTGCCCTAGAGGATCAGCCTACCAGAGGTTAAAGGGAAACGGGGACACTGTTGAGCTGTGTGATCTAAGGTGATTTATCAGCTCTTTCACACTACAGTTTCTTTGCAGTAAGATGGAGCCTGGGAAGCCCAGTGGTTGGCTCACACAGGCTTCTTCTAAAGCAGTAATTTCGTTTGTTAGTTTTTAAATTTTTCTTATTTGCATTCTGGAATCTATGCTCTGAGAGTTACTTGCTCCTTCCCTATAGCCTCTAAGCTTCTATTGGGCCTAGCTCAACACTGTGGGCCAAGAAGAACCCTGTTTGAAGGTGGGTACAGAGTCCGAGCCCCGCCAGTTAGGCCCGAGTAGAACAAATGCCAGGGCTTCCTCTTGAGAGCCCCTCAGCAGGTCTTTCTTCTTTCCTAACACAAAGATAGAAGTGGCTAAAGGGTAGAAGCTGTTGCAGACATATTGTAAGAAAGAGGAGCTGTAGCATCCGACCAACACCCAATACTGAGAAAGGGGTGGGAGGAGATAGAAAAAAAAAATAGAACAAAAGAGACAGGTGTGTGACGGGGTGTTGAGGAGGATCAGCTCACCCCCAGGATCTAAACTGTAGCCCCATGCCACCTGGACCATCCAAGCCACGAGCTGGGCTGCTTCCTCCAAGACTGGTTTGTGTTTTTTCTGTCACCGGTCACCAAAAACCTGACTAAGGCGAAGTGCAAGTTGAGGGGCGGTGCCAGCACAAAGCATGAAAAAGTATGAAAAATCACGACCGGCCCCACCCTCTGCCCTCCGGCTCTTGGCATGTCTCCAAAGTCAAATAGGGGAAGTTCCATTCACAAAACTCTTCCTCTCACCCATAGCTAAATTTCTCTTAGATCTACCCCTAACTCAGCTCAGGCATTTCTGTCCTAATTAGCAGGATTGAGTCATCAAAGGAAGAGAAGAAAAAAATATATACAGCCCTCCAGAGGGCTGATAACAGGGTAGTGTTTCCTAAGTAAGGGCCAAGGAAACTTCTTTACTTACTCCATATCCTGGGTGATGCTGTTTCCCAACCGAGCAGAGGTGAGGGAGTCTAAAAGGCAGGCCCTGATCACATAGGCAGGGATCAGCCAAGTGGGACTGTGAGCAGAGATTTGATGTCATGGCCTGGGGCCTAAGGTGCTGCTCCATAGGCTTGTCACCCCCCCAGCCCAGAATTCTGTTTGTCCTTGGAAGAGACAAGCAGTTGCTGCAGTGGCTTTCTCTCCCGAATATACTTTCTTCACTTCTACAACAGCCACCTAGCAAGTGTGCCTTGAGGACCTGAGGATGGAGGACATAGCTAGTGTTGCCGAGTAGCCCAGATAGTCCACACTTGGATAGCCAGATAGTGGGTGTGGAAAAAGCCCAACATGTGCCTGCAGCTGTGCAGGGAGTAGTGGTCAGATGCAGACTTTCAAAAGGGGGTCTTTCCCTCCTCAGCAACTGGCTCCTGAAGCCTAGCACTTAGTGAGTTCAATAATCCTCCCAGCACACCTCAGAACTGCCTAGAGAGGCCTCAGTAACACTCATTTCACTTCATCTGTTCATACACAAATGCACGTAAATCTACACAGGAATATACATGCATACACAGATATACATGTGTATTCAAATACATACACATATATACATATACATATATACATGCATATATGCACTGATACATGTACAGAAATGTAAAGGTATATAAATGTACATACAATACATACACACAGAAATATACACATATACACAGATATACACATATATATACCCAAACACACATTATACAAATACACACATACAAATATACATTACACAGAGAGAGTTCACAGGAGCCCAGTTCTCTCAAACTCTGGGCTCACAGGCGTAACTCTGAATCCCTTTTCCAATTTCCCTCTTCCAAGCCAGGGTGAAGAATGACTAGTATTGAAATAGTCAACTCCACATGCCACTGGCTGTGAAGGTAATTCCAAGAGGCAGCATAGATGCGCATGGAGTCTGCAAGCCCACAGAGCAGTCTTGGAGAATAAGAACTTACACAGATATTCATTCTTAGAGACACATCGTAGTCACAGGAACTGACACAAGGGAAGGCTATCCACGGCACAGGTGCTATAGTAGGTGAACCCTGCCCAAGCTCTTCGGGAGTAAAGAGACTTTGGGTTTGGATTTCCAACAGGGAAATTGAATATGCCCGGTTCTAAGGAAGACCCAGATTTGCCTCTAACCCATCACAGTCAGGGCTTGAAAAGATGGATACCTTCTGGGTGTCCATTTTACTTCAGCTGGCTCATCTCACAGGTAGTGCTATTTGCATAGCTAACTAGCTCTTCACTGACAGTAGGATGTCGCAAGGCCTGTAACTAAATATTTGTTGTGTTACAATGAACCTGTCCTGGAATCTCTTAGTTTGGAGACCTGGGCTACAGATACAAAGAAGTATCACTTATTCAGCTGACAAACATTCCTGGTGCCTGTGCCCTGCTGGGCTGGCATTAGAGACATTAGAGCAGACTCATCCTCTGGTCCTTGAAAACTGGACAAATTCTTTCCCTATGGCAGTCTAGGAGAAGCCAGTGCTATGATCTCTGAGCCATAGTGAGAGGAGCACCCAGAAGGATCCCAGAGGGTATAGAACAGAGCTGATAGATAAAGGGCACAGGGTTAGGGAGGAAGGTGAGAGTGGAAGGGGCAGGGCAGCACCTAGACTGACTATGGCAGACCATAAAAGGCCACTATTTACAACATAGTGATAACCCCACCTCTCTGATCTCACCACTGCCCAGAGGTCCTACACTGTGGAAGGCTGACAGAGAGATGTTCTACCCAGCCTAGGGGTCCTGAAAAACCTCACTGGGGTGTCCTCAAATAACCACAGTCCTTTATAGGGAACTCAGCATCCCCTGGCCCTGTCCATTTATAATGTGATTTTTGGCTTTTTGCTCTCTGTTTATCAGGTAGTGTGTGATTTTGATTAAACCAAGTGAGTTACATTAAAGGCAGAGTGCTTAAATACCAAGCAGCAGTTTGGGTTCAGGCATAAACAGGTCCTGGCTTTGGCATGCAATATTACAGTCAGCTTTCTAACAAAAGACCAACAAAACAAACGGCTAGTGCGTTAGGTGTGGGTGGTGAGCCAAGCCCAGATCAGGAGCTTCTCAGAGCACAACAGCAGACGTACACAGACAGCCATGGAAACCAAAGAGTTTCTCAGGCTCTCTTTGTGGAGCCCAGTGGGCCACCACGTGCTGTGGACAGCATTCGTCATGGTGCCATTTGCCTCCCCTCTTGGGAAGGACAGAGTGATTCCTCCTCAGGGCAGGACAAACCTAACCCAAAGTTCACATAATGGCACCACCCAGTACCTTCTCCTGCTTGATTCACTGATGGCTTACTGACTATAGAGAGATAATTCAAATGGTGTGTCCACTGTCTCTTCCACGGGGTACTAAGTAGATATGGGTCACCTACCGCAGCTATTTAGCTTCTCAAATAGCCTAAGCTACTCTGGGTCTGTAGTCCCAGCCCTAAGCTGCCCCAGCCCTAAGCTGGACTTCTCATCACCTAGAATGGTTGATCCTCAATGCTACCCCTGACAGAAGGCCCACAGCTTTCAGTTGTACTCTAGTCTCAGGTATGCCTTCATACCTGTTCTACAGCCTCACCAAAACGCCCTTCCTCCAGTTCCAACAGTCAGTCCATAAGATGCCAACAGACTCCCACTGTCCTCGGCTCCTCTACCTTCCAAACCCACTATTGCTCCTGAACAAAGCAACTCTAGACATACCCATTGCCATAACACCACCAGGTAGAGCCAAGCAGGTGAAAGAAACCCTGTAGACAGACCCAACACATATGTACATCCAGCCTTCATTCACAACTTGGTCCTAGCTTCAGCCATATTCTTCCTGAGCTCTCCTGGCCTCTCTGCACTGCTCAGTAGCAGTTGGTTTAAATGTTCTCCACCTTCTGAAGTTTCATGCCTCAAGACTCCCCAACTTCGCTGTCTAAAACCTCAATCCCTATCTCAGACGGAAGGTTTGAAGTTAGGATAGATTCCATTTCATGGCTTCCTTCACTAGAGCACATTGATCTTTCCAGATACCTTGATCTCTGTCCTTGGATTTCAAAATAATAGGAATTGTTTCTCCCACCCCAAAGGCAAATGTGTCCCCAGTCTCTTTGGTCCTCCATGTCCCAAACTATCTTTACCACTCTTCATTGCCAGTCTCCCTCACTTTACCTCTGACTGACTTGGACTAGTTAATCACTGATTCCTGCCTCCTCTCCTGGTGCCCCCTAAAACCATCCATATAGGTCACTAACAGGGTCCAAGGGGATAGACATAATGGTATGTTCCAAACCCAGCAGCCTTTGCCTCTCTTGCCTCCACTTTCTCCTTGATGCCCCCTCCCCTTGGTGTCAATGAAGGGGTCCTCTCGGTTTCCTCCTACCTCCCAGGTCACTCCTTCTGTCCCATCTTGCTGTGCCGCCTGACCCTTCAGTGCAGGTACAGAGCCAGAGCACTCAGCCACTCTTCATGTCCTGCCCTTCCACCTCACCAAGTGGAGCCCTTAGAAGGAGCCTACTGCCCCGAGGTCAGATGCAGCTGCCTGTGTGTCCCCCAGGGGCACTTCAAAGGCAACACCTCACAAGTGAGCCTGGCTCTTCCCACACATGGCGCTCTTCCTTTTTGTGTCCTTTCTCTCCAAGAACGGTGCCATTGGCACTCATACAATCAGAAACAACAGCAACACATAAGATCAGCTTGTGAAGCACATACAGTTCCTAGTGGTGAGCAAATACACTAGATTCTATACCCTGGAGGTCATGATACAGCTAGAAAGCAAGGAGATGAGTCAGGCAGGAATCAAAGAATAACACTGAGATATATAAACACTGAAATGGTTTAGGGCGCTGCTGTGAAAACCTCCCTGATTCCTAGAAGAGCTGCGATGGAGCAGGAAAGGTTCCAATGGGATTGGGCTGCAGAGGTGTCAATAAGGGTGTACCAAGAGAACAGAGGTCTGAAGATGATAAAAGATTCAAGAATCTCTCCTGGACTCAAACCTTTGTTGTTGTGTACTAAGGCAGTTGTAAGCCTATGTATGTGGGTGAGAAAAACAGAAGGGGGTAGGTTCTACTTGGGCCACAGTGAGACTGACAAGACCCAGAGAATCCAAAGTAAGATGAAAAGTTGGATACAGAAACCACTGGTGAGTTACTAGCAATGGCAGCCTCTACTCGGGATGATGGCAGAGAGAGGAGAGAAAATTACACAGGATGGAGGCCCTGGCTATCTTTGAGATATCCTTGTCAACACGAGCCAAGGACCAGCCTGACCATCCCACTGGTTGCTGCAAGTCAGACAGGCTCAGCAGGTTCTTGGAGCATCAGTTGACTATTTATCTGGTCATAGATTCCCTGTAAGAAATGCGCTGGAAGTAGCTGTGCCAGTCTAGGAACAAGTGGGAAGGGGCAAGGGGAGGGAGACCGTGAGCAGCCCAGACAGCGGCCATCTCCACAGGGCATCACTTCACCTTGAAGATCTCCCTCAAGGAATATCTTCCTTGGGAAAGAGTAAATGTTTAAGAAGATTGGTGTGTGTACAAAAAGGGAAGAAAAACAAATCAAGAAGTCAAGGAAGGGAAGTCTACAAATCATATATATTCCCTATAAAGACATGCAAGCTAGCCAACAATAAAAGGGAACAAGCGTTGTATACCCAGGCATCCTAGGATGACCTAGACTGGTCACCTCGTCAGCTTTGCATGAAGTCACAGGTGGAGTGGGCTGGTTTACCCTCATTGCCCACAGTATTTCTAGCAGTATTTAGACCTGACCAGGATGGGAAGCCTTTGCTAGGTCCGAACTCACTGTTCTGGGAACTGCTAGCTTCATCACCACCCAAAGCATGGTACTAATGCCTGGTACTGCAACCTTCAAAGGCAGGAGTGAAGGGTGGGATCTGGAAGTGAGTTCCCTCTCTGAGAACACCACTGCTCTACCACCCAAGGAGTTTAGGATAAGGTGAGGCCCTGCCATGCTGAAAATCCCCTGTGGGATGCACACACTACCAAACACAGAAACAAAGAACGTCAGGGGCAGGTGAGGAAACTTGCCTAATCTTCCACCTCCTGGAAGATTAAAAGCCCAAAGACCTTTCTGACTGAGCAGTGTTCTAATCCTCCCCAGCTCATCCTGACATTCTCCGCCCTGCCATATTCCACATATAGACTTGTGCCTCGTGTCTTTTCATGACCCACCCTTTGACCAGCTGTCCCACCTACCTGGAACATCTTCCCAAGCCCTCCATGCCATGCCTGTCAAACTTGTATTCACCCCACCCCCAAATCCAGTTCACACGAGCCTTCTTTGTTTAGATTTCCTGTCCCCTATGGTTCCTCATTGCCAGCTCTGTGTCACATATGACCTTTGATCTCTCCAGCGTCACAAAGAAGGGATGCAGCCTAACTTAACCATGAGCATTGGTGGTTTTCACAGGAGACCATGAATGTGGCAAAGCTGTTCATCATAGCTCCAGGGTCTGGCCAGGTATGTGCACGCTGACCAAATGAATGAAGAATGTGTCTCTAAAGCAAGCTCCATGTGAAAGACAGCCTCAGCCCTTCTGACTGCCAGCCCCTTCTTCATGCCCTTGGCCTCTCTGCAGCTCTGCGGGCACTGCTAACATCTGATGTGCTATAGTGACATTTGCCTTAATGTTCCCATTCTGACACTTCTATGGCTTACGTTGCCTGGGAGCTAGCTGTCTGGAAGAACTGAGTCAAGAGATGCTCTACACCGAACATAAGGGAGCATCTCGGGCCTGAGACCATGTGGTACTGCCCTCTGGGTAGGCAGTGGGCCCTGCATTCACTCTGCACACTGTTCCCCACATGTATGGCTCTAGGAAATCCCTGTATCGCCCAGCCACCCTATGGACCCAGGACCTCCCCTGTAGGACTGAAGGATGCTGGTTTGATACTCACCCCGGAGGCAGGATTGGCTGTCCATCCCAGCTCTGCAGTCGCCGTTCTTGTGTCCATCAATGTCTCTGCAAATAAGAAAGAGAACAGAGTATGTAGCTATGTGTGATAGAAGCTGGTGCCAGAAATAGCCTTGGGTATCTTCACACCCAGGCTTTTTAGTGACAGCCACGACACAGTGAGAGAACAGAGTCTGCTGAGAACCACTGCAGAACTCATGCTCTTCTCTCAGGGATGCCCCAGCTGCCTGTGTGCCAGGACCCACCTTGGCACTCACATCTTTATCCCCCATAACCAGCATCTACCCATATGGCATCATTCTACCCAGGGGCCCCTCTCAGGACCATGCTGACCCCGTAGCCAAACTACATGCATCCCTCCTGCCTTGCTGGACCCTCTGTGGGCCCTCCTCCTCCGCACCTGACTGTTTCTCCAGCCTCACTTCTCTCCCCACAAACTCCCCCGCCTCCTCCTAAGGGTCCCTGATGATGTTCTTAAATGTGACTTCTCACACATCAACCAAGTACTCACCTAAATATTGACCTTCCCACAAGTCTCTTTGCCCCCGAACCAGACATAAATGCCCACCCTCTCCACCAATAAGATTTAAAACGGCCAGGTCCCAAACAGGAATGAACTACATTTCAACCCTAGCACCAGTCCAGACAAACATTTCTTTATCCCCTGTTGGCCTGCTTCACCCCTTGCTCCTAACTCATTCTGTCCCTGTCCCTAGGCAATGGCTGATCAATTGTCATTACAAAGTAAAAGCCATTGTCCTAGTTTCCCAGAAATGAAATTATATACCATGTACTGCTTTTATCTGGATGTTTTCAGGATAATAGTTTTAAGATGTACTCATATATAGATTATCTTCCCTTGGTTATTGTGTTGTTGGCATTTGGGGATAGGGGAAATTTTTGGAGCTAGGACTCGTGCTGTTGTCAAAGTTGGCCTTGAACTCCCAATCCTCCCCACTCCAGCTCTTGAGTGCTTGGAGAACAAGCTTGTATCGTCACACTCAACTTCTATTCTCTCTTCTTGCTAAGTAGAATCTCACTTTATGAGTGCATCTCTATTTGTTCATACATTTGCTCTTTTCCAAACTGGGGCTATTGCCTGAGAGTAGGAGAACTCTACTCCTTCCAAATCTCCACCACAATCGCTTAATGTGACTTCTTCATGGCTCAGTAGTATTCTATCCTGTGTGTGTGTGTGTGTGTGTGTGTTTGTGTGGGTGCATGTGTGTGCATCACATTTTTCAGCCCCATTCCCCTATCAGCGCGTGTGTTGGTTGATCCCACATTTTGCCTATTGTGAACAATGCTGTAATAAACATAGCATGCAGGTTTCTCTTTGACACCATGACTCCATTTCTTTGTTAGTATGTACTCAGACACGGGTTTGCTGAACAGTATGGTAGTCATGGTTCAGTTTTTTGAGAACCACCCCTTTTCTTATCCTCACTCAAAAATGACCTCTCTCAATAACATCCTTACTAGCAGGAATGAATAACTTCCCCCTTCTCTCTCCTTCCTCACCAGCAGCTGCTGTTTGTCTTTGCTGTGGCTGCCATTCTAAATGGGATGAGATGATGATAATTTATTGGGGTTTGGGTCTTCATTTCCCTGAGGATCAGTGAGGCTGAGCACATGTGTATATGGGTATTCACAGGTGTGTGTTTGTGTGTGTGTGTGTATGTGTGTGTGTTTGTGTGTGTGTGTGTATGCAGGCCAGAGTCTGGCATCAGGAATCTCCCTTGTTCTCTCCACCTTTTGCATTGAAGCAAGGAGTCTCACTTGAACCCAGAGCTCACCAATTTTGCTAATGGAGCTAGCCAGCTTGCTCCAGGGATCCCTTGTCTCAAGCACTGGGATGAGGGCAAGCTGCCACCCCTGTTCAGCATTTACATGGGTACTAGGGATCCAAACTTATCTGCACACCCGTGTGACACATGGCTTAAACACTGAGCCATCTCCCCAACCCTCACATTCTTTTCGTGTGCTGTTGCTAACTTTTGTGTCTTCCTGTGAGATATGTCTATTCATAATCTTCGTGTATTTTAGCAAGACATTTTGTTTGTTTGTGTTTGGTGAGTTGGTTGAATTCCTTAGACATTCTGGATATTAAGTCCTTGTTAGAAGAATAATTTGTGATTATTTTCCTCAATCTATAAGCTCTCTCCATTATTTCCTTTGCAATGTGAAAACTTTTTAGTTGAACAGAATTCCATTTGTCTGTTTTTGCTTTTGTTTCCTGGATGTCTTGTCTCTTTGTTTTCATAGATAAAACATCTTTGCCTATGTTAATGCACTTTTATGGTTTCAAGGGTTTTTTTTATATTGGTTTTAGCTGATTTTCATACACTCTGAGAAGTGGGGATCTAGCTTCATTTTCCTTCACATGTGTATCCGGCTTTGCCAGATCCAGTTATTGAAGAGACTGTCCTTTTCCCAATATGTGCTCTGGAAGCGTTTGTCAAAGGTTAGCCAGCTGCAATAAATGGATTACTCTTTCAAAGTTTTCCTTTCTATTCCATTGGTCGCCATCTGTCTTATACTATGCTGTTTTGATGACGATAGCTTTGTGAGATGTTTTGAAGTCATGCATCGTTGTGACAAGAAGGTAGATGGACGTGGTTAGCATAACAGAAGTTATATTTGATTAAACTGAGGGTCATCACACTAGGTTCGCACCCTAAATTCCTAACTGTGATCTTAAGCCTATCTCCCCAAGGCTGCTCGCCCACCTGACATATCTTAGCTGAAGGTCAAGTCTCTAACACAAGTCTCTAATTCGAGGGTCAGGATCCTGAGAGAGAATCTTCTGCCTCAGGCCAGACGTCTAGCATCAGCCTCTGGTATCTCTACAGATGTGCAGAGCAGAGCATTGGTCACCGTCTCTGCTGATATTCTGTCCAGTGGGCATCATGGGTTCTAGGACTGTGTCTGGGTATCTTGAGTGAGTGATGTCACTGGGTTTGGTTATCAGCTGCAGCTTTGAGTGTAGTGGAGATCCTGACTAAGTTATTTTTTAATGTCTAAAAGGCACTGTGTACTATGCTCAGCATTCTCCCACATTGTCCTTTTCGCACAACACTGCTTTAGGTGTCTGAATCTTGTGTCTTTCCATACAAATTTTGTGATTGTCTTTTTCTAGCTCTGTAGAGAATGTCATTGGTATTTTGGTGAAAACTAACTACACTGAGTGTGTGAGTTGCTTTGAGTAGAACGGACATTTTGACAAAAGTATTATATTCTTCCAGTCTCTGAGCCGGAGTTGTCTTGCTGTTTCATGTGACTCTGCTTTTTATAATGCTTATGGAAGGAACAGCCTAGTGATGCTGTGAATTTAATCAGTTTTGCTTGTCTGGAGACATCTTTCTTTTTTCTTTCCTTCACTTCCAAAGGTAAACATTACTGGGTATAGTATTTTTGCTTGGCAGATTGTTTTTATCTTTATGAACTTTGACTGTACTGTACCAGTCCCTCTCAGCCTATCAGGTTCCTGCAAAGAGAACTCTGTCGTTCTGTCTGCCACAGGGGTGGGGAGGGATCCTCTTAAATGCCATCTGGAAGGACTCACTGCTTTTTAGAATTCTCTGTCTCCTCATCCTCATAGTTAGAGTCTGAGCACCATAGAGAAGATCTTCGTAGGTCAGATCCATATGAGGTCTTTTGGGCTCCCTGGACTTGAGTATCTCTCTCTCTCAAGGTTAGGGACTTTTGCTACTATCACTGAACACTTTTTCTGTGTCTTTTCCCATCCCTTCACTTTCTTGAACACTGAAAATTCCAAAATAATTTGTACAATAGTGCTCCAAAAGTCCTAACTCTCAAGGTATGCTACACCCCCTTTTTTTCTGACCTGGGGTGTTTCAAAAGGCTCCAGTTCATAAATCCTTTCTTTTTACTGATGTAGACTATTGGTGATGCTCTGAACTCTGTTTCATATTTGATTTACTAAGTTCTTCAGCTCCAGCCTTTGTTTGATGTTTTCCCATGATCTGTCTCTTCACTGTATTCCTCATTCATAGTGTGAGTTGTTTTCTTAAAATTTCACAGGCTCCTCTGTTTGTATTCTCTTGTGTCTCAGTGAGTGTCCCTGGAATCATTATTTTGAATCACACGTCAGGCATCTTATCACTTTCCTTTTCTTCAGGGTCTTTTGCTAGAGAGGAGTGTACTCCTTAAGAGACACCACGCCTCTGTGCTTCTTCATATTTACTGTGTCTCTACATCAGTGTTTGCACATCCCAAAGATTATGTGTCACCTCCAATTGAAGGGCAACCTTTACACGAACATCTTTCAGCTGGAGATGTTTCTTAGTGTAGTTGTCTGGTAGACTAAGTTGGATTTAGTTCCAGGTTAGTGCCACAATACAGTCTCTACATAGATTCTTTGTCTAGAATCAATAGCTTTTAAGATGGAGCATGTGACAGTAGAGCCCATCTGATTTCAGATTGTGTGGGAGCAGAGACAGTGTAGCAGCCAAGTGGATGTAGCGATTGGCGCATAGGTCAGTAGTGGTGGTGGTGGATCGACTACTACATAGACACTCTGGTGATGAGATTGGCAACGCCAGAGATGCAGAATTTAGCAGATTTCTCAGGCCCTGCTGGGAAGAGTGTCTTTGTTGCTGGTAGCCTCCTATGATGGCAGGGGGAGTATGGGAGACATGTTCCTAGACCCCATTTGGGTGAGCATTGCTGATAGCAGAGATCTAACAAGAGGCATGTCCTCCGGCCTCTTGGTAGTACACTCTGAAGATACTAGGGGTGCGGATGGAGGGGCCACAGGAAGCAGTAGTGGTGTATGCTGGTAGCAGTAGAGAAAAGCAGGAAGGTATGAGGTGGACAGCCCCAGGTCCCAGAAGGCAAGGGTATTGTTTCCTTGGGTCTTCAGGCTGGCACCACATGCTGTGCTGGACCACCTGTGCCTGCTGAATAGGGCACTACATGGGTTTGGGTGCTAGAGTCACAATTGTGCTGCTGTGTCCAGCTGGGTTCATGAAACTTTCATGCTTTGTTTGGGAGAATGTTGCAAGGCACCCAGAATGGGCATAGGCAGAAGTTTATGTTCACAGTGGGAAAAGGTTCATGAATTCCGACAGAAGCTCCATCCTCAAGAGGGCACTGCTTGCATAACTCTAGTGCCCAAGGGAGGAGGAAGAAGAAGAGGAGGAGGAGGACATTGTAGGCTCCTTCTCTGAGAAACACTATGGTGCAAACTCCATGCCTACCATGACTATGGAACTCCCTTGTATCTACACTGAAGTTAAGGAAATGGGGTTCTGTCGTGGCTGTTCTCTTAACTATCCCCCCATATACAAATGGTCCTCTCCCCACCAGGGGTCCAAGTTCCTGGCTTCTGCTGTTCTTTACCCCTCTCTGCATAGCATCCCAGCTCTCCCTGTTTCATAGTGCTTCCATCATTCCCTCAACGGTCCCCTCAGCATGTATTTCCCTGTGGTTCCCACTGGGGGAAGCAAGCACTGTCCACCTCAGAGATCTCCTCAGAGTTCTTTGTTTGTTCTGGAATCAGGTCCTTTTTCAGATACATACTTTGTAATGTATACATACTTTCACTCTCATTCAGACACTCACCTTTTGTTTTCTCAGAAGTGTTTTGACAAGAGCACAAGTTTTGGGGTTTCACAAAGCCCAAGTCATCAAGTTTTTCTTTCATAGTCTACTACCCTACCTGAGAATTCTTTGCTCAGCCCAAAGGTATAAAGATTTTTCACCTAATACTTCAGGATTGAGTTTAAAAAAAAATTGGTGCATCATAGAAGGTATAGGTCAATGTGCTTTTGTATATGCTCCTCAAATTGTTCCAGAGGGGCAGCTTTTCCCTATGACTCAAGGCAGAAACTAAAGGTTTAAGGAGGAACTGGAGGTGAAGTGTGGGAATGAAATGAAGAGAGACAATGATGGTATCATCACTGAGATTTGCTTCAGTCAGCAGAGGGCTTACTATGCCAGCATGGATGAGCTGAGTTCAGGTCCTGAGCAGCCATGTAAAAGCAGCTCACACGTCTATAATCTCAGCACTAGGGAGGCATCAACTGGAGGATCCTGGTGACCTGCTGGACAGCCTGTCTAACCAAAATGGTGAGCTATGTGTTCAGTAAAATACCCTGTCTCAGTAAGGTGAACAGCAGTAGAAGACACCCAACATGGTCCTCTAGCTTTACATATGTGTACACGTTCAACTACACACTACACATACTATAGACACACACATACACAGAGGGAGAGAGAGAGAAAGTACTTGATATACTCATGGGTCAGTGCTACTCCAGAAAGCTGCCTACACCATTGTCTAAGATGGAAGTCAGTTCCAGACACAGGGCCCGGGACATCCATCATTTCATCAGGTGAAACTACAGCCCAGTGGCCTTGCCAGCTAATAGCCACCAGAGGAGCTTCAAGGAGCCTGAGGGTCTGAGCAAAGAAGGATCTTCTTGGAGCACAAACAAGGGCCAGGCCGTCACCAGGAGCCTGTGTGGAATGCATGCCACGTGGATATCTGTAAGACCAGGACCAATACAACCAGAGAGCCTCCCCTGCATTGTGACCGTGTGTACCATGCCTGGGGCACACTTAGCGTCTTTGTCCCCAGGTGGTTTGATGGCACACATTTGGAAGCTGCTTGGGTGAGGGAAAAGTTGCATTCTCTTGCCCCCTTTGGGCTTGAGTTAGGGTTAAGCCTGAGGCTGTCATAAGCAAAAATACCAGAGCAGGCATCTTGAATTTTTTTTCTCCTTCGTCTGCTGACAGCTGGGGTCCTTGCGAAGAGTGTGCTTCCCTTCCCTCCTCATCTCCACTTCACAGCACTAATGACGATCATAATGACATAGCACATTTACATAACACGCTTCTCAGAAGGTACTCCAGGAGCCCCTGTAGAAGCTCATCTCCGTGATCATTAAGATATCTTTGCCAGGTGGGTCTGAAGCAGGAACAAAACTACCCATGTGACAGAAAAGAAAACCACAGCACAGAGAGGGACATTACTTTCTGAAAAGTCACACAGCATCCCACCCATAGGAAGCCTCAAATCGCAGTTCAAGTTCCATTAGACAGATATGGAAGCTCCATGTAGATCAGGGATTGAGGGAGGAGTTGGGGGCAGGGAGGCTTTTTCTTTGAGCCACAGAACCACAGAAGCCTCCAGAATGCGAATCAATACCAGCCACAGAATCTCACTAAAGGGGGGCACTGATTTGGCTGGGGTTGGGGTGGCAGAGGAAATGGAGTCCAGAATCAAAACTAAGAGTGGGATTTCCTTTCCAAACCTTCCAGGGACTCCTTTGTTCTGTTAATTCCATAAATACAACCTCGGTCTCTGTAATAGTCATAGGCACCTGCTCTGGACTGTAATTGAATCTGCTTATAAATACTATTTCCCATGCAGTCCATTGGACAGAAGTTGCCTCTCGTGAGGTATCCATCTCCTTACACCATGTCCATTTGTGGAGACAGAGGACCACAGACACATGAGCCATCTACTTCATGTGATTAAGGTTAGTTGCTCTCCTGGAATGGGGAGCTCCTGATTACAGCTTTCCACTCTGGTGGGGGCTGAATAAAAGTGATTTGGGGAGGTTTACATCTCCCTGGAGAGGAAGCAAGCACTCATTTGCATTTATCAAGCATATTGAGAGTCCTGGCAGAAAGTTATGGTGGAAGCACAATTAAATATTTACCATCACTTCTGCTCTCAAACAGTGGCACGGGGACCAGACCAGCTGGAAGGGCATGTGTTGCTGTCAGATCTAAAGATGCCTGCAGGGGACAGGGCTCTGGGACCCATGCCCATCACCTCCTAGGCCCCGCCCCTCTGGGATCTCATGAATAATGTAGAAAAAAACACTGGGTTGGGGAAGACTAGTCCAGGACCCAGCTCTCATCCACCCCATCTCTTCCCTCTTCTCTGGGATCTCATAGGCAAGATAATGGGGAAAGGAAGGCAAAGCAAATGGCATCACTGATTTAGTGACTTGGTAATCCCCAGCTTATGTTCCCGGTCTGTGGAGAGAATCTGAAGAGCCAGTACCTACAGGATGCCCAGAAGGTATTTCTAGGAAGTTAATGACTCATTTCAACCCCACCCCTTTTCCTCAAACTGTTGAAAGAAGAGAAGTCAGTGATACGCACTGAGGACACAGCACTGGATGAGAATGGATGTGTGCCCTGGATGAGCTCATGGACAAGAAGTGAAGTTACACCTGGCCTCCCATTCTGGCTGCACCCATGAGTGGGTGCTCAGGGCAGTGTGCAAGGGTTTTCTGCATGGTGGCATCAGTGTGTCCGTCTCAGTGGGCAGTCCTGATCTCCTTGACTAGGCAAAGGCAGCTTTGAAGACAGGAAAACAAAGTAACCATGTCACTATCCCATCGGCCCTTTGGACAGGGATTGGGGAGCGGCTTTCAGATCAATAGTGGGAGAGGCAAAGTCAGGTTGAAAGGAATTGAACGGGACTCTTCTCTAATGACAGCAGGCCAGAGCAGGAGACAGAAGGGGTACCTGGCAAGAGCTGAGCTGACTGGCAAGAAGGAAGACAAAATGAAGAGCCTGCCAGAATGGACCGTTACCTCAGGGGACATTTTTCTTAAGAGATTTCAGCACAGGAACCTCATGACGCACCCAGCAACCAGTGGGCCATGTGTAAGGGTCTAGGTGTTGAGGCCAAGTCTAGGCTGCCTCTATGGAAGAAGAGGCAGCTGCTGCCTATCAGCAGTTTCTTTCTGTCTCCATTGGGATGTGTGGATGTATTGATATTTGAGGGGGAATTAGATACCTGTCGTGATAAAAGAGAGATAAATAAGCACTCTTTGTTCAGCTCAGCCATTCTTTTCCGGAGAGACATAGATTAGACATTCAAGTGATTTACAATGTCCTTCCATGGTGGTAACAGAAGAATGAGGGAACAGTGGCTTTTGGTTGATTCTGAGGCAATGCCTGATGTGTACTTGACAAGACAAGCCCACCAACCACGGACCGGTGCCACCATGTAGTCTTTTCCTGGAAGTCCACATGACCTCTGAACCTGGGAGCCAGAACACCGTGTGCTTAACAGACCTTCCATCTGTCATTTGAA
This sequence comes from Psammomys obesus, assembly GCF_907164565.1. NCBI lineage: Eukaryota > Metazoa > Chordata > Mammalia > Rodentia > Muridae > Psammomys > Psammomys obesus. Next base: position 11,912,432 of record NW_026596120.1, read on the forward strand.
CACAAGGAGCTGAGTGTCCTGACCCATGGCAGACTTGGTTTAAGCAGCCACAACTCCCTCCTTTGCAAGGAATCATTGGAGGGGATTGTGAAATTGTAGGAAAGTTTTTGAGGAGTCTGTGGGGGTCGGGCACTATTCAGACTCCAGAAATATAATGAGAGCCGCCAGACAAGGCAGTCCTAGGGAGCTTGCAGCCAATCAGGAAACAGTAAATAACCCAATACTCATGCAAGTAAGTCTTCAATTCTATCCTCAGTGAGTGACAGGAAGGTGGTATGCAGGAGCTTGCCTGGTGTACAGAGATGAGGCTGGCTTGCCTGCTGTGCAGGGCTGGGGCTGGGGTAGCATGGGGATCCCAGAGAAAGGCAGAAAATGTGAAAATGAATCTTCAAAGGGTAAAGTCATGGATAAGCACATCTGAGCCATGGGAGGCAGCTGACACTTGTTCCCTCCCATTCCTAGCTAGACTCTTGAAAGCACAGGGACACGAACTACTTCTACCATAGGTACTACTAATATTGCTGCTGCTGCTGCCGCCACTACTACACACACACACACACACACACACACACACACACACACACACACACCACTCAGACTAGCCCATGCTAGCAGGTATAAGGTGACTCTCCCCAACCCCAGCTGCAACTCCGGTGTGTGCTAGGGGTCATGAGTGAGCACAGCTAAGCTTTCTGCCCTGCACATTGGGCAAGCCAGACTTGTTAGAGCTCCTGAGCAGCATCTGCCTGGCCCTCTGGATATTCCGTGGCCCTCTAGATTCCCCAGCTCCTGCAACAGGGTCTCAGAACCAAAAGTGACCGAGCCTAATTTTCTAGCGTGTCCAAGCCCCCTGCAGTAGTGCTGACTGGCCAGCTGTGATTTGGTCTCTGTTCCCCCGGATTGGCTGAAAGTGAACCCAGGCACAGGTTTTGCCAGCTCTGAGTTTAGAGATAGGGTTGGTTGACTGTCAACTGTTAAGTGCATGGCACCAGCCAGGCTCTTAATAGGAGCGGTGTTCTGGGTGGGTTGGAGCCTGGGCCCAGCACAGCTGCAGAAGGCTGGATTCTCTAATTCAATTTCGACAGCCCACCACCTCCGTCCATGGGCCCGCCCCTTCTAAGTCTCTCTGCATTCCTTCTCCTCATCTTTCTTTTCTCCTTTCTCCATACGAACTTCCCTCCAAACTTTCCTATCATCCTTCCCTATCACCCATGTTTTTGAAATCTCAGAGTATTTGCATATGTGAAATATATATGTACATGTTTGTGTATTGGGGCTGTACACTAACATGTATATGTAGGTATGTATGTAGAGGCCAAAGATTGACATTGTTGAGACAGGGTCTCTCATTGAGATAGCTGGCCACCAAGCTTCAGAGAGCCACTTGTCTCTGCTTTCCCAGTAGTGATTACAAATGCATCCCACCAGTGTCCGGATTTGTATGTGGGCACATCTGAGCACATCCGGACTTTTATTAACTCAGATCCTCATGCTTGGACATCAAGCACTGTACCAAGTGAGCTCTCTCCCCAGCCACTGGCATGTGGTTTTGATTCCTTTTCCTAGTTCATGAAGATGTTCATCACAACATTTTCTACAGTTGAGACTACGACAGTAGCCTGTCCTCATGCATACATCAGTACAGTGTTGTGGGAGGGTGTCCATGAGATCTTGAGGCCCCAAACATAGATCAGGAAATAGCTGGTGTGCCCCAAAGATGCAACTCAAGGGATGCTTCAACTGGGAGACATGTTGATGTAGGGCCGGAAGAGCAAGAAGCAAGCTCTGCTGGGATAGTTAAGATCGTTATGGTGTCATACAACACCAAAATTCGGAGACACCAATTTAACATTGCCCTCCAGAAACACCTCTTTCATCACACCTTCCCTCCCTACTTGGTGATTTTCAGACTCTCTGCCGACCCCACCAATCCAGCCATAATTCCTCCAAATGAATCCCCTGAAGCAAACCCTTGTCCATTCCCTGTTGTTCACGCTGGTCTTCTTTCAGGGAATGGACTCTTCATTCTCTTCAACTGCTGAAATAGTGAGTCTTAAAGCCTGCTGTGGCTCTGCCATGGAGGTTGCTATGCTCTAAGTAACTCCCACTTGCTCAATGGCTGGTTTGAGTCATTGTGTTTGAGCACCAAGAGAGGCTAGAACTCTGACTTAGGCTCTGAGTTTCATTACATGCCTGCTTTCTCCACCATAAGCATTCAACAAACCCTAAAGACACAGGTTCAATTCCCAGCAGTGTGCAAACCACAGCCCAGCTGGGTATCAAAGGCCTCATTTCCAACAGACACAGCACTCCCTCCTCCCAATCCCCACATACAGCCAATAGGACCGTGCCCAGAAAGAAGCTCTGTATCAAGTACACTCATTTGACTAACACCTATTTACAAGCTTTGCCAAGTGTAAACCTTAGGCAAATGGAAGCTATTATTATGTATGTCTCCCTTGATTGATGGGTGGTAATGGCCAGCAAGGAAGAGAACTGAGCTTGAGTAAACTGAATGAGCCAATCCGACCCATCTGTTGAACGACTGACTGATTGAATGAGCCTGAACAGGCATTCAAATTGAAAATACAAACTGTGAAATTTGCTCTTTTAAAGGACATAAAGATCTGCACAGTCCTCCCAACCACGCCTTTCTCCTTCTGTCTCTTTTATGTTCCAAGGTACAATTAATTGTGGTAAATAAAAGAAGCCACAGCTTATACGGGTCACAGCACAGAGACTCAAGAGGTTGGGATAAGTTCCAGATCCAGCTCTGGTTCACACAGGGGTCTACCTTAGGAATGAAGAGGAAAGCTTTCTCGGGGTTCTGATGTCCCTGCTGCCAAGGGCCCTTTCAAACCAGGCTCCAAGAGAAACAGGCTCGTGCCTGGGCACAAGGCTGGGGTGGAGCATTAGAAAGCACCAAAATGCCTTGGAAGGGCTCTGTTCTCTGCCTTGCCCAGCCTTGGACATGTTGTGTGACTTACAAGGATCAGCCTGCTTCCTCTCGGGCTCAGAGAGTCTCTTGTGGCTCCTCGTTCTGATACATAAGAAACAGAGCAGCCAACTAAAGGGGACCTCTGCCCCAGGGGACCTCTACATCCACATTCCTATGGATGACTGGACCCCATGGTGGTGTGGAAGTAGACTTGAACTGTGCAGGATGAGATATGAAGCTGGTGAGATATGGAGCCGACTGGAAGAGGCTTGCTAGAAACGCTGTCATGAAGCAACACTGCCCAACTAACTTGAAACAACAGAATGGTATCGTCTGCCAGTTCTGGGGGCCAGAATTCTCACAGCAAGCTGTCAGGAGGGCCCCACTTCCTGTAAAACCTGCAGGGCAGAGGCATTCCTTGCCTTCTCTGGTGGCTGCTGGTACCCTTGCTTGTTGCTCTTCCTCAGCTCCAGTCTACCTTCAGCCCGAGCATCGCTCCTTTCATTTAATAAGGACATTTTGTAAGAACACACCAGTCATGCTGTAGAGAAACATACCCAACTCTGGAATGAATCTATCTTAACTAACACCTGCAATAAACCTGTTTCCAGCTGGGGTCACACTGCCAGGTACTGGGCATTAGGACTCTGACATTATTATTATTATTATTATTATTATTATTATTATTATTATTATTATTACTATTTTAAGGCACACAAATCGACTCACAACAAGACAGTTAAGACCTTTGAAAATATGGTTGTTTGGATGTCTTCCATACTTGGGCCCCATGCAGATGTAAATGAAACTAGGTATCTCCCTCAGAGTGTTCCATATTATCAAGACTTCCATATATCTGGCCCCTCCACCTTGCTCTGTCCTGGGAAGAGTTTTGTAGGCTACATGAACATCAATGGGGCACTCTCTCATCAGCAGAAGCATGTGGGGAGTGACAGGCCACATCCTGACACCGGCATGCCCAGCGGACATTCCCAGCTCCTCTTCCGTAAGTGCAGAGGGCTGCGGCTCTCTCTATCAGCTGTGGTTTGGTAACACAGCTCCCTCGTCTTCCTCATCAAGCCTACAGATGATGAAAGCCCAGGACTGTTGTGAACTTCCAAGGGTCACACCATCTTTGTTGCCTTTAACTCTGAGCAGACTCTTGTAAAAAATTTGTTGCAGGACTTTATGCAGGGAAGAGATGCACAAAGATCTATTTACCCCAGACAGACCATAAACAATGATAAACCAAAGAAAATTTTCTACCCGAGTCTAATTAGTTGCACCAGTGTGTTTGTTAGGGTCACTTACAGGAGTTTAGGTTGAGGGGTCACTTATGGAAACACGGGTGAACCAAAGGCAACTGTATTGCTGAGAAACAGATCCCAACGTGGGAGACAACTCATGAAATTAGCCTCCACAGAGCTCCCTGCACAGTTTGCAGACAGCTCGGTTGGCTGGCAAGAGTCCCCTCTCCCCAGCAATGCCGTTTGTCTCCATAACCCTGGGGAGTAGCCTTGTCCATCTTGTCAAGTGTGGTGATCTGCATGGCCACCTCTGCACCCCCACCCCCAACTAGGAGGAAAAACACCCATCGTACATTATCATTATTCTTCCCTCAGTCACCTCTTTAGACCGTGTCATTTATTTATCCAAAGCCCCTGATGACACTTGGGGTTTCAATAGGTAGGCCTTATTAGGCAGCACCCACAACTTGGGTCCCCTCTCCATCTAGTCCTGCAGCTTTCTATGCAAGAAGACAGCCACGTGACAGCATCTTGACCTTGTTGAAGCAGACAGGCTTGCATATGAGCCTTAACTCTAGCACTGTCTACTTGTATAGCCCCAACAAGTTACTCAGATCTCTAAAGTTAAGGTTTAGTCACTCACTCAATGAGGATAACAATATAACAACATCTGCTTCACAACGTAACTGGGGGAAGCCAGTGAAATAGACTCCAAGCAGTTACTGCAGCCTCTGGAAAGTTCTATGTGGTTTCCAAAGAGTAACTGTTGTCAATTTTCCAGTTTAGAGTGCATGTCTTGGAATGAGGATCAGATTCTCTCCATATCCCAAGTTCTTTAGCTTCATCAGGGAGGTCAGGCCATCTTCTGAGTCTCTAGCTCCAATGCCCACTCTGAAGGGTAGGCACTGCCTCTACCCAGCCCTGCCTCTGAACCAACCTCAGCAGCCATAGTTGGTTGAGAAACTACATTCATCTGTTTGGTTACACTTTTGTATCCTCAGCTATTCTTTCACTCAGACATCGATGTTCATTTTAGCTTTCATCACTCCATGCATTGCACATGATGGGGATCTGGAATGTGGTTCCAGCCATAGCAACAGCCTTTCCTGATGGCCACCCTCAAAAGCAAAGTGACCCTGTATGTCTTCACCTGGGTCTGAAGCAGTGAGGAAGCCACCAAGGTCTGTATAGTCTGTACCTATGACATGTAATGAAGCTTAAGCACAGCATTTTGGGGGGGAGGGCTCCGACTCTGGCTGTGAGCTAGAAGAGTGGTCATAATACCATCATAGCAGTCCCAACACTTCTCTGCTCTGCCCCCTGCGTTTTCCTCCTCCTTGGAGTAGGCTCTGAGAGAAGTAACTGCCTGTGGTCTCCCATAGCCAGACCTAAGAGACCACAGCCCCTTTCTAGGGCTGGAAGAACAAGTTTGCTGAAGTAGATGGAAGTGAGCATCCATGTAAGAGCCCAGGACTGGGTGGAGTGACATGTGTGTTTGATGGGTGCAGAAGGTAGTGGATCTCCACACTGCATAGGACCCACAGCCTGTCTTGCCCGCAAAGCAGCAGGGCCAGCAGCTGGGGCTAAGCACAGCATGATTCCCTTGGTCTGATGCTTCATGCTGGAAAATATGGTTGAGGAACAAGAAAGTCTGGGGAGCAGCTTCCTCTCTTGTCTACTGGCTCATGTGCTCATGCTGTTCCCAAACAGCTACTGAAATCGAGACTCTCTTTGCTTCCATAGCCCTTGGGAAGCGGGTGAGAAAGCAGTTGAATAGTTCCTCGAAATTTGCCAGGAAGCCAAAGCCAAGACAACATTTCAGAACAAAGGCAGCCTGGCACCTGGAGATGCCTTCCCGGATATAAGCTGCCAATGTTCCTGCAGCTTGAGGAACATTGGCCGTCAGTGCTATTCTGACAAGGACAGGGCCTACCCACAGAAGACTGCTCTCTTGAAAGGCTGAAATCCAGAACTCAATACAGCCTTCTATGCCCATACAGCACCTGTCCTCGTCCTGTCTGCTCTCCTCCCCTGAAGATGCCCAGATCTCCCTCCTGTGGCTCGCTCACCTGTAGCATAACTTCCCACCATCATGAGATTTGTGGATGGAGGAGACACAGCCCTGTGAACGAAAGGATTGATAGCTTCTCTCCTACAAGGAATGCCAGAGTAAGTTCAAGAAAACGGAAACGGAAGGTGGCTGTTTCAGACACAAATATCCCAAAGGGCCTTGCATGGTCTTCTGGTCCTTCTCTTTTTCTATCTCAGCTCCTTTCCAATTTGTTCTCTGTATTGTCTTCTCTACGATGATGAGACCCCCTCTCAACGTCAGGTGCATCTGTCTACTACCTGAAGACTTGTCACAGCCGGAGAACCATACAGTGGGTCTTTAGGCCTCTCCAGCATCAAATATCTGCCCATAACATGCCCATGCCGATAGGCACAGGCATGGCAGGCCTCAGAAGCCTGGATACCCACACATAGGCTCAGATATCAGGTGCATTGAGCCAGATCTACAGCCAAGCTTCTTCTTAGACCTCCCTGCCACCCTGACTCCAAGTTATTTCAGGTCATACCCCTCTGCTCAATCCATTCACCAAAGGTAGAGAGTGAAAACAGCACCCCAGGGATTCAAGGCCAGGCGACATCATTCAGATGGATATCCAGCAAGCTGATTGTGCAGACCTGGCCAGAAGCCCACTGCTATTTGTTTACCTACTGACATTTTTGTGAGGAGTGTCAAAAATCCATTAAAACGCAGGAGCCTGGTATTTCCCAGTCTTCTGGCCCCATGAGTTCTAAGAGAGAGGAAATCTGTTTACCCTAGCCACCCTGACAGACCCATGAGTTTTTCCTGAAAGACCATGCATAATCAGCTTGCTGTTTCTGCCCCTCCTGCGTTCAGGATGGGAAGGACTTCCACTCCACACAGGATGCAGTCACCCAGTGGGCATCCATCACCTCAGGGGAGAGAGGGAGGAGAGTCCATATGCCCATGCAAAATAATTCTCTGAGGCCCTAATGAAGGCCAGCGATGGATGGTAGCCCGGGCTCGTTAATCAGTGGCAACACACTGTTGCTGTCTGCCTCTCTCCACCAGGCTCTCCAGGGCCCTCAGTCCCGAGTGATCTGTGGTTCAGTGGCTCTCAGATAGTACTGACTCAGGCCTGCATCCTAGAGTTCCTGTTCCAACTAGCAGCAACGATAGTGGCAGGAAAAGCCTTAAGCTGGAGTTGTGGGTGTGGTAGAGGAATGGCATCCAGTCACAGGAAACGCAGGCTGGGCACATCCCACACACCACTGTGGAGATCTCAGGGGCCGTCAGAGTTGAGGTAGTCACTTACAGCTGCTCCTGCTGACGCCTGATTCTCCCTTAGGGTTTACCGTTGCCGGCTCTGCCACAGTGCCACTTTTAGCCCATGGTACAGCGATCCTTGAAGACAGCGTTTGGGACTTGTTTCTCTGTCGCCCTGCATTTCAAAGGCTCAGGGCTCCAAATTCAGGCTCCCAGGGTAGCCCAACAAATCCCTCTAAAGCCCAGTCGTTGCCTCTCTTCTTCCTCTGGGAAGCCTGCCTGAATACCGAGCCTCAGCCTTCTCTGCTCTGGAGACGTAGCCCACACCCCCACTCCAACGATACCCCATGTCACACACTCTGTGTGATCTCCTGCTCAGGCTGAAGAAAGACTCGTAGACAATGTCAGGGTCTGTAAGCACCCTTCCCGCATACACACACTGGCCTTCTACACCTTCACAGCCCTCTACCATGCAATAATGGTCAGTGTGGCAATAGATCCCTGAAACAAAAACCATGAGTTCAAAAGCCACAGGGTTTCAGGAGGCCATCATTGTTCAGGGCGGTCTCCATGTGTCTCAAGCCACTCAGGCATCCCATTCCAACCCTCTATAGTCTTGCTCTGCAGCTGAGGTGTCCATCACTCTGCTGTTGTTCACAGCCCCTTGGTTCATGGGATTAAGAGATGGATGGCTTGCAATGACCTGTCTCTCTAAATTCTAGCCATGGCCTGGACCACAGTCAGTACAGCAGTTTGAGGAAGGATGGTGATGGGATTAATAGGATACTATCAGCAGACCCGTGGGAGAGACCATGAAGTGGGGCCCAGTTTTGGCTATGAGATTACACTTCTGGCTTGTTGTGCATCCTGGGGGCTCTTGAGGGGTGTCCTAGGGGTCCCCACAACTGTCCTTTCTGAGTCTGCAGTGCTCCCATCCTCAGGAAGGGGCCTTTGTCCAATCCACCCCTCCTTGTCATGTAAAGCATGTCTAGCCCTTCCTGTCAATCACACTCTCCATTATCATCAAGATCTCTGGCAAAAGGGCCTGGGAAGACTTCTGCTTGCGTTTCCTGATTGATGTCACTGCCCGGCTCCTGGCATCCAGCGTTTCCTGAGCTCCGAAATGGTCACAGTGCCATAAATGTGCTTTCTGCGAGCCTCACAAATCTCTAACAGTGCTCACCTCTATACAAAAAAAATGTCCCTAGAGGGATTTAAAGGTCCAGGCAAAACACTAACTGGCCTTAGGGTGTCCTACACATTTTCACAGCTGGGAGCAGGCAGGCCACAGAGCCTTTTTGCCCTCTCGCTCTAGTCTAGCTAGGAATCCCAGGTTTGTCCCCTGTAGCAGCAAGGGAGGCCTGGGTGAAGCCCCAGCCCGGAGCCTTCTGGGTGGGCAGTGGCTGTAACACCCCATGCAATGACTTGCAACTAGGACCTGAACAAATCCCGTATCACGACCAGGACGCCCTGGGCATTAGCACAGCACTTTTAATTACACTAGCTATCTTGTGAAATTGTTCCCCTTGAACAAGCAGCTTAAGGGAAATTTGGAAGGTAAAGTTCTCTGCGCCTTAGTTTGTCAGAGGAACAAAATGAGAAATTGGTTGGCTATGCCGGACATCCCTCTGCCCAGCAACCCCAAGGGATGACAGGTGGGATTGTCCAATTACACTGGGGCCTGAAGTTTATGCCTTGAAAGGCAGCTCATGGGCTCCCAACAGTAGAAGGGCAGGGCCACCAGGCTTGCTTCTAGATCTTTCACACTACAGACCTAAGAGAAGCATTTGGCCATAAAGGCCAGGATTGGCGAAGAAAAGCATTCACAAGCACTTTTGTCCTAAACTGAAAAACATGAATTTCAGTGGTTTTGGGATCTATATGTCTTCCAGAAGGGACAGCTCGTCTGCCTTTTCTGCTCGTTTTCTGTCTGTTGATTCAGGCCCTGCTTACTTCGGAACTTCTCACAGTTTAAAGGCCTTGAGAGGCCTGGCTGGCCTGTCCAGCTCGAGCTTGAAGCCCTGGACAGCACCTTTAGCAGCTCAGCTTCCCACCTTTGCTTGTATAAGATGACCCTTCATAGCACACACTAACTGACAAGTTGGTCCAGAATGTCAAAAGTCTGGTATCATGGAATATGCTTTCCTTGGTTCTTGTACCCAAAAAAAAGGCCTACTCAGAATCGTATTCCTCCTTTCCATGGCAGCCTTTGAATCAAAGAGACCAGTAGCTCTTCAGGTCTCTTCTTGCTACTCACCATACTTGTGTTCCTCACTACTGGCTTCTGATGGACCAGAACCCTCTGTGGAGCTCAAGGAAGGATTTACGGTCTGGGCAGCTGGAAGAGGGTGGCTGTCATTCCTGAAAGGTACATTCTACTTTTGTTGATACATCCCAAGGCAATTTTAACTACGGAGGGATCCCCATGGCATGAGTGCTTTTTATCTCCCTGTGTGTTCCGTTACGAATCTCGCTGCGTGAGAACCTCACTCTTCTTCAGGTGAAGCATACATTCCCAGAACTTGTCCACAGGATCCAGAAGTCTCTACAAGTCCATCCTCTCCATGCTGTTGGTCCCATTATCTTTCCCTGGCCCTTCTCTCTCCTCCCTCCTTGTTTCCCACTCCTTCCTCCCTTCTCTCTTTATTCTGCCATCGCTGCCTAACAGGGTGCCTCTGGGATGAATGGTGTTTTCAGGCCTGGCCAGAAATACATCCGGCCTTTCCCAGCCCCACCCCTATCCTCACCGTACTGGGGGCGGTCTGTGGAAAGCTGGGCCAGACAATGGGCCAGTGGGTTCACTTCAGAGCTCACAAAAGCCCCATTGCCCTCTGAGCTGCTCAGAGTGACAGGCACAGGGAACAAATCCCCTTCCTGTCAGGCTGCCTGCGTGGGATCCTACAGAGCCATGGGGCCTCTAGGCAGCGAGGCTGGAGCCCTGGGCACTGAGCCCAAGTCAGCCAACAGAAAGAGGCAACCCCTCCATTAGCCAGAGCTGGGGGGGGGGGGACATGGTGCAGAGTGGAACAGTAGAAACTTGGAAAAGTCTACCCTGTGCACTCACTGGTGATGGTGGGGTCCTCGTGGCCAAAACCGTGACTCCACATACAGAAGGCCCTACACGCAGAGTCTGAGAGAACAGGTTTGCTGACAGGAGAATGAGACATGCAGTACAGGTTTTCCGAGTCTAGGCACTGGATCCAGACAAGAGTCTGTTTGTGGATAACTGAGTCAGAGACGATGTTAAGAGAGCAAAGAAGGGGCCCCTCACCAGGCCACAGCATCTTAACCGCCAGCACCCTACTGTATACTTGGAAAGCTGCTGGCTGCTAGCCACACACCGAGGTACCTTGGGTTCAAGGGCAGTAACATGTCAGAAGCTTAGAGAAGACAGGCCACATTCTGAAGACAGGCTGGAGGGTACCGTGCAGATGAGGAAAAGACTTGCTTAATTAGACCTTCCTTTCCTGGTCCAGTCAAATGGCAATGTCTACAGCAGACAGGTCCTGGGAGTCTCGTGAATTTTTAAATTGATTTAGACAAACAAGCCCTCCTCTCTCTTGTAACATGTCTGGTCTCTTTTCTTTTTCTTAATTTCTATCAGCAGTACCAACAGGCATTCCTGGGAGGGAAAGGGCTGTCCTTCCCCGTACTTCCGAAGACGCTTTGCAGTATGCACTGCCATGTAATCGCGACATGGCAGAAAACAGCGAAGTGACGGTGCCCCCCACCCCCACCCCACTCCATAAGCAGGTGCCCGTAAGTTCACACCTCAGCGAAACGACACGCACCTTCACTCTACAACACACAAAACTTGGTGCCACATCTCAGAATTGCCATCGACAACTGAGCTATGTTTTTCTGTATGCTTCACCAGGCACCTTCTGCCTGCCTGGCCTTCCTTTAGAGAAAAAAAAAATGATAAAAAGCTTTATGTATCAGCAGAAGAAAACATACACACCTGCCTCCTGTAGAGGCACCCCTGCTTCGCCAGCCATAAGACACAGCTCTGAGGCTGGAGCCAACAAACCTAAGGTCTCTTCTCAGCTGTGTGGTTCTGTACTGCTCACACGATCTCCCCGAAACCCAGGCTTCTCATCTGTGACATGGATACAATGTACATGCCTCCCCGGGTCCTGTGAAGACAGACTGAGACACCTTCGGGGGAGTGTTTCTATTTCATTCCATCTCTTCACTATGCATTTGCAATGCTATCTGTTATCTTTACATAGTTGAATCAAAATTAAGACATGCTTTTTTTTTTTTTTAAAGTCCCCTGCCTGTCGCTTAGAGTTTGTAGTGTCCGTACAAGCATCGGCACATCTTCAGATGGCTGTTAGAAGATAATCAGTGGCCTTACTGCTGGAGATCCCGCCATGTGAACTAGACAGAATATTATCTATTGAATGGGGGCTTGTCTAGACTGCTAGGGAGATAGCGCCAGTTCTAAAGGAGCTCATCAGCCCGGCCCAGCCCAGCCCAGAAACACCCCACCCCCAACACAAATACACAAGTGGCCTCACTTTACCATTGAACCACTGGATGCTATGAAGCATGCTTCTGGTGTCTGTGCTGGTAGCTGACAAACTTTGTGAATCATAACATTTCCCTGTAACTAACTCAACTGTTACTGCTGTCACCGCCAGTACACATGACAGCCCATGGCTCTGGCTTAGATGGATGTACTGAAAGAATATGATTGATGGGATTTCATTTTTTCTTGTAAATTCTGATTAACTAATTCATTATTTTGTTGTACAACAATCCAATACCCTTACAGCTATCATCCTACCCATAAACTTTCACAGAAGTCTTTGTGACCTCCAGAAAGTCTCCAACCAGGACCCTAGGGATACCCGATGAATTAAATACATTTCATATTCACAGGCTATGTGGGCAGAGTGTGCCCACAGAAGATGACTGGCCTAATTTTGGCCTATAATATTGTCCTCTTGGGCTAACTGATTTCAGCTAGGTTCAAAAGGAGTTTGAGTCCTTCCTAACGGGTATAAAGGACAACAAGAGAAACACGCCAAATACAAGCCTCATTTGCCGCTAATGAACTTGCAAAGGAATGTGTGTAATTAGCGTGGGTGTCAGCTGGGGGTCTATAGGCTTGACACATCAATGGGAAGGCAACACTGTGGGAGAGCTCAGAAGGGCCAGGAGCCCTGGGCTCTGATGTGATGGAACCGCCAATCAGAGGCATTGAGGAAGGAGATCTGTGAAGAGAAAACGCAACATGGCAAAACCAGGTGGCAGAGGAGAGTAGCAGCAAATGGGCAAAGCAGGCTTCAGAAGGCAAACAGATGACAAGATGCTTAGTCAAAACAGGTCAAGGACTGCCTGGGAGACATGGGGAAATGGCAAGGCTCTGACTGGCTGGTGTAGTCCTGAGGGTCACTGAGGAGAAATGACTACAGCAAAACTTCTGGTCACCGTTCAAAGGTGCTACGTTCAACTCCTCATGTAGTGGGAATTAGTGGATACAGAAAGATTGGAAAACAGCTAGAGATGGGAGAAAAGTCTGAGTCATCAGCACACACAGCACATGCTGTAGCATAGACAAGATCGAAGACAGTTATGAGGGGGTTGGTCAGAACGTCTAAGTGAGACTGTAATTACATTTCCAATGATGGGGAGCAAGGACCAATGGAACAGGCTGAATTGTGCCTACAAAAGAATACTTCCAAGACCTCACTTCCAGTACTTATGAATGTGACTTCATTCAGAACTAAGTTTTTGTACATAGTTAATAATCTTCAGAGATCATCTTAAGATTCGTACAAAGTCCAACATTCAATACCTGGAGAGAAAGCTTTGATAAAAGGTAAGACACGGGTGAGATGATTAATAGTCATTGTCAACATGACTATACTTAGGAGTCGTGGTGGAAACACAACTCTGAGTGTGTCCATGAGGGTATTTCCAGAAAGGTTTAACTGGAGAAGGAAGACCTACCCTGAATGAGGATAGCACCATCGATGGCATGGGATACCAGACTGATGATCATTCTCTGCTTCCTGACTATAGATGCCCTGCCGCCATGCCCTGCCATGATGGGCTATCCTTGTACTCAAAACAAGCTCCTCCTCCTTTTTCTTTTTTAAAAACTTTTTTTTTTAGATCTTTTTTTTTTCCACCTGCACATGTCTGTGCACCACATGTGTGCAGTTCTCATGGAGACCAGAAGAGGGCACTGGATCCCCTTGGCCAGGAATTACAAATGGTTATGAACTGCCATGTGGGTGCCTGGAATGGAATCCAGCTTCTGGAAAGACTGCCAATGCTCTTAACCACTGAGCCATCTCTCCAGTCCTCAACCCTTCCTTTTTAAAGTTGCTTTTCTCGGGTGTTTTGTCATAGCAACAAGAAAAATAACGGATACAGCAGGAACTGAAGTTACGCATCTACAAACCAAGGAATGTCAACTAGGGACCACTTAGGAAGGAGGAGAAAAGAGACATAGGATAGAAGCTCCTCTGGGCCTCCAAAAAGAGCCCATCCTAGCAACACCTTCATTTTATACTTTTGGCTTCCATAATAGTGAAATGACAAATTTGCATTGTTTTAAGCCCTCGGGTCTATGGCATTTTTTTTTCTGATGGCATCTCCTGGGAGGTCTTACAGTGGGAACAACACTCCCTTGCTAAGGTCACAGGTCAACCATTGCATTCCCCAGCCCTAAACAAAGCATGACTATTCCCTACTTGCTCAGTGGCTGAGTAGGCACTGAGGCAGTGCCTGGCTGGCTGAGGCAGCTGAGATGGTTTCTGGGTATGGCGATGTGCTCAGGGGCAGGAAGATGTCAAAGCCACTGGTTCTGAAAGCTATGGTGTCTGCTGGCTTGCAACGTCATGTCCTGACTTTCAGGAGCACCAGGGTTGTGGATTGGGGAAGCTCAGTGAAGACTCGGTCCACCTGGCAAAGCGTCAAGGTTCTGGGAAAACCATAACCCCAGGGTTTTTATGGGCCCTGAGAAAGTTCTTCCTCACCTTGGACTTTGTGTAACTCTTTGTAGCTGACTAGTACAGCCCACCAGAACCCTGCGGAGAAGAGCGGAATGGGAAATCTTAGGGTGAACCCAAAGGCTTCTTGCAAGAAGGCAAAGGTGTGCCTTAAGTTATACAAGGATTTGTGGAGGTGGAGGTAGGGGAAGAAAGAATGAGAGGCTTGAAGATATGCCTCCCAAAGAGTGATGTTTAGAAATGGAAAAAGAATGGGTCTAAGGGAATATCATTTGTCTGGTCCAATTAGTTAGGACAATTAATTTACCAAATGAACACAGGTAAACCAAAGTTTTAATGGACAGTTCTTCAGCAAAAGGCAGGACAGGGAGTGGAGAGCGGGACAAGAACAGTTCTCAGGAGCTTCCACCAGGCAAATGTCCTGGCTGTCAAAGAAAGGGTCAAGTTGCAGACATGGTTGAGTGGGGTCACAGCAAGGCCAGGCCGCTGTGGGCTGGTAGGGCCCGGAAGTCAGCCTTGAACCATTTTGACTTGTTCCCATGTGGCTTAGAAGATGGCTATGGAAAAAAAAAAGTGTGGTGTGTCCTCCAGCCACTCTGTCACCCATGAAGCCACTGCTGCCTTTGATCCTCCCTTTTCATTAGCCTTCCAGGCCTCCGTACCTATGCACACTCCCTTTATCCATCAGGCCTTCTCTACAGATGTGCCTGACAGATGGATGAAGCTTGTCATCTTCTGATATGCCCAGGGGGGCCGGTGTGACAGTGAGGCCAGCAGTGGCTGCAGTGGGCAGAATCCATGATCAGTCAGGAAGCTGGAACCTGTGCACTCACGGGCCTGAGGTGTCGGCTTTGTGGGGACTCCTGGGGCTCCTTCACCCTTCCAGCTCAAGCAGGAAAGTTAGCCCCCCATGGCTCCCAACCTTCCTCCACCTGCAGCTTCGAAGATCATAGTAAAAGGCCCTCCCTTGTTACTGAGGGAGGTACTGGTGCAGCCATGGAAGGGAGGCAGGCCCTTCTAAGGGCTCAGGATCATCCATCTAGCCACTATCTCCTTGTAGCCTGAGAGGCTGTGGTAAACAATGCTCAGGTGGGGGGTGGAGACAGGTCCGCCCCCTGCTTCCATTTTTCAGATTCTCCTTTCAAAGAGATCACTTGTCTCTCAAGGCACAGCCCTGCCTGAGTTCGGGCACTCTGCCATCTGGTGCAAAGACTATATCCTCCCTAAACATCCCTGGGTAAAAGCTAGGTAAGACTGACCCAAACAAGAACATATTTGCCAAAACCAGACCTCGTTCACTAGAGGAGCTTAAACAAATGGTATAAACACTATACTTAGATGCTTTGGAGCAACCTTAAAACTTGGTTTTTGTTTTTGTTTTTGTTTTTTTTTCCCTAAATCACAGTCAGGCTTTCTTCCCTAACTCGTACCTATGTGGAATCATAAGACGCTATCTTCGGTTTGTGTGCAATGTCTCTTCGCCAACGTCCACTTATGACCTTTCTCCCATTCAGAGCCATCCAGCCCTAGCTCAGCTAAAAGGCCCCTAATGACCACAAACCTTCCTCCTCCTGCTCTGGAGTTCACCTGCCCCGGCCCTTCCCATCCTGTGGGCCATTGCAGCACTGGCCCAGGCTGACCCCCGCCCACAGCAGCCCCCAACACTGGCACTGTGCTATCAGCTGCTTTCTTTCACAAGCTGCCTCAGTGAAAAGAAAGAGGCTATGTCCCTTAAACAGAAGAGAATATTTTAAACAGGGAATTAACAGCAAATTAAATGGGTTTCATTGAACTCATTCATGCGCAAAAAAAAGTGTGGGGGTTAAATGGAGAGAAACCAAACAGACCATGAGTTGCAATAATCAGAGGGCAGAATCCAGTTCCCAAAAGAAAATGATCCCTCAGAGGAGGGAAAGTGCTGCATGGAATGGGCTCCCAACGTGTCCAGAGCACTCCCTTCTTGCCCACCCAAAGCCAGCCTCCTTGCAGGGCTGGATGGCGCAAAAGGCCCGGGGCCGTTGTCTCTTGTAAAGACTGCTGCTGTGCTCAGGGATAGCTGATTGCATTGTCTCCACTCATTCAGTCAAAAGCATTAGGACAACAACCAATTAGGCCCACAACCCTTGTGGGCCTTTCCCTTCCCAGGCATAGCCTGATACAGTGGGGTATCCATGAAACGGCCCAGCTCATGAGTTAGAAGAGCGCCCATCAGTTTCCCCCACCTCTCCTGGCATGCAAACTAGTGTGGTCTTTATGTGGGTGTTGTTCAGGCGGCCATGTTGTTGAGATTTAATGGAAGCATCATCCCTGTCATGTCTTGAAGACACTATTATGTAACAGGAACCCTGATCCTCTCAGTCTTACAATCTTTCTGCCCACTGGTCCATGGTGTTTCTAGGGCCTTGGGTTCGGGAGTTGTGTTGCAAAAGTATTAATCAGGGCAGGATGCCCTTCTGTCACATATTCTCTGCATTTGGACCAATTGTGGATATCCATAGTAGCTTCCACATGCTACAGAAAGAAGTTTCTTCAATGAAGAATGAGAGCTGCACATCCATGCATATAAGAATAGGTGTCAGGAATATGGTTAGGATCCTTATTGACGTAGGAAAATGGTAGCAGTAGCCTTTGCTCTCAAGTCTATGACCTCTCCAGGCATGGATAGTGTGACGAGAGTTCCCTCAGTGCCTGGGCCTGAAGTCAAACAGCTGTTAGTTACACCTAGGATCTAAAGTGCCACTATTACACCCTTAGGAATACTTGCTAAGCCTGTCATTCTCGTGGCTCATAGACTCAACAGCTGGGTAGGACTGTTTCCTTTCTCCCCTGACAGCTTGCGTAGCACCTTTAACAGGATGAAAGTTAGTCCTCAGGAAGGCAGCTTCCAGGGCAGTTTCTGCTCATTTCCCCAAGTCTTGTGTGTAACATGGGTGGTATCTCCAGCAATAGGGTCTTACCTTTGGGTCTAGGAGGGGGCAGCCTACACGATGCCAATAACTTGAATTATTTCGGCAGTCTGTTGAAACCCCTGACCAAAAAAATTCAAAGGAAGGTTTCCCATGACTGTAAGTACGGTATATGTTAGATAGTCTATGGCTCCTTGTGTGAGGGGGTGGGGTATTCCCAACCCACGTTGCATAATTCCATTTTATACACACATGCATGGTTAAGACAGGGTCTCTCAATGAATCTGGGCTCATTGATTCAGCTAGACTTAGCTGGCTAACAAGCCTGGGGGGTTTGTGACTTCCAGCAGCTACATCGTGCTCGTACGTAGGTACTGGGCCTCGAACTCGGGTGCAAGAGCTCTACCAACTGGACCATCCCCTCGTCACCCCATGCTAATTCATCTTTAGTAACTTAGGAAGCAGCTAGAGCATATCATCACAGCCCCAGTATTGGGGCAATCTGGGACTTCTATCTAAAGGTGCCAGAGAGTCCTCTAAGATGAATGTAAAGTGTCAGCTTTTCCTTATCTCTTGCTCTTATACACACACACACACACACACACACACACACACACACACACACACACAGTTTTAATGGATTAAGCAAATTTCAGATACCCCCCAGAAAAGATGCACAAGTTGAACGACCCAAATACCGCAAGCATAAGTAAAAGCCAGAAGCCCAAGGCTGCTGACACTTGCCCAGTCCCGGGTAATAGCTCTTCATCAGCCACACAAGGAGCTAAAGCCAGGAGAGCCTAATCACATCTGACAGGAAATTGGCGTAAAAAAATATTTCAAATAATCAAGAAGACTATTTGAAATATGGGTATACATCCACTGTCGTTAACGAGGAACCGCTCCCTAAGCATGCCTTTTGCCTCGCCATGCCAGCTAATGAAATTAAGAAGCCATTTTAATCACAGCAAGATATTTTAAAATATTGTTTATTTCATCTTTACCTGATTTTTAATTTTGTTTTGCCGCACGTATGGAAATGCACAGGACACAGCATAGCACTTAACACACCGCAAATGTTCACGAACTATATGAGTATGCAGGCATGGGAGCTCATGTTTGGCTTGGGGTCCTGGAGTTGGGGACTTGTCCCTGCCACCAGGAGTAGCACCATCCTCATGCTGGTCCCCAGAAATCTTTGTACCCTCCTGGACTCCGGGTTTCCCTCTATTGGCCTCTCTGTCACCTCGTCTCTGTGATTCTTCTCCTAGTCTGTCCTTTTATCTGTGCTCACGACATGGCCACTCCGCAAACCCCAGGCTCTCTCCTGACACATACTTTTCCCCTAGACTCTACCCGCTACCAGGCCCCCATTCTCATTCCTTCGAAGACACTCTCCATCTTACAAATATGCCAGGCTTCCTAAGAGGAAAATTGGATCAAGTCTGTCTCTCACACAAAGGCTTTTTTAAGGCTTCTCCTGGGTCTGGAGGAAGGGTGTAGACCCTTCTTCTTCCCTTCTGCATCTTCACCTGTGTCAATGACACGGCATCGACATTAGCAGCGACATCGATTGTTCCACCTGCATTGGACAGACACTACTGCTAAATGTGCCACACCCACCCTCGCCATCTCCCTGATTCCTTTAAGAGGAAGCAACAGAGGTTGTGTCATTTACAGACAGGATCTGAGCCCTGCCCAAGTTCCCACGGCGGTGCTGCGCCTCTGCCTCTGCTTCCCAGCAGCCTTTGCTCGCTGCAGTGTTCTGCTTCTCCAAGCTGTCCTCAGCTCCCACCCACTCTCACATCCAAGCTTCACCTCGTAGCACGGCTCCCTTTTCCTGGGACATCACCTTGCCTTACCCCTTTCTGTCCCCCCTTTCCTCCCCCTGAGTGGCCTTAGCCTCAACCAATGCAAGGTGATAGCCATACAGGCCACATATGGCTGCCAATATAGTAGGTGAGAGCCTATGGGGAAAATGAGCCAAGCCAAACCTGTTCAGGCCTCTGAGTTTAATGTACAATGGGCAGGACATCCACCTCTCATGCCACCCTACCCATTTGCCGCCACGAGGGACTTCCCCTTTAACCACCATTTTCACTCTGCCTCTTCCCCAAGTCCATCCCAAGATACCATCTCCATTCAACTCTTTATAAAAACTGAGCAGCATGTAAGCACCTGCACTGGGCTGGACCCTGTGGGAGGCCTGAAGAGGCGCAAGAAAAATCCCTCCCCCAGCTGCCCCCCTCAAACTTCTCAAACAGGATGGCACCCCTTCCAGGTGCCATATCTAAAAGCTGTGCATAGCAGCAAAGCTGGACCCATGCTCTGAAGGTCCCAAACACTCCAGGAAGATGCCAGCGTGTCTGTGGACTTTACCTTCACTATCTCAGGTGAGTCCTATAGCACGCTGTCAGGGTTTCTATAGAAGGGAAAATAGAGGCCCAAGAAAATAAAGCCACAGACTAGATCACAATCAGATCCTAATTCCAATCATCTTCCTGCCTCTAGCCAAGGTTTATTCTCCTACCTCAGATACTGGCAGTCTCCATGACCCACTCAGCCTGTGTCCTTCTTTGTATAGAACAAAGATCCAGGTCCACCAGTCTCCCATTACCTCAGAAACTCAGCAAGCACAGACATCACTCTGAAATATCCTCTGCTGACTCCCACATGGAGAGTCCATTTCCTCAAAAAGTTCTACCTCTAATAGTGTGATTTGGGTGGTTAGAAACAGGAAATGTGACAGCGAGATGATTTAGCTGGCAAAGAGGCTTTCTGCTAAGCCTGACAGCCTGAACTTAGTTCTCAGGATCCACGAGGTGGAATGAGAGAACTGACTCGGGCAGATTGTCCCCTGACTTCCCCATGTTCATCATAGCATGTGCACCCATGTACATGCAAACATACATAAATAATATAATAAATAAATGGATGTACATATACATGTAATTAAAAATTTTAAAGGGAATGAAATCACCTTCAGGTTGCAACAAATGCCATCCTTCCAGAGATATTTATTCTACCTTGCAGGAAGGAGAGAAGAGATGGGGTAGCTTTACTTGGGCTTAATACATACAGTCAAAGAAACACAGAGAGGCATTCTAGGTAGAGGAACAGCAGCAGCAAATGATCCAAAGCACCAGGAGCTGGTGAACCAGTTGCCCAGTGAAGGAATTGGAAAAACTGACAGGGATGATGGAGCATATCAAGGTAGCCATAGCTGGACCAGCCTCACACTGCCTAGAATACACTGTAAAAACATTCCATGATCCTGGGGCCTCTGTGGCTGAAGAAGATAATGAGCATCATGTGTCACAAATTTAAGATAGTGTATTTCTCCTCCTAACCCTGGGATGTTCCCTGTGAACTCCTTTGATATTACTGTGAAGAGGTTCTGAGCCATCTTTAATTCCTCTGCTCTATAGACTAGCATAGGGAGAAAGAAACAGAAAAAAAAAAAAAAAGAAGCTGGAATGGCAAAGAAGAGTGTCTTCCTTGACTGTTACACATCCCAGAGTCAAATTTCAGCCTCATCTAACATGTCATTCATACAGTCTTCCCCTACTCCCTACCCACGAGCTGCTGAGACCATGAGCATCCAGGACTGTGCCCACTGGTCCCAAGCAGTATTCTCCCGCACCCCTTCCTCCCCCCCCCCAAAAAATAAGGAGGGTATCAAGGTATTTCTGAGCCCAAACGGTTGACTTCATGTCCTAAGAAGCCCTGGAACGTCTCCTGAAAACAAACTGACAAGCCCAAGAGGGCAGGCATTTCCACACAAGCAGCCATGTTTTCCTCTGTAAGCAATGGAGCCTGCACAGACATTGCTTTCCTCTCCCAGATGGATGCCTAGAAAACACAAGCTTGCTTCCAAACTACAGATCATGCCAAGGCCCACATCACCTGCTCATGGGTAGACTTTATAGTTGCTTGCCAGGGAAGGGAGGGGCAGGGGGCGGAGACCAGTATTCAGGCCTGGCCATCTACCAAACACAGAAAGCTGCTGAGTCTTGTCATTACATGGGGATCAGGTTTTAGATGACACGGTCGGTAGGAAGAGGATCTGTGGAAACCAGCTGGACATATATGCCACCCAGCCCAGACCTGCTACCAGCACTTCTCATCTGAAACTCTGCTTCTTCACAAAGACCACTTTCAGAATAGCACTTGGATTACTGGGCACAAGTAATGATCCCATGTCTGATCACTCCTCACCCTCTTGGTCACACTCAGCCAACCAGTTATGTTAGTCTTCCAACCCAATCTGTCCCAGCTGGTAGAAAAGAAACAGCAATTTGCCTTTACAGGATCCACGTGAGTCTCTAAGCCATGAACACTCAGGGGAGGGCTAATGAGAGAGTGGTAAAGCACACAGGGTCCAGCCTGGACTGTCTTTTCCAGTCCATGCTGTCCTGGCTGATGATGGGAGGAGAAACTTTCATTTGAAGGGGCTTTGAAGACCCCCCCCATTGATCATGGCATGGATAGCTCCACCTGCCTACAGAAAAATGTTCCTTTCCCTTGAGGGACTACAGACACAGTGATTAGGACCAGTACCCAAAATCAGCCCCCATCTTCCCTTTGTAGCCAATTTCCCAAGCCAAGACGAAGGAGGCTCTGTGATGAGGCACAGAGGCTCCAAAGGGAGAAATGGACATTTATCCATCATTGACAGCAGGGGAGAGGAGGCGGGGCTGGGTGGCTGCCCACAGGAGAAGCCATTCTAACCTCTGCATGAGCTGCAGAGAAAGTATACCTCAAATGACCTGCGTGACCCTGCTTCAAGGAAACAAGACAAAACAAGAAAACTCTGAGGCGAGGTTGTCGCGCTGAAGGACCCATGCCTTTCTTCGGTCGCCCTCGGTGGCCTCAGGCTCCTATTCTGGCATAGACCTGCTGGTGATTAGATAGACACCACACACTGCCTGATCTCCCTGCTGCTTCGGGCCCTTAGTTCCTCTGTGCCTGCTGCAAAAGTCAGCCCAGGGACTTGGAATTGGACTAGACTGGCCCATACCTCTGGCTGCCGAGCTTGTGGTCCATCCTTGGCTCTTCGTTTTTCCTCCTTCCCCCAATGCCTTGCAGACTAGAGAAGCACAGGGAGTGATCACAGACCCTTCTTTTGGGGGCTGCTGAGGATCCCAAGGCGCTGACACCAGTTGGTGCCATCGGTAGTAGTAGATCTCACGAAAGAGGATCTACTATTAGATCAACAACCCTGTGGTGGTTGTGACTATCACGATTTCCAACCCCACTGTAGTGTCACTGATCAATTCTTCTTTCAAAATGGCGTAATGGTTTCCTGATAGCCCACTGTGCTTTAGGTCTTAGCTTTGGCAGTTCATGAACTGGAGTTCCCCAACCATATCCCCTATTCTCCCATAGGCTTTGCTCACCAGTTCTTCGGGTGAGAGAGCAAACCCACCTGGGTAGACTAGCTGGAAACTACTGCAGCTTTGGTGATATCAGAGGTAGTGATTTTAATGCCCAGCTGCATTGTATGCTCAGTAGTCTTCGGGTCCAAGTCCTGAGGATCCCTACAAATTTCTCCTTAGTCTTAAACTCTACAGAGCTGAAGTTAGTGAAGGAAAAACCAAGGGTTTTAGCCCCCAGTAAAGATGTTCAAGGGGGTGATGCCATGTGGATGGAGTCTCTTAGCATATCCCCTTGCCCTCAGCATCCTGAAGAGCCTGACTTGTTACTCTACTGACAGGCTTGTATCTCCTCATCTCCTCAGCATTTCCTGATGCAACTCTCTGCTATCAGATAGAAGAACGTTGGTGAAGTCAGAGAGTGTCCCTGCTCCTTGATTATTCCCAAACCCCACTTAAGGCTCAAACCACTTCAGAGCTGCAAAAATGATTGGCAAAAGCAGTATATGTTGGGAGATACATACATACATTATGTATATATGTAATTTTTTCCTTTTAAAAATTATATGTACATCTGTATGTCCAGATGGGTATATGGATACATGAGCATACATGAGCATATTTGCCTACAGAAGCCAGACGTTATATCCCCAGGACTGGAGTTACAACAGGTTGTGGGCCTCCCAACATGGGTGCTGGAAATAGAACTCAGGTCCTTTGCAAAAGCAGTATGTGATCTTAACCACTGAGCTATCTCCAGCCCTGGGGATATGATGTTATGACTACAGGTGATCTTATGATGGGACTCATGCTCTTTTCAGTTTGGATTTGAATTGGACCAAATTCTCCATCCCTTGCAAATGCTGGCACCCTGCATGCTTCTCTACAATTGGCCCACCTTCTCTGGCAATTTGAACTTGAATAGAAACTTGGGCTTAACGTTTGTGGCTTTTCCTCTTAGAGCATATGAATGGAGGATGCACTCTCGCTTACATGGATACTAGAGAGATCTTTGAGCATGTTTAATGGAGAAAATGTGTGTGTTTCCAGGTCTTGGATCTATACACAAAAGGTCCTAGTGCCACATTTTAGCTTCCAGCTCCATCTAAGCCTGGACATTTTCCATTCCAAAGCTGGAGCATCCTCATTTTCTTTGTGGGAAAAAAATGCGTTGGTAACAGTTGGAGCTTATTCTCCCCCAAGCTAGGAGGCTCTCTCCCATGATGTCAGAGGGGCCAGCACATGCTCCCCTATACTTTCCTGCACGGAACACCTTATGTGCCCCTCGATCCTGAGATCTTCTGAGCCTGTTTGACATCTTCCACTCACAGCCAACCAGGGAATGGGGAGGAAACACATGGAGTTGGATTGGGAAAAGCCTGCAGTCATCAACCCCCAGTGCAACAAGGAGAAAGCAAGTGTGTTGTGTTGTGTTGTGTTGTGTGTATGTGTGTGTGTGTGTGTGTGTGTGTTGGGGGAGAAGAGTTTGTTCTCTCCCAAGACAGACTTATTTTGCATTTTTTCCTTTTGTAAGACCTATCTTACAAAACCTATCTCACTTGTAGCCCTGACTGCCCGGAACTTGCTATGTAGAACAATCAGGCCTCAAACTCACAGAGATCCGCCTGTCTCTGCATCCCTAGTGCTGGGATTAAAAGTTTGCACCATCACACCCAGTTTTGCAGTAATTTTATTTAAATGACATCTTTTATATACTCATTATACATAAGAGGTTCCATTATGACACTTTTCTTTTTCTAATTTTCTCTGCCTGTGTATATGCATGTTAGTGTCATATGCACTACACGAGCATGAGCTCAAAAATGTATGAGCTCATATGTGCACCTGTGGTTGCATGCACAGACCAGAGGAGGACACTGGGTCTTTCACTCTAATCACTCTCTACCTTATTCCTTTGATAACATTTTCTCACTAAACCTGGAGCCAGGCTGGCAGCCAGCAGACCTCAGCAAACCTCCTATCTCTGCTCCTTACAGTGTTGGGGTTAGAGGCACCTACAACCTTGCCCAGATTTGTATATGGGTTCTGGGGATTTGAACTCAGAACCTTATGCATGCACAGTAAGTGTGCCTTACATGCTGACCCATCTTCCAGCCTCACTGTGACATTTTTATATATGCATAATGGATTTTTATCATATTCACTTCTTGCTACTCTCTCCTAATTTCCTCCTGCTTCTCCTTTTCTTTGTCACGACCCAGTGAGCAAGAATATGGTTGCTTACAAGAGCATGGGCTACACCACTACGAAAATGTCTCCCCTCCTCCAGCAGCCTTTAGACTACAAGATTCCAGAGTAGATTGGGGATGATTATCAAGGGGGAAGGTGTGGCTGAGCACAGAGAGACAAGAGCCTTTTCCCTGCAGAAGCTGGAGGCCAGAGACTCACCCACCTTCAGATGTTGTAGATTTAGTGAACCCAGACAAGAAGAGATGAGGTCTGAGTGTAGTAGCCACCATTCTTCCTTCCCAGGGAAGAAAAGAAAATGAGAAACTAGGAAGAGAAATGCCAGCTGGGAGAAGAAAGCCCATCAAAAAGAGACATTTTTTCCAGGAACAAAAGCAGCCAGCTCTTGCCTATCCCTCTGCAGATCAGAGGTGACCACTGGGGGATGCAGAGAAAAACCCCACTCTCTGTCACTGTGGTAGGCACGACTCACTGGACTGAGGAGAGAGGGTTGAAAAGCCTACTGCGGAGAGTTTGGAAACAGTCAGCAACGGCCGGTGTTCCACACCAGAGCCCATGCCCCAAACAGAGCTCTCAATTGTTCTCCCAGAACATTCTTTCCATTTGTCAAAACCCAGGGGTAGCACCAACCCCACGTGCAGGCATTATAGACAGCCATTATTTCAATCTTCTTGTACCTGTTGAAGCTTGCTTTGTGCCTGACTACATGCTCAATTTTGGAGAAGATTCCATGAGGTGCTGAGAAGGTATACTCTTTTGTGTTTGGGTGAAAAATTCTGTAGACATCTTGAGGCCCTGCAGGCAAATGCGTGGAACTAGAGAAGGTCATGCTGAGTGAGGTAACTCAGAAGCAGAAAGACACACATAGTATATACTCACTTATAAGTGGATATTAGCCATATAATCTAGGATAAACATACGAAAATCCATAGTCCTAAAAAAGCTAAACAACAAGGAAAACCCTAGGGAAGATGCTTAATCCTCATTCAGAAGGGCAAACAGGATAGACATCGCAAATAGGAGAAGACAGGGAACAGGACAGGTGCCTTCCACAGAGGGCCTCTGAAAAGCCTTTACTCAGCAGGGTATTGAAGCACATGCTGAGACTTTTAGCCCAACTTTGGGTAGAGTGCAGGGAATCTTATGGAAGAAGGGGGAGATAGAAAGACCTGAAGGGGACAGGAGCTCCACAAGGAGACCAACAAAGACAAAAACCTGGGCCCAAAGGTCCCTGAAGAAACTGATGAATCAACCAAGGACAATGCATGGAGAAAAAAAATAATAAATAGCCATTAGTGAGGAGAAACAGTACTGCAAAGAACATGGGCATCCAGAGACGTGCCCACAGCAGGGCTTCTCCTGGGGTCTAGGGTAGCGGAGACGATCTTTTGGAAGGTCTCTAAGCTAGGAAGAGTCAGTCTTTGTTCTTCAGTTTCAGCACCTTCATTCTTAGAAGGGGCTTCAGGTGGGCAAAGAGAGCCCAGATGGAAAATAATAATCTCCAAGATTCTAAAGCTTCGGGGCTGATCCAGCTCCTCTTTCCAAAGCTGCGCCTAATGGAACACTGAAGTGTAGACACAGGGATCCCAGGCAGGGGCTTCTGGATGCCAAGGTACTTCAGATGCATCGAATGTCCACTAAATCCCATGTGCTCTGAGCTAAGGGAATCCCAATCTGAAAGAAATACAGCCCTTCCCTCCCCCCCCCATGCCTCCTGCTCAGGTGGGCAGAAACCACCAGGTCCTGCTAAACCTGCTAAGCAGAAACAATGAGAAGAAATAGACCCTGCATAGGGGTATGAGGGAGGTGCACAGCAAAGACGGTGGGGAAGGGGAACAAAGTAAAGAGCGCTCCTCCCTATGCCTTACTGAAGACTCTGAAGCCTTCTGCTTTCCTTCCTTCCTTCCTTCCTTCCTTCCTTCCTTCCTTCCTTCCTTCCTTCCTTCCTTCCCTCTCTCACAGTCCACAGTATGTGCTATTCTGTGGGGTTCTGTATCAGGACTGCAGATAATATCCAGGATTTAGTAGGCAGGCCTTCACACCTCACTCTGGAGGGACAGACAGACCCTGCTGGGAGAGGTTCAGATTCATCTACTAATACAGAGGTCTATGGGCATGTAAATGAAGAAGTGAGGGTTGCCACTAAACACAGGGAAAGACATTAAGGCTGTTGTCTTAAGACTGAAGCTAGAGAGAGAAGCAGAAAGGAGTTGATGCTGGGAACACTTATCAGAACAAGTCAAAGTGTGGCTCTCAAACTCCAGATGGCCCCAGGCACTTCGAAGACAGTGGTACTCTTTGTGATCCTAAGGGACTTGAAGGGGATGAGGGTAGGGAGATTCTCTGCTTGCACTGAGGAAACCAAGCAGGGCCTCTCTGGCTACTTTAGGAGGGTCTTCTTCGGGGCTGGTGGCATATTGGCCCATTTTCCTACTTTCTTCTCAGCGCAAAGAGGCAGAAAGAGACAAAAACAGACTTGCTCACACAGCTAACACAATCTTCCTGCATCTCCTGGATGCAAACAAAAAACCAAGGTTTTAGTGGTCTACACTCACTAATTATATACAACTAATTAAGTCGGTAATCAAGGCAATCTCTATGCCCCTGAGCCCATCAGCCCCGAGGCATGCACTGTGGGGAGGTGGCCTATCCTGAGGCCAGCCCTCCCTGTGTTGTTCTTATAACTTAATTGGTTCTCAGAAGGATGACATGAGATTTTTCATTATATTTGGCTGGAAGATGCAGGAGGCTGATGGTGCGTGCGTGAGCAAGAGCTTTTGTGCCGGCTGTTCACATCTTCTGTTTGCGAGGGGCCTGACCCAGTCTGAGCAAATGGTGTTGAACTAGCGAGGGCTCAGCAAAGCAATCCATTTATTATAATTCTGCAGAGAAGAGGTCCAGTAAATCAAAAAGACAACCTGACTGCAAACAAATTACACACCAAGAGATAGCACAGAGGGAGGGAGGGGGAAAGAGGGGAGAAAAAAGAAGGGGACAGAAAAAGCAGAGAATAGAGACTTACAGAAATGCCAAGAGCCAGAAAGGGAGGGGGGAGCCTAATTTGTCCATCAGGAAGAAAAAGAAAATGAAAAGCCTCCTACCAAGAAGGATCCCATGTACTGAAAATCAAGAACTTACAAACCCTGGACTTAAAAAACCAACTTCCCTTTGTTCTCCGGAGAGGTCACCTAGGGAGTGATTGATGGGCAGTTACTTTCTCCTGTACAAACGCTCATGCTTCTCTTTTTTCATGCAAATAGACTTGGGACCTCTTCTTAATACAGAGTTAACCTGTTATTGGCACCCCTTGTACAAATATGTAGCCAGCCTAAGGATCCCAGGAACAGCTGCCCTTTTACTGAGCCAAGGTCAGCCAAGATGGGTTTCTGGGAAGGAACTCAAGAGCTATGACAGCTGCTAGGTGGCTGTGATGAGAACTGACACATCCACAGCTCTGATAAGGACACTAAGCCACGCTTCGCTTTCAAGGACACAGTGAGGAACAGTTCAGCTACCACGGAAGTCCCCCCACCCCTTTGTCTGGAAAAGCACGTTCAGAGATTCAAATATCTCCTCCACAAAACCAACTCCGGGAAGGAACCTGCTTGGAAACAGGAAAGCAGCAAAAGGAGCAGGGAAAGGGAGAGAGGGTGGTTAGACAGTGAAAGTCACACCACAGCCCTTCACGTCACACTCATCGTGGTCCAAAAAGCCTGGCTGAAGAGAAAATGGTGCGAGCTGCAACAGGAGGCTGTAGTCACACTCATTTCCAAAGACCCTGAACAGCCTACCCTCGTTGGCCTCCTGCTTCCTGACAGGACTGTGAAGAAATGCGCCTCAGTGTATATGATGAAGCTGTAAGAAGGTGGAGTTGGCCCAGCTCAGGGCTTTATGAGCATGAACACAGATGTCCTAAATAATAATAATCCAGCAACACCCTGAAAGACAAAATGGGGGTTGTTTTAAGGCAAGGATGGTTCAATATTCGAGGATAGATACTGGAGGCAATTAAGGGGCTAGTCTATGGCTCAACAGGTGAAGACACTCTGAGTATCTTGTGAGCAGAATTTAACCTCTGGAACCCACATAAAGGTGGAAGGAGTGAACCAGCTCCACCAAGCTGTCCTCTGACATGTTCATATGCATGCCTGCACACAGGTGCGTGCCCGTGCGCACACGCACACATACAAACACACACACACACACACACACACACACACACACACACACACACACACACACACTTTCTTTTCAAAGAAAAAAGAAAAAGAAAAAGGCTCTAATGTTAAAATTTCCACTTTAGAAAAAAAATACGATAAAATAAAAATAGTTGCATGCATTCTGCCTTGGTGGAATATGTCTTTTTTTTTTTTTTTCTATCCAAAACGTATAATGGGAAGACACTCGAATGTAGCCAAAAATTAGGAGCAAGGCAAAACTGTCACATTTGCCTCTGTTACCGAGCATTGTGGAGGGGCAGCAGGCAAAGCAATTAGCCTTGGAAATTAGGCGTATGGGTTGGAAGGGAGGAAACAAACACAGTCAACATTAGTAGCTAATATAATCATACACCTGGCAAACCCAAGATAATCAACTGGCAATCTGCTCTAAACAGCGAAAGGACAGGTTATTAAAGTAACACATAGAAAGCAATGCTTTCTATAATTACAAAAGAGATAAACAATTAGGAGCCATAAACGAGGGAAATGCCGCTTATAACAGCACGACAAAAGACAGAACACTTGAAGGGGCACTTTGAAAGAAAAGGATGTGGTTTTCAGAGAAGAGTCGTGAGCACCACAAACGTAATTCTTTCTCAGTGATTGTACAAAGTGAACTCACTAAAAGTAGGAAACTGACGTTTAAACAGAAAAGCTAGTGGGTGCACCAACTCTCTGCACCGTTAGGCTCTAGCCGGGGGTCTGTACCAGCACTTATCCTATGGACTAGCAATTCTGTTTCTAGGAACAAGCCCAAGAGACCTAAAGGAATCCCTAGACAGCACTGCTCAAAGGGAGAACATATAGGAATGTCAGTGGAAGGATTCCTCGTGATGGTGGGAAATTGGTACAAGCTAAATGCTTATCAGCAGGAGAATTAACAAACCGAGATGTTTTTACTCAACAAATGCCACACAGCTGTGGCAATAATGGACTAGAGGAGCATATCTCAACCTGGATGAGTCTCTCAAGCATAATATGGAAGAGTGGTGGGGAGGGGAGGCTGAGTGGGGTAAACACAAATCAGGGGAACACACAAAATATGACGCCACTTTCAGAAACATTTAGAAACGCTTGGCTTTGTTTGGGCCACATACAAAAGCCTTAGATGGGAATAAAAATCTGTGGAAATATAAAACACAAAATCCCATGGCTATCCCTGTGGGAGAGCAGGGCTAAGCAGAGTTGATGGGGCTCCCTGCATTGGTAAAGAGCACTGAGGATATTTTGGGAGCTGAGGAGGAGGGGTGCCTGACAGATCAGTGTTTCTAAGTTTTCATCGTGTTTTTCAAATACTATTACTTACATTTTTAAAGATCTACGATATAGTTAAATCATATTAGCAAAAAAATAAATCAAATAAGCAAAAATAACCGTGAAAAAAAAAAGAAAAAGAAACATTTTGTCTTACCACCTGTTATGGGCTGGGGAGATTGCTCAGTGGGTAAAGAACCTACCGTGTAAACATAAGAACTGGATCTTCAGAGCCCACATAAAAGATGGGCGCATGTGGTGAGGGAAGCAAAGACAGAGAGGGAGCATCACTGGAGAAAGCTGGCTGAACTCATGAGCTTTGCATGAGTGTCACTATAAGAAAGTGTCCTGAAGGAAGCAGTGACGCATGTGTCACCCCTATGCTGATGTGAGGAGGCAAGATTCACTGGGACCATTCTGAAAACCATCTGCTGCTGTGCTTGGGATGAAGGACAGGCAGAAAGACAATGACATCTGTACGGGAGAGAGTGTGATGTATAAAGGAAAGCAACTTGTTGGCAAATTCAAATCATGGAAAGGAGTTGTTTGGGGATCGGTGATAAAGGAAACTCCAGCTTTTGTGGTTTTAACTCTGCAGGGTGATGCATTTCGTAAGTTCATAAAAAGCTGAAGATTAATGAGCCCAAATCCAGGAAGTATTTAAAGCTCCTCCAGAGGAGAGAATGCTATCAATATTACTCACCAAACAGAAACTCAAGTGCCTTTAAGAAAAGATAGGTCATATTCCCCATCTGGAAGAATTACATTCTGATTTTCAGGAAATGCTCTCTAAGAAGCCCAGTGAAGCCTCTGCTAGGAGGTGAGAGGCCATGTGAAGGGGAGCCAAGATGCCCCCACCAACAGCAGCACAGCTGTGGGTCAGCCAGAGCCCCCAACCTCCAGTTAAGTGCAAGGCGTACGCAGCCCAGGAACAATCAGAAAAGGAGCTAACTGGCCATCCACAGTTACAGCAGAAGACAGCAAACTAGTGTGCTGTGTCTGTTTCTTCTGTTTTTCCTTTTGTTTTGTTTTGTTTTTGAGACAGGGTCTCACTGTGTAGCCTTGACTGTCCTGAAACTCACTAGGTAAAGAAGGGTATCCTTAAAATCACAGAGATCCTCCTGCCTCTGCCTTCCTAGTGCTGGGATTCAAGGCGTGCACCACCAGGCCCGGCTTTAGGCTCTCACATGGGGGAAGGTTTGCCACTGTTCCGTGTGTGTGTTCCCCGCCTTTCTGCATTTGTAGTATTTTGTTTATGTTGTTCCTAATTCCCTTCCCTGCCAGGAAACCTCACTCTCTGGAAAGAATAAAACCTGCCCTAAGTTGCTTTTGCCAAATATTTTGTCACAGCCGTGAGGAAAATAACTAATACATTATGTTTCTCCTAGGGCTCCTCCAGCTATTAACTAGGTGACTTTAAGTACATAGCTCACCTGAAAAAAAAAAAAAGAAAAACAGATCATTATAGGGCCACCCCAAAGTTGTGATAAAATGTATTAAAAGTAAGGCTGGTTTGGCCGTGGATTTAAAAAAATAAAAAACAAAAAAACCTTTTTTAACATGGCACGTGGGCATAGTATAAAATAGATTTTATACTCTTATTTCTTCCACTTACAGACCGGGAGTAAATGACTTCGCCTCTCTGTGTTTCCCTTTGGTCAACTGAAATGTGAAGACAAAATGTGTACTTATTTTCTGGGATTGTCTTGAGAAGCAAATTAGTTAATTCCTCTCAAGCATGCAGAGCTACATGGAGCATTCAATAAATATTAGTAACAGGGTCTAATCCCCTGGGCCAGATGATGGTGCTTGGGACATGAACAGGACTACACAAGGTATAAACCAAGGAGCGCTCTGAGCCAATGCCTTCTGCACTCACGGGAATGAACCCTCAAGCCTTCCGGTTTCTCCCAAACCCCAGGGGCAGAGCCTTCTTCTTCTTCTTCATGATTCATTCTTTTATTTTCTCTCTCTCTCTTTCTCTCTCTCTCTCTCCTCTCAGTTAACTGCTGCTGAGTCACCTCCTCCCCAGGGAATCCTTTAGTTTTAATTAACTAACTCTTTAACCACACTGAAGCCCCAGGCACTTCCACTGTGCAGACTTAGCCTCCCAGCAGCACCCAGGTGGGAGTCTCAGCAGGCTTGGCTAGGCTTCCATCCACCACCCTGACCAGGGAGCATTTGGTAACATCTCCCAAAGGCTCCCCTGTTGCTCTAGGGATGGACACACCCTTGTGGAGTCTCCCTGGATTTTCTCCACCAGCATCTGAGGTGTCATCAATAACAAAGCCCGCCTGGTTGTCCTGTCCCCAAGATGTCCCAGTCTTCCTGAGCCAGGGGACCTTTGTTTCTTACAGTTAAGGTGCTGGGAAAGAAAGCTCAAGGTAGGAAGCCCCAGAGGTAAGAATTACAGAAAATGATCCTGTGAAGGTTGGGGAGCTGCAGCTAGGGAGCAGAGCCTGACCGAGGCTGCCTCTCAAAGCGATAACTATTGGTTTTCTAAAAGGTGATACTATGTTGGGGTGGGGGAAAGAAATGTGAACACAGTCCCTGGAGAGGAGCTCAATGCCTCTGTTGCACTGCTCTCATCTGAGGTTCCTGATATCATCCTGCAACTGCTTTGCTATTGTTTTTTGATGTCAACATGGCGTCTGCTGTTTGAATTTCTTGATGTCACACTAAAACGGGTTTGTTGCTAATTTTAGTGTCCACTGTTCACTGATGCTCTCGTTCCATTGTCCTGTAAACCTCATACACACCTCTGTTTTCTTTGGGGGTTGTTTTGATTATTGTGTCTTCAAGTTCCATCAGCTCTGTATGGTTGCCTTGTTGATCCTGACTAGGCTGTTTCTCGTGTCCGTGTCCATTTTCAGATGTTCTGTTTGTGGGTCTAGATATTGTTCGTGGGTTCTGAGTCTCTCCTTCACGCTTACATTTCAGTCTCTAGAAAAGCAGAAGTAACCCTTGACACCCTAAGAATCCAAACTTTTATGTTCTGAAAATCTAAGCAATGCCGTCTTCCTGGACCCACAGTAAAGCAAGGGAACTGTGCGCTCTGTTGTGTTTTCTGTCGGGGCCTGATGTTGGCTCCATTGTGCCCACGTTCACGGAAGGCTTCCATAATTGCTTGCTGATTGGCTGACTAGAGGTGTCCAGAGAGGATCTAACCAGGAAAATTGCTCAGTTTTGGTTCACTAGTGGGGTGCCTCCCTAGTGCCCACATGTGGAAGGTAGAGAGGTTCAACCCACGCCACAGAGCAAACAGAGAAGTTTCCTAACAGCTTTTTCACTGTGCCCTGAACCTTAGCCTTTTAAAATGCAAGCATTAAGATTAGCCCAAGGAAATACGATCTGGACCATTAAGGTCTTTTGAAAGAAAATGATATTATTAAATCATATTTTGTTGCTTGTTTTTATGCTGATTTTTTTTTTGATATTTTGTTGAACAGAGCCAGGCCTGATGCTCCCCAGTCTTTGAACCCCAACTAATTAGAACCCAGCATACTCTCCAACAAGAACAGACCCCCTTCTGATCAAATGAACTCCTCAATCCAGGGACTGGTAGTCAGGCAGCTTTGGCTTCAAGCAGATATTTTCAAAGAGTTAAAAGAAAGCTTGAGCTCATTTGTGTATAACGAGCATATGCACATAAAAAAAAAGGCTTCTTGGAGGCTTAATGAAGTAATGGAATTGCGATCTTTCATGGACTCAGAACTCTTCCAGCTGTTTGTTACCCAACAGGGAACCCAGCAATCCCCACCTCCCTCCACAACATGGCCGCTCTCTAATCTTACCGAAAAGCAGTAGGTGCCACAACCCTGACTGGAATTGCGCCCCAGGGTGTTAGCATGTCAACCTGAAGGGCGGAGTGTGGGATGCAGAGTAGCCAAGGCAGTGTCACCAGATCTAGGACGACTGGACCCATATTCACATAATACTCACACTGCCACCTATCCAACTGTGTGACGGCATTTTTTTTTCACCTTTCCAAATCAGAGTTCAGCTCATAGAGTTGCCATGAAGCAGTGCATGAAATGAACTCAATACTGGGCCCAGACCAAGAGGGTCCCTGCAGGCCTCCCCTTGACCATTCCTCCACCTCTCACCTCTGAGGTGGGTGACACTTGCTCTCCAACTCTTCGCTGGGGGCTGCTCTCAGAGCCTCACAATAACCACAGGCTACGCGGGAAAGTCCAATCTCAAACGAGGCAGTGAGCCTTTGGCCAGCACCCCACCCCACACATCCCAGTTCCTGTCTCTGATTGAATTCTGATGGCTGAGCTACAAACCATGAAGGACAACTGCTAAAAAAATAAAAAATAAATAAAAATAAAATAAAAAGCTAGCTCCCTCTCTAGGAAAAATTTAAACGCATTACTTCATTCTTTCTGGAAAGGATTAAATTTGATCAGGCTTGCCATCTCAGAATTATCAAAATGTAAGGATTAAGCAGGACGTTTCAAATGCTTTAATCATCTTCAACATTTCTTTTGGGAGACTGAACGACCTCCTTTCGGATGGAGCATTCACTACCCACCTTGGTAGGATGTCGCATTTCCAGACAGCCCAAACCCAAGAGTGAGACCCAGCACACACTCTGCACTTGGGAGCCCTCTTTCTTATGAGGCCCATGCCTGGCTCTACAACAGCCATTCTCAACCTGAGGGTCACGACCCCTTTGAGGGGTTGAACCACTCTTTCAGAGCGGTCACATAGCTGATATCTTGCATATCGGATATCTACATTACGATTCATAACAACAACATGTTTTGCAATTATGAGGCAACAACATAAATGATTTTATGGCTGGGAGCCACCACCACGTGAGGAAATGTACTGAGGGGTCACTTCATTAGGAAGGTTGAGGGCCACAGCTCTAAGGCCTCAGGTCTACAGCCTGCCTTCATTTCTTCAGCCGTGTTCTTGGGTCACTCGTCAGCCTCTCCGAGCAGGGTGAGGCTGGTCTCCTTTCCTTGGAGGTGGAATGTCAGCACGCTGGGCCAGGGGAAGCGGGGAGCCTTGCATGGTCCCTTCCCATGCTAAGAGCCCTAGCTGCAGGAGGGCAGATGGGGGTCCTTACAGCCTGGGTCTCATATCTTTCATTTCAGAGTAGATTTCCCCTAATCCCAAGCTGATTCTCCAGGGAAGAATCTCTGTTATAGCCAGATCTGAACTCTGGTGCTTTAGAATTGGGAATTCTTTTATAGCTTTAATTATTTCCTCTGTTCTCTCTCGCTCGTTCGCTCACTCTCTTTCTCTCTCTTTTATATTCAATGAATCATCTTGGTCCTGAGAGAGGAAAATATAAAATTTTGTTTTGAAAATTATGGCTGTAATTTCAACAGGAGGTGATCTGGCTTTGAGAACCACATGTGCTGTTTGTTACGTTTTTCCTGGGTATTTCTCATCCCCGCTGCTTAATGACAATGTTATTTCTATCTTACATGTTTGGTGTTAATTTCTGACAAGTGCTTTTGCTTTGTTAGTCATGGCTGGTTGTTGCCTCTGGGTCCCTCCCTCTTTTGTGTACTTTGAGAAATACTCAGCTCTTGGTCGGATGAGGTCTGATTCACCCTTGGCTATGATTAACTGTGTCAGTATTTTGGGATCTAATTTATGTTTGTATGATTCCTCTAGTGTTTCCATTTTCTTTTCTAATCATCCATTTTTCTCCATCTTTTTCCCTGGAATTAGAACTGAATTAGCTTGCCACTGATTACAGTCTTGGACACATCCCAAAGAATATTGTTGGACAGCTCCCCGTTATCATTTCATTCCATGAATTCTTGTTTGGTTTTTGCAATAAAGCTTTATTAACCCTCCGTGAACCCTTATTTCCATTTGCTCAGCCATCTCTGATTGGAAATGCTGCCAAGCCGTGGTCTATGTGGCAGCACTCACTCCACACACATTTTCTCCTGTTGCCTGCCAAGTTGAACTCTCTGCACAGAGTCAGAATTCAACGAACTGAAAGTAAGATCCATGGTTGCGCTGAGAGACTGGCTGTCTTCACAGTTATTTCCTACTTTCAATAATACATTTGTTTGCCACGCTGGTGAGGATGTAGGTTGAAACGGGCTGGGCAGCTTTTCTGAAGGACATGAGCCAATCAAGAGCTCCTTGGCCCAGGACTCTTTCTCCCATAGGTTTTACCCTATTATAAAGAAAGGTCCCTTCAGAACAGGGCCCTTCCTGACCCAGCTCCACACATAATTAAGCATTAGTCATTGCTTGTGGATAGGCCTGAGACCAGATGGAGTGCCAGTAAAGTCCATCAGTAATGAGGCTCAGCTCACCTGGCATCAGCCTAGACCCCTGTACTGATTGCTTTTTTCATGGCTATGACAAAAGTCCCTGGTGGTAGCAGTGTAAAGAGGAAAGGATTTGGGGGGCTCACAGTTTGAAGGTATAATTCACCAAGTGGGGAACGCATAGCAACTGGGGTGGCTTAAGGCAGAGGTGCAGGATTTAGTCATAACTGGACTAACCAGGAAGCAGAAAGGAGAGACGCTGGCACGTCACTAGCTTTTTTCTTTTCCCCCTTTGGTTATATGTGTGTGGGTATAAGCAGATGTGTGGGTTCACGGGTGCACACAGGTACACATGTACGTGTGTATATAAAAAGTCGAGGTCAGCCTCTATGCCATTCCTCAAGAGCCATCCACTCTGTCTCTGGGGAATGGATCATTCACTGCCAGAGCCCGTCAGCAGAGTCCAAGGCTCCCAACAATTCACTAAGACATAGGACTTACCAATTGGGCTACAAAGGTGGTTGGCCAGTGAGCCCCATGAATTATCCTGTATCTGCCTCCCCCATTCAGAGCTTACACCACAATGTAATGTGGTGTATACCACCACAATGAGAGGTGTGTGTGTGTGTGTGTGTGTGTGTGTGTGTGTGTAAGGACCTAACTCAGATCCTCATGCCTATGCAGTAAGCAACTATGCCTAGCCCTCTTTTTCACCTTTTTATTCAGCCCAAGTCCTCAACTCCTTGGATGGTACACCCATATTGGGTTCAACTCTGTAAACACCCCCGAATATATCCCTCCACGGGGATTCCAAATCCAGCCCTATGACAGTGACATTTAAGCAACACGGTACCTTTGTGGCAAGTGACTCTAGGAATGCCTCCAGCTTCTGGGTAAGTTTTCATCTCCGCTAGCCCCTTGTCCCTGTTTGCATCCATGTTTCATGCCCATCCCTCCAAGCATACATCTCCTATAGTATTCTGCTCCATATATCCTGCACGCTCAGTGAGTGGTTTCACACGTATCTTCCTCTTCTGCTGAGCCTCTGGATCCACTGCCATGCTGGGAGATGCTCCTCCCTGATTTTGCAACATTAATACCAAGGCTGTGGGTCATTCTTTACAGAAGGTTTTCCCATGTAGGGAGGTTTGGCTATCCAGAATCCCCACTAGAGAAGAGGCTCAATGGTCCTGACTAAGGTCCCTCCATCATCCAGGATCTGCCGGGATGTAGTGTGGGAGCGGCACTGCCTCCCCTGAGAAGAAATACTGTTCACCTTAACTGCTTTCAGGTCTCACAATGCTAGGCCATGTGATTCGCACACCACGCCTTCCTCTCACAGTGAGCCATCAACCCCTTCCCTCCTAAAAGGAGGATCCAGAAGCTCAACTCCACGCTGACTAGCTTCATGTAAGTACACTGCCAGGACTCACATCAGTGTCTGTCTCGCCAAACTTAGACAGGTTTCAAACCCTCAGTGTGGTTCTTTAAAGCCAGTGTGCCCTACACAGAAGCCTCGTTCAGCTTGAGCCCTGGCTGGCTGCCCCAAGAGTAGCCTTGACAATGAATCCTGGCCCTGGAGTGATAGAAACCTGTCTATGCTCACATCTCTGGCCCCAGTGCCAGGCCTTTTACAAACAGATGGGACATCTCTGGGCTTTACGGGCATGACAACCATCTCAAAGAAGGGACTCTTTGTGGGAGGAACACAAGCCACCACCATCAAGCCTGGCCTAAAGAGCATCTCAGCCTAGTATATGCAGCCAGAGGCCTGCATAAAGGAAGAAAGTCCCTCCTGCAGACAGCATCTGGCTGGTGCCCTCTGCAGTGTGGCTAAGGCAGTCCGGATGACATCCTACCACAGTTCCCAGATGTTCTGGAAGTGCCAGAAGTATGAAGA
Organism: Psammomys obesus; assembly: GCF_907164565.1. NCBI lineage: Eukaryota > Metazoa > Chordata > Mammalia > Rodentia > Muridae > Psammomys > Psammomys obesus. The sequence continues at coordinate 11,950,994 of NW_026596120.1, forward strand.
CTGGAGAACACCATGCCAGAAAAAGCCCTGTACAAAATAACCCTGCCGGTGAGCACCGAACCCTCGGTTTTCCTGCTGGCTCTTCAACAGGAGAGCAACAGCCTTCTTGTCACACTTTGGTTCCACATTACCATCTGTCAGCTACGTTCAGGCCAGTTCAGACTAGCGCAGATGTGACCTATCCCCACCCCAAGCCTCTGAGCAAAGGGCAGTTGCTGAGGGAAAAGAAGGACACGTGGGATGGGGAGGGCCTGGAACGGTAGGACTCAGCACAGATCTCGGGAATGAGACTCCACACGCCCCAGAGGAACACATCATGGGTCTTCCTAGTCTGAGGCATCCTCTGCAGTATACTTATTTTTTACATTTTACATTTTTTTTACATTTCACCCTTTTTTTAACTCTTTCTATTTTGATGATATCATGTTAGATTTAGATAAAAAGCCTTCTAGAGGAACCCTACAGGCTCACTGCCCCTCTGACTGAACTTTGCCAACTAAATTCTCTTCTAAATCATACAAAGCTGAACCGCTCCCACCTGGTCCCTGGATCTCTGTTCTTTGGTTTCTTGGTGGAACCTTTGGCAAATAGTTCATTTTAAATGATTTAAAACGAACGTTGGTTTTTCCAGGCTGAGCAGTGATTCTTTGCTTCCAGTTCTTTTGGCAGGTCTAAGGCCACACCTAGCCCTGTTTGCGTGTTCTTCTATGCATGAGCCTTATTCGGCCACATATTCTACAAGAAAGAAATGGAGGTTGGTAGGCATGGGGTCTCCTGGGTGTGAGGCAGAGAGTCAACACCAACGGGTAAGTTGCACATCATCCTATGGTCTACTGAGTTTTGGGAAGAAATGCGTGCCCCTCTCAACTCCTTTTAGGTCCTCTTGTTTCCTATAGGTAGAGAGGATCGGATTTGGGTATGGAGTTTCTCTAACATCTCAAAAATATAATAAAAAAATTAACTGATACCATCATTAGCTCTGGTTTTCTGTACACTACTGTGACATGCCTCTTTTTTTTTTTTTTTAACAATGGAACATTTAAGATCTTGAAATGAATAAACACTGGTACAGATAGTAAGCCCATAGGGCGAACATCTGTCATTTGGCACGCAAACCATGGAAATCCAGAAAACACTAGGTTCCATGACCTGAAGGGCCCTGTCGTTCTAAGCATCTGGATTCCTGACTGGGAAAACTGCCTGTCACTATAATTTAAGCTGTAACAATCAGACCAACTCTTCCCACCCCACCAGCTCTGTGGAAGCCATGGGAAGTTGCAGCAGAGGGACTTCGTCCCAGGAAGAAGCAGGCAGACTCACCAGTACTCGGCGCAGAGCACTGATGATTCCCTGATTCCCTCCAGCAGGGAGTCAGGCAGCCAGCCAGCCTCTGTGCCCAGTTCTCTCCAGCCACATATTGAGCAAGGGGCATTATTCATTCCTGGGGTTTACAGCTCCATCTTGCTCTTTAAAAGCATTAGTACACCCTGCCATCTACCCACTGACCCACAGCCTGCTCCTCCAGAGAGGTCTCCCAGGAAGTTCCAGACTGGCCGCCGGACATTGGATTTGTCCAGGATGAACGTGCACGTGGAGTCCTTGCCACTGCCTGGCAGAGGGCAGTCTCAGAGCGGGAGCTATCCAGGCAGGCAGCAGGAACAGTCCCCGTTCTTGAGCCCCTCTCCTGGGGCTGCAGAGGAGTCACCTCAACTTCACCTGGAAGCCAGACAGAGAGCGCTGCTGGTGTTGAGGGTTCAGGGGTACCCCTAGGGCCGAAGGTCGAGAACAGCATGTCTTGCCCGACCCCACCTGGGCAAGCAATGCAGACAGGCCTGGCACAGCAGCTCATGGGGCTGGACTGAGGACTCGAAAATTTACTTTTAACAGCACAGCTTGCTACCCTAAGCCATTCTCTTCTTTCCCACGGAGAAAAGCACATACAAGTGACTGAAGGAGACATTGTTGCAAGGAGTAAATTTGATACTTTTGCCAAACCAGTAAAGTTGCCCACAGCCTGTTCTGTGCTGGCAGTAGCAATCTTCTTGGACTCAGTCTCCCATCTAATGGTGCTCCTGTTTCTGCAGTCCGACTTTGTGACAGTTGGCGTTAACACTGTGCTAACTGGATAGGTAAGGGTGGCGGGTACTAGCTCAGTGTGGAGCCCAAGGGTCACAGGAGGACAGGAAGAGATGTCCAGCGTGGGAAGAACACAGCTTTCAGGCTAACCATGCCACAGAGACCATGTATCTGGCTACCGAGCTGGGTTTTCTCCCATGAGGCAAGGACCAGCCTCTACAGAGTTAGGCTACCCACTGCTATCCTTGCTGGGTTGTAACTCCCAAACAACACTCCAGTCATCCAGGCATACTGTGTATGGCATGGCCTTCTCAGCCCACAAAAAAAATAGCCTGAGATAGTAGGTCTTACAAGACCTCAGAATCCATGGGAGATCTGGCCTCGTGATTGTACATGCCTTGTCACCGAGACCACAACCCCTAGGCCTGCCATATGGTTCCAGCTTCTGCTTAGAGCGCTTACATATGTTTATGACCTACGGCGGCACTTGTGTTTTGTGGGTCCATAGGTTCGAGTCCCATGAGGTTCAGGTCAGGGTCAGGAGGTAGGGATTCAGACACAGGGCATTAGAAAAAAAAAAATCACTCCATTATACTACAAATAGCGACACATGAGGGAAACATGGAACTTTCTTGGCATGATGATAGCAAGACTGAGACAGTAGTCTGGAATGTGCAACGCCTTCTACCTAGGCATTGGTAGCCCCTCTTTTCGGTGAGAGCACCTTGATTCTGTTCTGTTAAAATACCACCCCACGTGGAGCCTGTGTCGACCAGTCAAGCTCATGATCTTCCTATCCTGCTCCAAACACGAGTCCCCATCCTACTCTACTAACCCCAGACACAGCCACTAGCCATACCCAAGACAACCTACTGAGCCTCTGCCTGGAGCCTTGTTCAGTCCTGTTATAGGGATGCCAAGCCTGAACTTCTCAGTGGGGGTCTCTGCCATCACCACATCTAAGAAGAAAGCTTACAGAAAAAGGTGCAGAAGCAAGAAATAAGAGTTCCCGGGACCCTATGCTGCCTGAGCACCTGGATCAAGCAATATCAGAAAGCATGTTATTTTTTCAGCCTTGTGAGTCAATACATTCCACCCCTCCCTTTCTTTAAGAAAAATACTTTATTTGTGTGTGTGCATGTGAATGCATGTGTGCATTTGTATGTGCATGTGTGTGTGTGGTGTGTGTGTATGTGTAGACTTGCACAAAGAAGTCAGAAGCTGGTTAGTTCTCACTTTCTGCCATGTGGGTGCCAGAGATCAAACTTAGGTAACCAGCCTAGGTGGCAAGTGTCTCACCTGCTGAGCCATCTCACCTGCCCAATTTCCCTTCCCTATGAGTTGGCTTTTAAATCACTCACAACTTTACAAAGCCTGGTTCATAATGACTAGCCAGTAAGCCAGCAAATTAAGGGGGATGCAGGGAGATGAAAAGGCCATTGATCATACAGGAGCAGGACAGGTAGAGAGGGCAAAGAAGACCAGACAAGGACAGGTCAGAAACTCTATACCAGTGGGATCCGAAGGAGATAAAGCCAAATGCCTGAGAATGGGACTAAGCCCCATCACTTTCTCGGTCTTCTCCCAGAGCTGAATGTCCATCTCCTCAACAAAAGCTGAGTCGGGGTCAAGGTTATAAAGCCAGACCATGAGGAAGATGTGAAGCTCAGGAAACTCCCTCTGAAGGCTGTGTGAAAATGGCTGGGAAGTAGGGTTGTGCTAGAGCAAGGCTGTGTACTGCCTTAGGGCCAGAAGTCCTGTACAAGATATCAGAGGCTCCAAGAGCGACTACTTCCTTGGTCTGTTCCATTTGTTCTATCTTTTAAAGGATGGCTTTAAAACCTGGAAGGAAAATAGATGCTGGAGAGGTAAGTAAGAATGGGTAAAACAATCATCTCACTTAAGTAGAGATCTAAGGTGTTTCCAGCCTGACCACATCGCTGCCTTGGGGGGCAGTTATCACCCACCCTTTACAGATGTGGCGATTACAGCTAAAGGCACTGAGCGTCTTGCTTGTGATTCTGACCGCTAATGCAGAGGATAGAGGAAGCACCTTTGCTGTCCCAGCTCCCCGAGAGTCCTAAAAGCTGTCAGCCTCTCTCCCTTTCTCTGCAATTCTGCAAGCGGGCCTGCCTTCAGCAGGAGACCCTGGCTTCATCTTCTCCACACTGCCCCATGCACCTGTCCACACTGCCAACAGTGCCTCCATCTGCCTGAACTCTCCCTCCCAGCTGGTCTCGCTCCCTCTACTTGCCAACACAAAGCCCTGGTGAGAGACAGGCGAGCAGGTCAGCTGTTCTTGGCTGATTCAAATGGAAAGAGATCAGGACAACATGCATTGGAGATGGCTTCCTAAGGGTGCCAGGTTCCCAGCTCTCGGCAGTGCCCAGAAGTGTGAAAAGGCTTGCCTGCCGACTGCCCACATCAACAACCATGAAGAAGGAGATGAGCAGTCAGGCCTCAGACAGTACAATGGACCCCAAACATGGAGAAATATGGGCCTCAGTGCAAGCACCCGCTTCACAGACAAGTGGAGAAGCACAGCAATGAGACCCCATATTATATGTAAGCCATCAGGCAGCTTCTGTCATGAACCTAGTCCCCCCCCCTTAAAATTGTTCCTTCTGAAAATTCTCACATAAGAAAGAAGAGGAACCTATCCTAACAATAAAAGTGATTTCCACAGCTTCGGATGAATAGTGGAGAATTACAGTGCATCCAAGAGGCAGGCCACGCGAAATCTTCCCTTAGATTATCCACACCAACTTGCTGCCTCCTGGACCAGATGATCCATCATTCTAACGCTCCCCACAATCTTAGGCATGAGAAGTATATAATTCTTTAAAAAATACAATGCCAATATTTTAATTATTTATTGTTTATTCAGACTTGCACAGGAAAGTCAGGACCTTCAGATCATATTAAAGAGCAAGTATGACCTGCCCATGCTTGCTCCTGAAGTCATTCTGGAGACAAAGGCATGCCCACACTCCCTGGTCAAAGGAGCCTGAGCAACCAAGCATATAACTGGGTTCTACCCAAGGATGTATCTCCTATCAACATTCTGCTGCTGAGGGTAGTTCCTCCCTGCCTCCACCAACTAGCCTGGCTGGCAAGACCTCCTCCAGAGACTTACTCTAACCAATTACTGGAGACCATCTCTTTGTTCATATTGAGTTTTGCTTTTCAATCTATACTGACAGGAGACACACGCTTGCTGGCTCAGAACACGTAGCCAGGGCCATCCAGTTAATTGCACCACTGTGCAACTCTGGATGCTCCAGAAGACAGCAACTGGGGTTTGCGGATAAATCAAATTAAAGGGAAGATCATCTCTGAGGAACATCACACGCAGCTCAGAGCAGCAGTTCATAAACGAACAGCATCATACATCAAGTCCCCAAAGCCGTATTTCCTCAATAAATACCTACGCCATTATTGCTAGATGTAGACTCCCTAAAAAGATGGTTGCCGGGTATTAGAAATCAAATCTGTTCAGGATGAAGCTCCAAACCTTCTGGGCACCTTGAATGTGTCCATTATACTCTAGAAGAGTCTTCTCCTACTTGAGGTAAAAATGTAAATTTTCTCCTAAGCCTGTTTAAATTATAAATCCTAATTTGTATTCAGAAAACAAAAGGGTCTGGGGTTGTGGAGGGCCACAGAGGAATCAATAAAAGAATTTGGTGCCCATCCCACCCTGGAGCACGCTTTCTCTCTCCCTTCCTCTCCTTTCTCCTTTCCTCTCCGTCTCCTATCCCCTGACTTTATTCTTTGTGCACATTCATCTCAATCTCTATCATAGCATGGACAGTATTGTGGAGCAATTTCCTTGGAGAAAAAAAAAAAACATTCCATCGTGGATGGAAGCTGTAGGATGTTCTAAAAGGAGATGAAGCACCCTTACAGGGAAGTTTGTTAAAACTAGGAAGTAAACAACATAACAACTTCAGGAAGTCCCTGAAACAGATCAGATATGCTAGGCTTTCCCTTTCCCCAAGCTTTCATTAGCAGTAAGGACTGCTGAGGGACATTCTGGAACTAACTGTACTTGCTGGGAGCAGCAGATCAGCTAAGCTGACTAGCAAAGCTGCCTGAAAAAAGCAGAGACCAGCCTATCTGCCTAAAAAAGATTCAGATCGACTGAACTTCCCGGAAGAGACACTCTCCAACCTATTGAACTTCCTGCAGGTTATGCAGTGAACTCCCGGTTCCAGATTCCATGAGCCTTGCTGATGAATCAACAGGACCAGGGGTGTGTTCAGTAAAACAGATCTGCCTATCTACGAGCCCATGCTGGCTTCTGGAGATGCAGCTGTCTCTGAACCATCTACTCCTGTAAGTGACCACACGCACATATTCCTGTAATAACCACTTCCCAGTCAAACTGTGGTTTACCAAGTTGGTCTTAATTTGAATGGAAAAGGTCCCCATAGGCTCACAGGGAGTGGCGCTATTAGAAGGTGACCTTGTTGGAAGAGGTATGTCACTGGGGGTGGGCTTTGGGGTATAAGAAGCTCCAGCCAGGCCCAGTGTCACTCTCCCTGCTGTCTGCCAACCTAGATATAGAACTCTCAGCTACTTTTCCAACATGATGTCTGCCTGGGTACTGCCATGCTTCCCGCCTTGATGATAAACCTCTGAACCTGTACACCAGGTCCAATTAAATGTTGCCCTTATAAGAGTTGCCATGGTCATGGTCTCTCTTCACAGCAATAAAATCCTAATGACGATAGGTGGTATCCATACCTTGATCTGTTGTCAATTCCCTATCCGGGGTGATTAGACATTTGTGCACATATTCCCAGGAATAGTGTGTTACATAGCAGATAATTAAACTAGTGTAACGATAAATTAGTGACTGAACTTATTTTAAGAGTTTATGCTGAGAAGAAAGTTCCAGATAGTGTGTCGAATATCTAGATATGTCCACTGGTGAGTTGTGGCTAAAACATGAGCCATGTGCGATTTATGAATGCTCTCTAGCCAGTTCATCCTTTCTTACCACAGCATCTTAAACTGATCATTCATTCTATTTCTGCTGCATACTCTTGGGGTGCCAGGCCCTGCACTAAGCAAGGGATAAATGGGTGTGGTCCTGGCCTCACAGGATGACCAGTCTAGTACAGAAATAATATTCTTTTTTATTTTTTGTTAATTACACTTTATTCACTTTGTATCCCTCTGTAGCTCCTTCCCTCCTCCCCTCTCAATCCTTCTCTTCATCTTTCTTCTCCACCCATGCCCCTCCCCAAATTCACTGATTGGGGAGGTCTTCCTCTCCTTCCTTCTGATCCTAGTCTATTAGGTCTCATCAGGAGTGGCTGCAGCGTCTTTGTCTGTGGCCTGGTAAGGCTGCTCCCCCATCAGGGTGAGGTGATCAAAATGCAGGCCAATCAGTTCATGTCAGAGACAGTCCCTCTTCCCATTACTATGGAAACCACTTGGACACTGAACTGCCATGGGCTACATCTGTGCAGGGGTTCTAGGTTACCTCCATGAATGGTACTTGGTTGGAGTATCAGTCTCAGGAAAGACCCCTGTGCTCAGAATTTTTGGTTCTGTTGCTCTCCTTGTTAAGCTCCTGTCCTCTCCAGATCCTGCTATTTCCCACTTCTTTCATAAGTTCCCTGCACTCTGCCCAAAGGTTGGCCATAAGTGTCAGCATCTGCTTTGATAGTCTGCAGGGCAGAGCCTTTCAGAGGCCCTCTGTGGGAGGCTCTTAACTTGTTCCCTGTTTTCTCCTTCTTCTGATGTCCATCCTCAATATTCTTTTACTGTGCCCTGTGATAAGGACATGATGGTGGGAGAAGTATCGAGCGCTCACTCTTTATTTTAATTTATGGGAAGGTGTTGAAGGAGCTTAAGCAGAGAGTGACATGATTACTCATGTAATTGAGTAAATGAGATGTCACGAAAGCCCTGTTCTAGCCATGATATTGTTACTTGGATTGTCACACAACTGGCAGCACCCAGTCTAGCTTTGCTTTATTTATTGGGAATCTGTGGTGTGTAATGTGATAGGCCGGCCATAAAAATGTCTAATGGCTACACGTGAAATGGCCATGTCTTTCAGCTTTGCATGAAAATGGCAAATTCTGCTTAATGTTCCCAGACTCTTGTGCAGTCTGATTAATTGTATCAGATCCAAATTGTAAGAAATAGAAGCAGCCATGGAAGAAAGCACCAAGACACTGTTAGGCAAAGGCTTCTCCCTCCCACGGTAATTCACTCTCAGGGGTTCTGAGGAAAGTCTGTAGTTCTATTCCAGCCTGCTATGGAGGTATCTCATATGGAGGTATCCTGACTATGGGATCATTAATTTATTCATGAATTCACAGATCTGTTTTACTAAGCCCAACCCTGACCCTGTTGATGTGTTGTGACAAAACCAACCCTCAATCACAGGCATCAGGGGAGGTTCAGAACAGAGTGGACCAAAGCAAAAAATAGAAAAGGATAAAAAAAAAGGCCAGAAAAATCAAAGATTTTATGGGAAAAGGAGTCTCCTCCACAGAACAGATGCAGGTAGCAAGAAGACAAGAAAGTTAATTTGGCCACCCCTGTGCTACCACATGGAAACACATCTTTCAATGCCTCCAGACTTTTCTGCTATCAGACATCGCCCCTGGACGCATTAAATATTGGTGAATCTACTCCCCTAAGTTAGTCAGCTGCTTGATCCCACAGTCACACCAATATGGCTTATCTCTGAAGATAAGCCAGACTCTAGGCCAGACTCATTTGGCTACCCACAACTCCACTCCCCACCCCAACCACATGTCTGCACTTCCTCCCCATCACCTTCGACAGCTGACTCACGGTGATGATTATGATTAATGCGTGCCCCGGGATCTTCGGGGAAGAATGACCCTGAGCCAATAAAGTGGGCTGTTCTAAAGGACCCTCTAACTCAGCTTTTAGGAGAGCATCCAGTGGGTCTGCCTGAGAAAGCAGCATAACTGGGGACAAAAGAGTGTTAGAACGAGATGAAGGTGGGTCTGACCTTCAACTCTGCTGCACGTGAGTTCAGATGACCTTGGGGAAGATCCTGAGGGTCTTGAAACCTCAGCCCTGAGTAAAAGGCTCCTACTTGTGCTACTGTTGTTGGGGGAGGGCGGTAAATGTGGCCATGAGTTTACTCACTACGTATTTGCTGGGTGCATTTCATCTTTTCAGTCTATGTAGACATGGAGTAGGTGAAAACAAAAACAAAAACAAAACCACAGGCAACAGAACTTACCACAAACGTGATCTATAAAAACAAAGCGAGACAAAAGGATGGAGAGCAACAGGGGTCTCTACTGGTCAATGGGAGACATCTCTGTTCAGCTGATATTAGCAGGGCCAGACTGATGAGGACGTTGCCCCAGGAATACGCAAAGGAAAAAGCAACTCTAGGCATGGGAATGATGATTGTCACTGCTGAGTATAGTAAGGGGCCAGTTAAGCAGCTTCCAGGGCCTGGAGAGACCTGAGGGCAGGGGCTGTGCTGGCTGAGGTTGCAGAGGCAGCAAAGGTCAGAGCACATGGGACCTGAGGGCACTGAGGAACAAGTCTGAGCTTTGTTTTTAGCACACTGGGAAAGCAGGAAATCAAGAGAGGCTCTGACTTCAGCCTAGAGATGAGACCCCTCTTAGTTTTGCCTCTTGGCAAAAGATACTGGGACCAGGTGGATGCATTAAGATGTGGACAGGTGCAGGAGGTGCCTAGAGTCAGTACTGTCTGTGGTGGACTAGACAAGGGCCTGAGAGAAAGGGATGTGTTAAAGATGGCCTGGGTTTTAGGGCTAGGACAATGGGGTAGGTCATACTCCCAGGTGGAGTAGTGTGAAGGCTAAAGAGGAAGCAGATGCAGCTCACAAACTTTGGCCAAAGAGGACGAGACGTGTCAATAACCACACACAATCCAGGTGGAAATGGCAGCCTGCTTGTGATCCCAGTGCTTAGAAGGTGGAGACAGGGATTCTCTGGGCAAGCTGGCTGGCCATTCTAACTGACAAGCTCTGAGTTCACTAAGAGGCAGTACCTTCATAAGTGAAGTGCTTAGTGACCAAGGACAATACCCAACCAGCTTCTGGCCTCAACATACGTACGCACGTGCACCTATACACATGTGCACACACATACGAACACACACACACACACACACAAACACACACACACCATAGACATACAAACATAAAGGCCGTAATAGTCATCACAAACGTAATAACCGTGGTCATCATTCTATGTGGCATCATTATAGTGGCAGACTAGCACCCAGCATTGGCTTGATGTATCTTTCAGACATGGATCCACTCTGGCAAAGGGTTCTGCGAGCCCCAGAGCTTGCTTACCTCTTCCCTAGCCCCGTTGCCAGCTTCTGGGACCACACCTGCCCAACTCCTCACTCCCCAATCCCAGCCGTCCCTCCAGCCCCGTGGAATCAGCTCAATTGACTCATTTATTGCTTATCTTACAGAAGGTGCCCACCTGCCTAGACACAGTACACACATGCGATACAGGAAAGGCGGCAGCAATGTTGTAAATAAGTGATGCGCTCCTCGTTAGGCCCTGAGCTGTAATCATTACCCAGCTCCACACAGCTTCCCTGAGCTGCAGCTGGTTTAAAAGGTCATTATCTGATATTGTTTTAGCAACTAGGTATTTCTTCGGCCTCCCTCTGGCCTGCACTTTCCTAATCTCTGGTACATTATTAAACAGAGGCCTTTCTCGCAGTGCGGTAACCCGTGGTGAAGAGCTCACAGGTTACCCATCCCAGGGTCCCCCAGCTATTAGAGGAGCCATCAAGCCTGGCTGGTGTAATGGACCAAGTTGGAATCAGGAAGGAAGGAAGAAGTGTGGGGTCTCTGCTTTGCCACTCTTGTGCTATATAAACAAGGCGAGCTGCTTAATCCCCGGGGAGTCTCCACTGCCACCACTGAAAACTGGGAGGATGTAGGCAAGAAGGTGCCATCACTGGATACTTACTCGGAAAGTCAGTGTTTCATACTTTGTTCATTCATTATAACGTCATGTGCATTGCATAGCTCTGTCCTGCTTTGACTGATTCTTTTGAGTCCTAGACAGTCTGTGCCTAGGGCTTTCTGAGGCTACACTGGCCTAGTACATTGCCACAAAAGGGACAGCCTTTAGTCGTTCCAGACTCAGTCCAATACCCAGAAGGAGTCATGAGGTTGTGTCTTCCTGTATCCCCGAGGAAAGGGGTCAGTGCCCTTCTGGGCTTTCTGATGGACAGACCTTTCAAAACGCTCCTTGGTTAACCCCAGGGGAATTATTCCTTGTTTCGCCTACGACTTGGAGCCAGTCAGTGACATCCCCTGACACCTGTATCCTAATCAAATACACTTTAAGAGGGCAAGGACAGGCAAGGAGCCAATGAACCGTCCTGAGTATCATTCTTTCCCACAGCAGTTGTCCACAGACTCTGCTCACCTTTGGATATGGACCAAAGTTCTCACGCCTCTTTGCACTCTCATTTCTCCCCAAAGAAGGCCAGAGTTCACTCTTTTCTCTCCCAACCAGACCCAGCTCACTTCCAACATCTGCTGCTATTTCCCAGATATTATGGGCCAATCGAAGCATCAGAAATTGTCTTACACAAATGTGGCTGGTGGATATGCTTTATTCTTCTAACACAATCTATAAAATGTTCAGAAGCTACGTCACGGCCCCAGAATCCCTTGCATTTGTGCCCCATCAGTTAAGAGGAACACTCACCAGAGCGCACTGCATCTCTGCTCACACCTGTTTGCCAGCTGTGTTTCTTAGACATGCTTAGTTAAATATTAATAATCCGTAGAAGTATGCATGAGAAAAGCAAGAGCTATTGTTCCTGCTAAAATGAGATGAGCGCTTTGAAAAGATACCATATTTGAAAGTCACTAAAAACAAAATCAGTGCTTCTTTTCGGGTAGGGGAAGACAAAGCTAAAAGAGCAGGAACAAAACGTCATTGAAATCCAGCATATTTTTTCATTCAAACAGCTCTAAGGTCTTCAAGGTCTTGCTCTATTATCTGCAGAGGTAGTGGGTGTTCTAGATGCCAAAAAGGAGCATCTCTCCAAGCTCTCAGAAAGCCAAGGTGACAGACACATCCACTTGACCTCAAGCAGTGACTTGGGATTGGATCTCAGTTTTACCCTCCCTGCAACCATTCGAGGGTTGTCCCTGAATTGCATAAAGAAAAAAAAAAACTTTCTACTATTTTCTGCTGAATATCACTGGAAAGTTGTGGCCCAGGAGCCATGAGCTGCTGTCTTAGTGGGGTCATGTAGAGTGTCTTTCAAGAGTGGCATCAGCTCAGAAATCACAGCCAATAAAGGAGGCAGAGAGAGAGAGAGAGAGAGAGAGAGAGAGAGAGAGAGAGAATACATGGCACATTCTTTTCTTCCTGGTCTATGGTCAATAATTCTGTTTATTTCAGTCCTGCTTTCTAGATGGTCATCTTCTCATCCTAGTCCTCCTCCTCTTCATTCCCCTTCACCATCACCATCATCACCATCATAATCATCATTCACAGCTGACACTATATTATCTAATCCATGCCATTAACCCTGTGAGACAAGTTTCACTGTGAGAAAACCCAGTAACCAGGAACAAAGGTAGAACTATTAGGTGGTCTGATTAAGGTTACCCAATTTATAAGAGGCAAGGGCAGGATTTGAACCTAACTTCTTATCCCCAGGGTAAAGCATTTATCCCACTATGTGGCCACAGTTCCAAGTACACAGAGAGGCTTCTCAGTAGTACAAGGTACCTGTGGGCACCACATGACAGCAAGGCTCACACACTCCATGGAATCATTATTTTCCCACCAGGAAGTCCCTTTTGTGCCTTGTACAAACATCGACTATTACATAAGCCACTAGTGTATCACAATCCAAGCATTTACCAGCCTAGGTATGCAGCTGTTTAGAAAATAATACAAAACTATAGAAATGTGTTTTGCTCCCATTTGTAGTCCCAGAAGCTGACACACAGTACATGCTCAATAAAGAGATGCAGCGGTGAATAAAGCAGGTCATACCCATGCTCAGCCTCCCGGAACTCTCCCGGTTTCTCATAGACTCTCCCCGGGGTGTTTGGAGAATGAAGGACTCCCAACCTCAGCATAAACACTGTACCTCTCCCTCCCATATCACCTTCGCCAGCTTTTCCCCTGGTAGTCTTCCTTGCACGGTTATGGCCGCAGAACTAGGGGGTAGGTACTTCCCCCAACTACTCCACTGATAACCAGGGCAATGTCCATTCGATGGACATGTATGCCTCTGCCTTAGGAGCCAAACAGCTGAGCCCCACACACTGGCAATTAACTGATGAAAGATGGTAGGCCTCCTCTCAGTTACGCTTTGTAAGTTAAAATATAACTCTTTGTTAAAACAGCCAAGACTGAGATCCTAAGCGGAATTAATCATGTCCACATTTAAAACTCTGATACATAATTTAAGAACAAGAGGCAAAGAAAGATAAGAACTTAAGGACAATTGGGTATCTTTTCATTAAACCTTAACTCATCCATCAACTGCTCATCTGATCCTAGTCTCCCTCCCTGACTACATACAGCCCAATCCACCTTCAAATTCCCCTGACTTCCATTTCAGAGGCAAGGGCAGGACTCAGGGTCTATATTCTCTGCAGGCTCTGATTCTTGCTCATTTCCCTTTCCAGACCAAGCTGCACTCATTCTTGGTGGCAGACCCCCAAGAGCAGAGGGCTCAGAGGCCAGGAAAACAAGCCTGCCCTCCCCTCCTATCTATGTCACTCTCAGCACCAGACAGACATGGCATAGCAGTCGCTCAATGAGCGTTCCCAGAAGAGCTGGACTTTCGTCACCAACATCCTCAGCTTTCTCTGCAGAATGGCCCTGTTTATTCCTTCATGCCAGTGAGTCATTACTTTTCATCTAGGAAATTTAAATCTTGGATATCAAAGTCTTGGAGTCAGAGCTAAGCTTAAGTTTAATTTCTGGGCAGGGCGAACAGGGATCTGAAGGAGACAGGGAGGAATCATGGTGATGGTCAATGAGTCAGATGTGAATAAGCAATCTTGATCTCATTAGGCAACTTCCCTGAGATTCCTTCCACCATACTTCCTACCATCAGAGAGTCTAAGTTTCCTGCTCAAACAAATAGGGGCACAGCTCCAACAGACATTAATCAACACGGAGTATTTGGGGAAATGAATTAAGATCTGTGGTCACTAATTATGGGTTGTTTTTTTCAAAGGCTAACAAAGGAATGTGATCAACAGAAGATCAAACCCATACCTAAAGAATAAGAAGCATCTCAGAGGCTGGGTCCCTCTCCAAAATGCTTATAATTCAACAAGCATCCACCATTCTCCGTGAAATGGAGTAGTCTGGGAAACTAGAGATACAATGTAGCTGGGGATTTCGGTCACAGGCTGGCCACCTAAATGGAACTTGAAAATGAGTTAGAGAGAGAGGTAGGCCCAGGCACATTCACACCAGTGCTGATTCCTGTTTGCTAAAGGCCTTCTGATGCCAGCATTCCACCCTTCCTCCCTGATGGGGTTGATGAAGAGACGGAAGCTGCATGCAGAGGACCAGGGCCTCTGATGCTTCGGGACATCCCACTCCTAATGTTGAAACAAATATGGCTGAGTCTATCCGTGACCCTCTGTCTAGAGAGACAGATAGGCCTATCCTCTACACCACATTGATACACATAAGTCGTTTAGGCTGTGCCACTAACACTGGTCAAGTGCCCAGAAAATGCCATCCTGTGTGGACCGAAAGAGCTCCTTGCCAGCTGCTTGGAAAACACTGTCATTAAGAAGCTAAAAAATTAGCGCTTGCATTGGTGTAGAGTGATCAGTCAGTCCTCACCTCTATGCCCAACTCATCCCCCAAGGTGCCCAGAGACTCCCTGAAGCATTTTCTCAGAGGATCTAGAACCCTGATAACATATATGGGCAGCAGCTAGCATGTGCTAGACAAGAAAGAAGTGGACCCTGGCTGTGAGCAGCTTCCTTGAGCCATGCTTGAGACATACGTAGTCTGCATAGTCCCTCCTGGAGTGGCTACAGCAGTCAACACCCTCCCCAACAATGCTCTCTTTGTTTGCCATGAGCAACTGCAGATAAAACCCAGCAATTCTGAAAACAGTTGAATGAGCAGTCATTGTCAGGCTATCATACCACATCTGGGGGGGGGGGGGAAGTGGCAAAGGAAACAGAGGCCGATTCTAGCTGCTGTTCCATCCTAGTCCCGTCTCCTAGCCATTGTCTAGGGCTGGTGTTCCCTGGAACCTGGGCATTAGGACATCAGCATACATCCTTTGCTCACGCTGCATGCTGACTTGAGGCTGTTCTTGGGTCTGTCTAAACTCAGGATGAACCCCATTCATCTCCCATATGTGCCTCCTCAGAGACAGGTCCCCATGAGAAGCCTCTTCTTACTCCTACAGATAACCTGGCTAAGCTCATTACCTTGATGTAATTGAAAGACGTCCAGGAGATTATTAAAGCACACCTCTGGGTGTGTCTGTGATGCTGTTTCCAATCAAGACTAGTTTGTAAGGGCCAGACCTGATGGATGAATTAATCCCAGGGTGGAGTCCTAATCGGGCGGCATTATAGGGAGGTGGGGGAAAGCTAAAAACATGGGACCTTGTTGGAGGAGTTAGTCACTGCAGGCATATCCCTGGGTAGGGGGCATTATTTCTTTCCTTGTCCCTTCCTATAGCCTCCTTTTCCTGATTCATGGCCACCATGCTGTCAGACGTTCTGTGTCACCATGCCCTCCACACCATGAAGGACTGACATCTCTGAAACTGTGAGCCAAAATAAACCATGTGGTGCTGCGTTCTCTCAGCCCTTCCACCACCGCAATGAGGAAAGCGCTGAGACACCTCCCTTTACACACTCAGCAGCACATTTGCCGAAAGTCAGCCATTCTGCCCTTTCAAAAGGTCTGACTTTTAATGGCTGAACCCGAAACAAGAAAATACAAGTCCCAAGTATAATTATTTCCCTTAGGTATCCAAAATAAAATGTAGCCAAGACTCTATTCTGCATGATACCTGTTTGCCTTACTATATTTACTATATCTCGGCAATCTTTCCAAATCACCTCACCAAGACCATCCTTTTTTTTTTTCCTCCCTCATAGCCCCGGGGTATCCTTCCATTGTGTGGCTATTCCATACGGATAGACATTTATGTTCTTGCCAAACTTTTGCCAGTATAAATAACACTGGGGAAAACTGCCTTGGAAGTCATTTTTCATAAGTATTAGAATATTTGTAAGATAAATTCCTGTGAACAGAACATCATGGGTCAATGGGCAGATGCTTTTGGAAATTTGGTTGATTTTTTTTTTTTTTTTCAAAAAAGCCCTCATTAAGAACTGGGCTAATTTGCATTGCTGCCAGTGACTGATGAGAATTCCCAGAGCAGTGGTTTGTACATGCTCCTCCAGATCCACACTTTCCAAAGTAGTGACTCAGGGCTGGCCATGAAATCACAGTTATGGGGTGCTATCAGCATTTTTAATGAAGTTGGAAAACTTACACAAAAATGAAAGCAGAACACGAATTTAAAAGATCGCCCTGATATGCACAAGAGTATTATCCGAAGATCTTTCGTTTCAGAAGTTTGATATTCAGAAATCTCTGTCACACACACAAAGGCACGCGCGCGCGCACACACACACACTCACACACACACTCACACACATACATACGGTATCCATTACATTGTATGATCTATTCATTTATTACAAAATGACCTTAGATTGAGGTGACTTTGCCAACTGTAGCTAATGTGTTTTAAGCTCACCAAAGGCAGACTGGGAGAAACAATGGTGCATAGTGGGCCAGGTATATTAAAAACAAGTGTTTCCTGGCTAATATGTTGTTGGACTGTTTGTCTATTAGACAGGGTTCAGGCTAGATTCGAACTCATTATGGAGTCCAGGCTAAGAGTTCCCATCCTCCTGTCTCAGCCTCCTGTACACTGAGATGAGATGACCTGCCCTGGGCTAGATGCATCTTTATCAGTGTTTACAAGCTAATCGTAGGGTTGCTGAGACACAACCCAGTGTAAATGAGGGAGCATCTATGTGCCTTACTGTAGGGTCCCAGTCAATCATGTGTGTGTGTATGCTTGTACATGTGTGTATACATGTGGAGGCCAGGAGGCCCCCTTAAGTGTCATTCTTCAGAATTGTGAGATAGTCCCTCATTAGGACTTTCACGTATTACTCCATGCTGGCTGGCCAAGGAGTCTGGGACTGTAAGCACACTCCATGCTCAGTATTTTATGTCGGTTCTGAGGATTGAACTGAGGTACTTACACCTACAAAGCAAGCTGTAACCCCAAGTCATGATCAAAGGATTTTGAATCTTAGCTCTTAAGCCCCTTCGAGAATCTGAGGAAAGCTATGAAAACCCGAGAGGGTTCAGTCACATCTCAGTTCTCTTGACCTCCCAGAGGATCCATCCAGATGTCCCTGGTTTGAAGTGAATGCTGAGCCATGGTGTGAGCCACTGGGGGACAGATCTGTAGGCGGGTTCCCAGTTCTCTTGACCGAGAACACGGCAGAGTTGATGTTCAAAAGACATCAGTGGTACCAAACAAAGAAGTGGGCCATGTTTGCTCCTGACACATCACCTGCCCCTCTCTGCAGCCCTAGGAGTCTGGCCCCCTCCTGCTGAGACTGCAGTTCTTCTGGCAGAAGGATGGGAAGGGAAGGTTTTTATGGAGAGAAAAGAATCCCCTCCTTCTAGTTCATTGATCTCTCTCTCTCTTTCTTTTTAACTTTAAGTTAGCAAAGAAATGAAATTAGAAGAGAGGAAAAGGGGAGAGGAATGAAGTGAGGAGATAGAAAATAGGGAAGATGGTAGAAGAGAGAAGGGACAGACAGACCAGAGGAAAATAGGAGAGAGACAGAAGAGAAGGGAGGTGGAAGAGAGAAAGAGAGAAGAAGGGAGGGAGGGCAGAAGAAAGGGCCTTTCCATGGGCTTGTTCCAACAGCCAACAGTGGCAGCCACTGCTCCCCAGAACCTGCTGCACCAGACTGTTAGGTCTCTAAAACCCCACAATCAATTTCCCTTTTACCTCTTTTCTTCTTCCATCTATTCCTGGTGGCACTTGCAGCCAGTTAGGAGCACAGAGGTTAAAACAGGAAGGCACACGCAAGACCTAGTGATTTTTCTCCTAAGAACTCAGTCTGTACAGTAAGCACTAACCAGGTAGGCAGAAAGCCCTGGTCCTAGCCTCCCTGTGTGGGGAAGTGCGAATCGGCCACCACGGGGGCTCTCCCACACACTGACCCTTTTGGCCGCCAAGATAGAACTCATCCCTGGAGGAGTGAAATCTATCATTTTAAAGTTGATGAGTTGGTGGTTAGTTTTGAAAATGTTTTGGGGTTGGTATAAAGAGAAGTAAAAGTCAGTTGGTATCCTTGAAGACAGAGTGTTTACAAAGAGAAACAGCTGGAAATCAGTCCTGCTTGTTAACTAAAGTCCTCCTCTGTCCACAGAAACTGAGGCAGCTGTGAAGGTGAGTGAAGCAGGCCACCTGAAGGCAGCAGGCAGAGTGGAGAGAGGAGATGGAGAACTGGCCAAACAGGGTGTTGGAGAGAGGAATGGCAAGAGTCAGCTTGAAGGTAACATTTTTTTTTTGTGCTTCCTGCAATTTAGGTTAGCTGGAAGAGAGAGTCAACAGAGCAGAGGGTGGTGTACACAGACACAGCCTGGATGATGAGGGAAGATGGATGGATGGCCCAGGTGTCTTGAGGCTTTGAATGGCAGGCCAGAAGAAGATTTGAGGGTCAAGGCCAGGGGCCCGTGGAGCTAAGCCACACCTGGATTAGTCCAACAATAAGCCACATGGCCAATAAACAGCCCCAAATTCTATCAGGCCAAGCGGAAAGAAAACAGCACCCATGAGCACTCATGTGGCTTTGAGTCAAGGGGACTCTGTCCAGGATCTACCACAGTGCACTCAACCTGTCCCAGCAGAAAAAGCCCTGTCAGTCACCTGCTTACTGTTGGTTCCTTTTGGTTACAGGATTACAGGCCTCTACTGGGCCATGAGGCTAGAAGACATGGCAAGAGGGGTGTCCCCAGAGGAGGACTTTGCAGCCAGTCCTGAAGACACCTGATAAACCAGTATCAGATGGAAGGGGAGGAGGTTCTCCCTTATCAGTGGACTCGGAAAGGGGCAGGGAGGAGATGAGGGTGGGATTGGGAGGGAAAGAGGGAAAGTGGGATGCAGCAGGGATACAAAGTTAACAAACTGTAACTAATATTAAAAAAATAAAAATAATATTAAAAAGAGAGGAGTGTCCCATTCTGAGAGCTGAAAACCAGCTTCCAACCTTGACCATCAAACTCTATAACCAAAGCAGCATATCCCAATGGCACTCCAAGCCACGCTATGACCAACACTGGTGCCTCTAGCCCCTGGGCCATATTGGCTGCAGCTTGTTGGGAGCACTTTAATTAGTGCTTTATTTTAATTGATGATATATTCTAATTGGTGTTTCGATTTAATTAAAGTTTTATTCTAATTGAGTGGGTTTTTTTTTCTTGCAAGGTTTGAAGAAACGGAAGAATAATAGCTTGTCCAAAAATAAATCTATGAGCAAACTGACCAGAACCCCCAAGGTGTGGAGAAAAACCATGGTGGAAACAAACTACATTCTATTACGGGGTCTCCTGAAGAAAGACTAAGGACATGCCTGGAGCACCCATGACCTCCTCAAGTACAAGTCAAATGGACCTGTCAGGGGCTCCAACCCTGAAACATTGCTTCTGCTCCCACAAACCAGGGTGGGGTTCTCAATGCCCTCACCCACTGCCAGAGGTTCAGGGTTTCATCCAAAGACTATCTCACCCCCAGTGCTGCCACATGCTACCCAGAAGGGAAGGCCAAGGCCAGACTCTATGGTGTCATGATTTACACACAGGCCCCTATTCCCCGCAATGCCTCAGGAGGTGGAGGGGGGCAGATCTGAAAGGTGACTGAGTTCCACCTGACATGGTAAAGTTAAGACAGACCTTTTTGCAAAGCAGAAGGCCGTCCCAGACCTTCCAGAAGGCTGCTAAGCTCATTTGTTCACTCACCCTTCCAAACTGAACACCCAGATTAGACTCAAGGCAGAAGGAGGTCCAAGGAGGGTGTAACACTGAGGCTATCTGTGCATCCCTGTTCTGCTAGTCATGCTCTGCCCTGTCATCCCATTTCCCTACCCTCTACCACCCTTTTCTTTATACAACTAGTCAGTTGATTCCCTAGTCAGTCAGTCTCTCTTTCCAGAAGCTCCGTTGTTCTCATTCTGAGATCCATTTGCCTTCTCTGAGGTGGGCTCTAACTGGAGTTACTTGAATGCCTCGGCTAACTGAACCTGACCTGGAGGCTCTGGGTTTTTCTACCCTCTCCCTAGCCCAAAAGTGAATTCCACCCCTTCCCCTGAATCTGCAGGCCAGGTGGCCGTGCTGTGTCTGAGTCACCTTTCTTTCCCTTCTTTTCTTGGATGTCTTAACCAGCGCAGTCATGCCCAGTTGCCTTCTCCTGTTACACTCTGACTACAGAGTAGGTCTAGAGTGATTTAAGCATCTTTCTGGTCAACTCTTTCATTTTTTTCTTAACGCTAGATTTGCCCCTGCTCTCTAGGCCTTTAGGGTCAATTCCCTCTTGTCTATACCCACTTCCTTTAGCTCTAAGACTTTGGCATGTGGAGGCCCAGCTTCTGCCCTCTCTCTCTGGCATTCTGATGCACCTTACTTCACCCAGCACCCCTCCTTCTCTGTGCACCCCTTCACTCAAAAGATCTGCCATCAGCACAGGGAACCACAACTGGCCACATAAACTACACATCAAGCACATTCAAATTAAACAGTGAGCCTTGAAGATGCCACCTTCCATCTATGAAATCTGAGGGTGAGCCTAGATGTCTAGGAGGGACAATGACAGGCGAGCACAATGGAGCCAAATAACCTTTTTGGAAAGCATGAAGAGGGATTGCATCTTCCGACAGAGTGAAGTCTGAAGAGTGGCATAGTCAAAACGCCCCTTGAAATACTGAAGAAGAGACTGTGCTGAAGGCCAACATACCATCTTCCCATGGACCTGACCAGCCCAGGAACAGATGGCCTCTTTTTTTTTTGGCTGGGGATCAATGAAGCAGTTGGTGAGTGCTGAGGTGCCAGAGAACACAAAACCACCCATCTTTAGTACCACTGTGGATCATACTGGGTGTCATAAAAGGTACCCAGAATATGGGGGTGGGGGCTGTGGAAGAAGGACTGGATAAGGACTTGACAGCCTCCTGGACCCCATTGCCGGTGTGTGTGTGTGTGTGTGTGTGTGTGTGTGTGTGTGTGTGTGTGTG
>NW_026596120.1:11972442-12016591 GCF_907164565.1 Psammomys obesus
TGTGTGTGTGTGTGTGTGTGTGTGTGTGTGTGTGTGTGTGTGTGTGTTGGTAGAGAATTCTGGTCACTTAAATATGATTACTTTCAACAGCTAAAAAAATATATATAGTCTTCTTTAAAAAAATCTGTTTTTTCAGAGTTTACCAAGGAAAGTATATGAAGTATACTTTTTAAAAAACTAACTAGATGAGGTCCTTATATTCAGTTTCATAAAACAGGGGAATAGTTAAATATTATATAGCCACTTGATGGACTATTACGAAGCCATCAAAAATGGAAATTATAAAGATTGTGTAAAGCAAAATAATGTTACCATCAAAATGATGAAGAGGGAAAAAAGCAGGAAACCACATCATGAAGGCAGATCTGAAAAGCTATGAACACAGGGGAGTTTATACAATTTATGGAGGGGAAGTCACAAAAAAGCGAATATAGCGATTGTATAACCAAAATCATTATTTTAAAAAGAAAACGAATTTGAAAATAAATGCTTGTTAATTGGATGAATGATCGCTTTTAGGAAAGAGGGATTCTAAGCCTTAATGGTGCAGCTGGCAGGCTCATCAGGACAGAAGGCAAGGTCCCCAGGCTCCAAGCAAAGATGCTATTTATGTCCCCCTTACGACTGGCCATGGCAGGCTCCAACAGAAGGCTCAGTGAGTCTTAGCCAGAACCTGGGGATGCCAGGCTCCATAAAGCTGGACTCTGAGGCAGACCCCCAAGGGAACCCAAGTCTAGATCTACTGGACCCAGGTCAGGGTTCAGACGTGCTACACAATCTTGACCAGACTAAGAAAATGCCACTCTCTCCCAAGGTGTGTTCCTTGAAGCCATCTGGTTAGCACCATTCCCAGGCTCTGTTAGAGAACTCTTCTCTGTGTGGTTGATGACTGTCAAATATGGAGACCTAACAGGGAGCAATCAGAGAAAGAGGAAGATAAGAAGGCATTGTATCACAGGATCCCAAGTCGAAGTCTAATTCAATTATCTACAGGCAACTGCTAACTGTGGATGAGGAGAAGGGCATGAGAAAAGGGAGAGAAGGCCAGGATTTCTCCACCTTCTCCATGATGGTGGGACAAGCAAAAGGCCTTCCACACCAGAGAAGACATCTAACTAATTCCCCTTCACTCCTCTCTTTCAGCTCACATCGGTCACCCTCTGAGGGATGAGACCGTTGTCTGAGCAGGTCCCTCATAACTGACAGAATCAACTGGAGTCCCACCACGGGGATTCCAAGGGGAAGGGGCTTTCAAGACAACTCCCATAAAGCAATCTGAACCTTGAGAACCAGCTGCAGGACTGTCCTGCCTTTTAGAGTCTGTCCCCCTGACCCTGGCTCCACTCCGTCTCGCCTAGTCATGCCTCATTTTCCTCAGCAGCGAGTGAGTAGATCAGAGCGGGTCTTTGGAGCTCCTGTCTCTTGCCAGACCCTCATCCCATGCTGTTTTTCCTGAGACGACAAGCTCTTCCATGCCTCTTCCTGGAAGTGGCTTTTGGTCCCTGCTACATCTGCTCTAGGCTCTTTCATCTACTCGAGGGCCTTGCTGTGGGCTGCTGATAGAAACAGATTTTAAATCATTCCTTGCCATGTCAAGTACAAACACACCATCACTCCCATGCCGAACAGCATCCGCCACCAATGAAAGGCCATAGTTAGCAGATGTTCAGCAGTAATTACCTGGACATCAGACACTTTCTCCAAGTTTAATTACCCGGTGATGGCAGCCTCACACACACCATCCCATGTGCCACCTCCAGCTCTCCAGCACACACATACACACACAAAGGACCATGATCCACTCTCAAGAGGCAGGGAAGCAGACACTCTGAGAATCTCAGTAGGATGAGTTCCTGGAGAGGGTCATCCTGATACTGCTGAAAGGATCAAAAGTTTGTCATAGCTTTCCAGGAGAGTGCTGTGGTAACAGCCTTCATGAAATCACTCCAGACCAGGTCGGACCCACAGTTTGACATACACGAACAATATATAAATCAAGTTGCCAAGATTGCTTAGAATAGCCATGCTGTACTTGGGTGCGTTCCTCATCCTACCAGACAGCTGACACAGAGTCCCATTATCTAATAAGTCCAAGGCAACGACGGAATTCCAATACTCAATAGCATCAGGTTCTTTCTCTTGGACTCTGGTGTCGCCCTCAACCTGGCGATGGATGTGACAGCTGTCGGTTTCAGATGGGTGTGTGTACAGACAGTGGTTCCTTGTAGGGTGCTGGAATGGACATTGTGAGCCCTTGTTTCTGTCCCATTGACTAGTCAGTCCCATTCCTGATGGGTCCACGTGCTCACAAGCCCAGCTTCTCTGCCCCTGGTACAGAGATGCATACCAAATGGGGAGCTTCACAAGCTAGCCAGAAGCAGTCACTCACCGTGTCCTGACATCCTTAGCTAGTCAGTGGCCTGGCTGTCACTGGGGGTCACGCCACCCAGAATGCCTACACCCCTGCTCCAGGGGTGTGAACCAGTTCCTGGGAGTGCATGGCCACTCACAGGGGCCTAGGCATGAAGGGAGACTCTAGACAGACCTGAGTGAGACACACTGAGGAGAGAACCAGGACTCTGAGGGAAGAAGAAGCCCTGAGGCAAGAAATGCTAGAGATACCTAGAGGAGCAGACACAGAGAAAGAAGATCATGGGAACTCTGCCTTGACACAGGCTGTAGGGTCTGCCCTGCTTCCAAGATGACCTCCTTCTGCCTCGTATGTATTCCCCTGGCTACCTTACTGTAGCTCCCATCCTCCTCATGTCAGAGGATCTCAATCCCCAGGATGAAAAGAAGCTGCCTGATTGGTGTCTCCAGAGGACATAGTCCTTCTATGCATGTGTATTTCAGGAAATTCTCATTTTTTTAAAGCGAGGAGTGCAGAAAATCGCAGCCTCCCTCCTCGGTTTTCACATCCCTCCTGCTCATCAAAAACTGCACTGTCTCTCAGAAGTGCCAGGCAAATCCCGTGAGCAAATTCAAGGCTTCATCTATTCCATTATTACAGGTTTTAGTTCTGTTTTCTTTCTGTCTGTCTGTCTGTTTATTTTGAAATGGGATCTCACTATGTAAACCTGGCTAGCCTGGAACTCTCTATGTAGACTAGGATGGCCTCAAACTCAGAGATCCACTTTCCTCTAACTCCAGAGTTCTGAGACTAAAGTCGTGCCGGGTGATCATGATTTTTTTTATTAAGTGAAAGTAATTTAAATGATGTATCTCCTTTATCACAGTATGCCTTGAGCCTAACAGCTTAAGCATGTGATCCATATCAAGTTGATTGGATGTTTTATTCTTTTTCCATACTAAATCATCCGTGGATTTTACACCGGCACCTCTTAGCACACTGGCCCATGTTTCAGGTGCTGGACGGGAGGCTTCAGTACTCCATAAAGCAGGCCTCAAGTTAGATCTCTTTCTCATCGGCCTCCGAGTCTATTGATAGCCGATAGAGACAACTTGTGGAGTTAAAGGCAATTTTGTTTCTTCCAGTTTGCAGGAAGCTTTTTGTAGATTTACTCAGGCTCCTTTGCCCCTATCACCAGCCTGAGGGTGCCAGAAAGGCAGGACCATCTGCTGGTGGGAACACGAGGTGGCGTCATCTGTTCTTATGCTAACCGGCATTGGTGCAGGGCCCATGCAAGGAAGGCTGTCTGGTCCAGGCTGAGGGGTTGTGGTGGATTCCGATGCCTGCCTTCAACACCCTGCCCATCCCCAATTCAGTTTACTCCAGACCTGTCCCTGTGCCTGTACTTTTCCAGTGCCCATGTTTGCAGCCTGTCCAGTGTCTCAAAGTCCATCATGCCCCTCTTATCTGAAGGAGAGAGTCGCAGCCAGAATGCCTGTGTCAAGAGTGGGATCCATTTTCTCCAAGTATGAAGAAACTGGCTAGTGTCTGTGTTACAGGACCCTGGACAAGCAGAGACTCAGAGAGGAGGAAAAACTACCATGTGAACATGCAAAGCCTCAGTAACTTGGACAGGAAAATGAAACATAGGAAAAAGGTGAGCACTTTGGATCTCGGCTCATACGTCACTCTTGTGAAGCCGTCAGCGCGATCAGCATTGTTCCTCCCCTGCTTTCCCTTCCTGCCTTTGGCCATCCTCCAGGAACCAGAAGAGCTTCCATGTCTATGTTCTTTCGAGGGTCCTGGTACCTCGTGAGATTAGAGAGCTGGCTACAGGCGAGCCTGTGTCTTGGGAGCCTCATTTTCAGCTATAAGACTTGAATAACTCACCTGACTTTTTTCATCTTCCATTTCATCATCTGGGAAGTGGGCACACTAATATGACAATCCCATAAGGTCACTTTTGGAGCTTGGGGAAGGAAGCTCCACACAGCAGACACATCTCTAATTCCTTGTTTCTGCTGTTCCTTCTCTTCAGTATATGCCATCTCCCCTTCTACTATATGGCTGGTGGGAGGGCCACGGGGAAGGAAGCCAGCACAGAGAAAGAAGGAAATATGATTTGGGGAGAAGGGAGGCTCTAAGATACCTCCCGTGACACTTGGTGTGCTCACTCAAGCCCCAGCCCCATCTTTCACCCAGTAGCTATCTGCTTGTGCCCAGGTGATCTCAGATATCTCTGCGCAGAGGTGTGGTGAGAACTGAGAAGAGGCTCAGTTCTGCCACCTTTAAGTTACTCAGGCATTCTGCTACGGGCTCAGTGAGCAAGGCCCTTCCAGTCCACCTGCGAAAATCATTGCGCACCTTCGACCCTTCGACCTTCCCATGTGTTTGAAATCTCCTCACAGATCTGGGAGAAGCTATCCTAGGGAATGTTCCATCACCTCATTTCCAGAACTTCGGCGTCTACGCTAAGTGTTGCTGCAGGAATTGCCTCAGTCTGCATTCCGAGCATTGGCTCAGAGCCTCTGCCTTAAACCTCACATTTTATTTATAATCCATTCTATTCTAGAAGAAGATTTAAAGGTGGCTTATAAGGTTTATGAAAAAAAATACTATAAGCTATATTAAGTAAACAGATAAAAATATATATTGTATATTGCTAAGTTTGAAAAAGTCATTGACCACTATGTATAATGTGTTCAGTTTCTTCTGAATATGTGTATTTTCGAGCATACATGTGTTTACCCATGGGCATGTGCCAAGCACTCATGTATTATAGGAGAGGCAAGCTGTACAAAATTTAACAGGTTGTCACAAGGAACAGGTGGGGAATTATAACTGACTTCATTTTTTTTTTACATTTTTTTCTGTATTTTCTTAACTTTTTATAGAGAATCTATATATGTTTTATAATAAGAAAAAAAGCAATGAAAATATCTCTAAAGAAAAACGGTTGAGACAGAAAAAGCTCAACCAAGAGTAAAGACATAAATTGTGAGCCTGTGGTGAAGCTAAAACAACTCATTTTCTGTGGCCAAGCCACACGTTTGGAGCTCGATTTTCTAGCAGTCAATAGATAAAGAAAATCTGATCCGTTGCATGGGTCACGGGGTACACAGGACATAAACAGAATGATTGCTCAGAAAAGCCTGGCTGTTCCTAGTATCAAAGCCTAATGCAACGCCCCCCCCTGGGTGCCCGCTGAGAGCTCACTGTGTAATGCAGTGAACACTGCCAGCTGGGATCCTCACAGTCGACAACACCAGCACTGTGGGGCTGCTCTTCTAAAGCTCTTCGGCATGAGGGGAGGGCACCTCATCCAGGAGCAGTGCAGTGAAAAGCGATCTGGCATGGACCGGAAACCGCATGTCCAGGTTCACCACGGGCCTGACTCACTCCACAGGGAGACTTCAGACCAACAAGACAAGAACATAGATTTCTCTCTAGTTCTCTAGGGAACTTCCTTCTCATACACAGCTCCATTCAGCCAGTCCCCTAAGTAACCGAGCAAGATCCTAAACCTCTAAGAGGATGCAGGCACTCCTCATCTACTCTCTTGTTTAGTTCACACATTCACACCCCACCCACATACACACCAGGCACTATGCACCCCGTTTATACAATGACACCCATTTATATGGAAACCCCAAATAGCTCTACTAGTATCACCCAAGGGTTCATGAAAAAGCCAACACCATCAAAAAAAACAAAAAACAAAAAACAAAAAAAAAAAAAACATGGCAGGCCTGGCTAATCACCAGGGTAGAAGAGGAACATGTAAGCCTCATCACATACCAAAGTTCACAGTTAGCAGGAGCCATCTGGAGTGAAGGATGCTGAGGCTGTGGATGGGCTCATAATGAGGACCCTAGGACATATAACCTCTGACTCTTGGCTGAAGAGAATGCACTGCCTCAGGATGGGATGCCCTCCCTGTATGGAAACTGGGGCACGATGCTTTCACAACTATGCCGGCTTTCCATTTGACTTCAGACCATACATGCACATTGCAAGTGTTCTCTCCAACAGTCACTTGGAAGTCTCATGGGCATCTCAGCGTTGTACCGTTAAGTCCCAAATATGGTGCCTTGGTTACTTTTCCTGTTTCTGTGACAAAATAGCTACTGAAAGCAATTTAAAGGAGAAAGGCTTTATTGGGTTAATAGTCCTAGGATGCAGCTGATCTTGGAGAAAAAAAAAATGATGGCCAGCGAGAGAGCTGAAAGGCTTTGCATCCAGTCAGGAAGCAGACTGACAAAAGCTAGTGCTCAGTTGGCTTTCTCCTTTCTATTCAGTGTCGGACGCTCAGCCCATGGGATGGTGCCACCCATGGTTACAGTGTGTCTACCCTAAGCTAGGTCATCCCTCACAGGCATTCTAAAGACTTGTCTCTTAGGGAATTCTGGATCCAATCGTGTTGACAACCAACATCAGCCATCACACAAGGTGGTCTTCTGAACCATCCCCATCTCATCAAGCAGAACCATACATCACCACCACCCAGAAAAGCTAGAAATCTGGAGGCATCCATGCTTGATAGCTCCCTCTCTCCCATGCTCA
Organism: Psammomys obesus; assembly: GCF_907164565.1. Classification (NCBI taxonomy): domain Eukaryota; kingdom Metazoa; phylum Chordata; class Mammalia; order Rodentia; family Muridae; genus Psammomys; species Psammomys obesus. Next base: position 11,979,356 of record NW_026596120.1, read on the forward strand.
ATTCATTACCAAGGGCTGTTGACAACATCACTAAAACATGTCTGCCATTTCCTCCATCCCCAGGTTCATGATGAGTGGCCGATCTTCTCTTACCGTGGACAGTTTCTTAAGCACTGTGACTGCCTCTCAATTTATCTGGATATCCCTAAGAGGCTGGATGTCACAGCCAGCACTTCCTCTTCCAGGAGCATGGGTGCTGCATATTCCCTCCTTCATCTTACACTGACACCAGCATTCCCCAAGCTTTGGCCTTCCTGTCAATCCCCTTTGCTCCATTCCTTCCCCACGACTATTTTTGTTGCTATTCTGTTTCTGCCCCGTGTTCTAGTTTTCTTTCTATTGCTCTCATAAACACCGTGATCATGGACAACCTAGGGGAGGAAAAGGTTTATCTCGGCTTATGCTTTCCATGCTACCACAGAGGAAAGCCAGGGTAGGAACTCAAGGCAGTAACCTAGAGGCAGGAGCTGAGGCAGACTGCAGTGGCATACCTGTCACTGGTTTGCCGCTCCTGGTTTTCTCAGTTTGCTTTTTCATGCAACCCAGGACCTCTTTTCCAGGGGTAACATAACCCACAGTGGCCTCAGCCCTCAAATATCAATCATCAATCAAGAAAATGCAATACCGACTTGCCTACAAGGCACCCTCATGAGAGTGTTTTCCTCAGCTGAGGTTTCCCGGATGACTCTAGAGTGTATCAATTTGACATAAAACCAGCCAACAAGTTCTCTCTGGTTCTTTGGCTTGTTCTTGTATTTCTCTCTGTGTGTCTCTGTCTCTTTCTCTGTCTCTCTTCCTCTCTCTCTCTCTCTCTCTCTCTCTCTGTTTTTCTCTCTCTTTTCTCCCTCCCTTTCCCTTCCCTCCCTCCCTTTTCCTCATTGCCTTTCCTCTCTCCCCTCTCTCTTCTTCAGCCTCCCTCTTCAGGCCAGTTCTACTTTCTTCTTCCTCAGATATGACACTCAAAGACATCCAGTGCTGACAGAGACCTCACCTGACCTCTGTGCAGATGGGAAGTGTGGCTGACACTCAGTATGCTAAAGCAACTCAGAACAGCTGACAGCAGGGTCGGCCCTTGGTTCCAAGTCCTAGTCCAGTACCTTCCTCCATTCACAGTTTTCTCTTTCCCTACTTTTGTCCCATGACCCTATGACAGTGACTCTCAGTTATACAAAGACAGGGATAGTAATTCTTTGTGCAGTGCCAATCTCTCTCTCTCTCTCTCTCTCTCTCTCTCTCTCTCTCTCTCCCCATCTGTATCGCTGTGTGTGTGTGTGTTTCTATCTCGTTCTAACTCTTTGTTCCTATCACTCTGTCCATTTTCTCCCTGTCTTTGCCTGCCTTTCTCTCGCTTTATATTTTTCCTCCTCCTTATCCCCTCACATATAGACAAGTGGCCACACACAATGGCACGTGCCCTCAGCATTTCAGAGCAAGCAGGACTTCTCAAGAATAGGCTTTCTGGTGTTTCCAGGAGGAAAACCTCAGCTGAAAACCATAGGAAGATGGGGCCTGAATGAATGGGTGGGAGCAGGAATAGGAAATAGGAAGTGTTGAGAGCATTTGGCAATGGGGCTTCACTCTCTCCAAATGTTACTCCTGGAGCCCAAAGTCCCATCCTGGTGAGACTGGTGTTCCTGCCCTAGCTGAACACATCCACGAAAGTCCTCATCACAGCCCCATCACCTCACTACAATGGATTCACCAAAATACCATGAAAAGATCCCAAATGAAACAGGGGTGGGGAGGAGGGAACGGCTGACCCTCTGCCCTCCTCTCCTGCAGCCCCATATGGTCTTGGCATAAGAGGGCCGCAGAAATCCAATAACATCTTCGGAGCCCGTCCAGATTTAACAGAGCCATCTGTGAAAACATAGTTTGCCAGGGTGGGAGTGGCGGGGTGCACTGTGGCTACAGATTGAGGGTCAAGGCACTGTGCCAGAAGGTAGAACAGTAGAAAGAGGGTGCCACTGAGGTGGACGGAGACATGAGGATCAGCCAGGAAATAGCACCATAATAGCTGTCTTTCCTGTGACGGCCACTTAAGGTATGTAGGCATATACTCCCAATGTAGGTCAAGTGCACAGCAACTGCCAAGAGGGAGGCGGGACACATAATGTGAACTTGGACAGACTTTGTGGCCCTAGGGTCCTGCTCCTAATCCAATTTTGGGCAGAGGTTCAAGACAGAACTGGAGCAAAAGATGCTTTAAGATCCAGGGCTCATCTGAAGGTCCAAGGAAGCCCACTAGGCCTCTAAAGCCTAACAAATGACCACACTGCAGTTTGTAGTAGACAGAGGTACAGTAAAGTAAACACATTACAGTGTGTTTTCCAGACCATCAAGATTATGCGATTTCTTTTATTATCTTCAGACGATGTAAATCCGTAACAAAGGGGATTTGATATTTGTGCCTTCTTTTAAAGACTTGACATATAAAACAAAAAACAAAAAAACTCCTCTTCTTCATTGCACAGGGAGAAGCTGGGATGCTCAAAGCTTTGCCCCATGGTAAACTAGCAAAAGCCCAAGATGAATCAAGAATGTAGAAGCCAAGATGGCCACAATGCACCTTCCATGCAAGCTAACCCAAGGGCATCAGGGACACTGAAGGTAAGAGAGGAGTTACAGGAGGGATCAGGCAGGGAAGCCAGGGAGAGAGGAGGGGAGCAGGAAGGAAAGAAACAAAAGAGCAACCTACAGAGCCACAGAGAGGAAATTATAGAAGAGTGGGGATGGGAGGGCAGACTACAGGGCCTGGGACCATGGGAGGAAACGCACAAGGGGACTTGGCAGGGTAGGAAACCCCAGAGGAAGTCCAAAGAATGAGACCTAACCACCTGGGACATGTGTCCCTCAGGAGAATCACAGAAGCAAACACGGGCACCCTGTTGTTCTCTGTCTCCCTGAAGCCTGAATTCATTCTCTCTTCCAGACATGTCCTACAGGCCTTTGGGACCCCAAGCCTTATTTCACTTTTTGATGGGCTGAGACACTGGAGGGACCCAGAACCTGCATTCCCCGCTCCCCCAAACATACTCAGATCTTCAAACCTGAAGGAAACAAGGCGATGGCCTAACAGGGAAGAGGGGGAAGGCTGCTCCTGGTCCAGGCTGGTGGCCAAGGCCCATCCTCCCATTGTGCTGCTGTTTCCCTTCCAGCTGCCTCTGTGGTGCTGGCCCCAAGGGCAGGCAGATAAACATTCTCCTGGCCCTGTACCAATGGGGCTGGCAGAGGATCTGCTGCAGCTGACTCTGTTTTTTGGAGACCCTGACTGCGCTCCCTCATGTCCTCTGAGTAGCCACTGGGGTTCCCAGAGAAGGAGGATGGAGTGGGTTATGACAAGGAGTCCGTAACCACGGCCAGGGTGAGAGCACAGAACTCTAGAGCCTGGGGGGGGGGATTTCAGGAAGTCTGGCATTGCCACCTGCACCAAGATTTCTAAGTCATTCCCCAAGCCATCCATGGCCCCTCTCACCAAATGCCCTGCCCACACTTCCCTAACCCCACCAGCAGTCCAGTTGACACAGTTGTAGAAACAAGCCCCATTCCCTGAGTCCTCTCAGCCTCTAATTGCAAGTGGAGCCCATCTCCTTAGGGACAAAGTTGGCAGCCACCTTTCATTCCCCCAAGGGGTTGGGTATGCAGCAATGCCCACAGGCCAGCTCCCAAGGAGGTGCAGGGAAGAACGGAGGCCAGGCTCCCCTAAGGAGCTCCTAGCTGTTTTGATGGGGAAAGAGTGCTAACGCTGATGTTTTAAATGACAGCCATTGTTCCTCGGCAATTTTATGATCAAAGGAAAGAAAGAGGCCTTTTTAAGAAGCCTGTGTAGCACATTTATGGAGCCCCAGAGGATTGGGGAAGAGGCTCCAAAGAGGAGGAAGGAAGAATGAAGAGCAAAGCTGAAACAAAAGAAGAGGCAGCACCAAGCTGGAGTCTGCAACCCTACCTCTCCCTGGAGTCCCAAATCGCAGTCCACGGAAGCAGCTTCCAAAACAGGCACCAGACCCCAGAGCTCTGCTGTTAAGTGACCCCAAGAGTGGGTCCAGCAGGAGTAACAAGGAGTGGGTGATGGCCCTTTCTCCCATAATAAAGGCTTCTTAAGCCAGACCCCTACCCCTACTTTCATCAGCCAAGATAACAATACAGGCAGTTAATCCTGAGGGTAAGAATGGAGAGCTGGTCCAAGCTGGGCTGAATCTCCGAAGGTAGCCCACATTAGCTAAGTCCCACTGCCGTGAAGGACTTCTGACCCCAAGACCTTGTAGCTATGCCTCTGACTCAATATTCTCCCTGAATTGACAGAAGCTCCCCGTGAGCCATTAACTCTCCCCACAGAGAGTGCCAGGAGTCCGGCATCTAACTCCTGGTTCCAGGCGCTGGCCAACTACGCTTCGAGGAACACCTCTCTGCCCATGGCCAGGCACACTCCTATTTCTCACGTAGCCCGACCCACTTCCCAGTCCCATGTTCCCCTGTGCAAGTGAGATTCCTCTCCTGGAAGGACCAGAAGCCTCTCCCCTGTAGCCCTGGCCTTGCTCTTAGCAGTCTTCCTTGGTTGCAAGCCACGCTCACCACGCGGTATCCAAATGGATGTCAGGAGGATCTGGGAACTTGCTCAAAATGCTGTTCTTGTGGCTCCACCCAGAGCTACATACAGCCCAGCAGCACAAGTCAGCAGGTCTTCCATGTGCTTTTCAGACTGATGTCCGAGAGTCACTTGTTAAGGGCAGAGACTCAACCGCCCCGTATATGCTGATTCTGTGGGACTGCGCACGACACACCGAGGGCCGTGCTCTAAATTTCTGCCCTGTTGCGGTCACCACCATCCCCTTGGGACTTGCACACCACACCTGGCGCGCAAGCATGGCTTCCACGGCACAGTTGGATCTCACCTTTGTCGGCATCCGCACGGTACCTTGCTGCTATTCAGTCTATATCCTAGAAATAGAGGCCTATGGACTCTGAACATCCTCCCATCGCTGAAGAAACAGCTTTGAGCCACCAAAGGCATTTTTGCACAAGGGCTGTGAAGATGACTTGTAAGAGTTTGCTGTGCAAAACATGAGCAACTGTGTTTGGGTCCCCGGCACATACACAAGAAAGCTGAATGTGTCAGTGTTTTCTTGTAATCCCAGCACTGGAGAGGTAAAGACAGATGAATCACGCGGGCTTCCTGGCTAGCCACTCTAGGCAATCCATCGAGCTTCAAGTTCGGTGAGAAAACACGTCTCAGGAAAAGATAGGAAGATATCTGACGTCAACCTCTGGCCAATGTATGCACATATGCTCACAAGCCTACACATATGTGTGCACACACGAACATGTATACCACAGAGACATACCCATGCACACAAAGAGCACATGAGACTGCATTATTATATGACGTGTCACGGAGAAGCCTCCTGACAGACTCCCCTCTGAGTGGGTATCTGGAGGACTGGGCTCCCCCCCACACACAGCAGGGTGCAAGCTTGCTGGCTCAATGGCTTCCTCCAGCTCTGTAGCACCATTATCATACCACACCACCAAGGCAAGAGAAGTTATCTCTAGTTGAAATTGTCAATATTAATCTAATGCAATGAATGGAGTGGTGATGATAAACGGGGTGCTGAATAAAGATGAAGGCTCCAACAGCCTAGGAGAAAACTCCCTCTGACTTAAAGTTACTGTCTTGATTAAAATTTCCATTTTATTATCCTAATCAGCAATCTTTGTTCAGTGTGCTACAATTCCTATTTTCTCCACTTAGAGAGATAATTAACACCACTATAAACATATTAAAAATAAAATGTTTATTAAAATTGCTCTGTTATCAGTATTTAACTTCTATTTCAGAGATATGGTGCTTCATCCAGACACACCCATGCCTCCAGAAAGGCTTCCCTGTTCTCAAATGACTCAAGCTCTCCCTGCTGGGGGCCTCGTCCTGACCCCAAAGTCCCTGGAAGCAGGTAACCCTGGTCCTGGCCACACGCTTGTATGTTCAGTCAACTTGATCCCGCTTGATTGTATTTCATCCAACTGAAAATATCTTTGAGCATGAAAGATTTCTTTTCCCCATTATTAATGAGTGGCTGGGGTCGAAAAGACACAGTTGGGAAACTGAGGCATAGGAGAACACAGAAAAGCCTCCACATGAGGCACCTTCACAACTCTCTGGACTAGGAAAGGATCTTCATGAATAAACAGTCACTATGAGCCTGGTCTACGCCCGGCTTGGGGTAGACACCACCATACCCCAGAAGCTGACTCTAGGTGGGACACCAGACGCACGTTTTGAACCACAGTGAGAAAATTGTCGGAGTCTGATTTTTTTTTTAACAGAAAATGATCCTTATTGAAACATGGAATCCGACAACTCCCCATATGGGATGTGTCTCCACAAAGTATGGAAGCCTGGACCCAAGTGGAAAGGGCCCTCACAGGTCCTGGGCAGCGTCCTAGGACTCTCTGGTTTATGTATTACTGTTTTATTTGTTTTGTTTTTGTTTCTCGAGACAGGGTTTCTCTGTGTAGCCCCAGCTGTCCTGGAACTCACTCTGTACACCAGAGTGAGACAGGCTGGCCTCGAACTCAGAGATCCACCTGCCTCTGCCTCCCAAGTGCTGGGATCAAAGGCGTGCACCACCAAAGCCTGGCCTGTATTACTTCTTGAACTGCTCATCTCAAGGTAGACCAGCACCCCACTGTCACCAGGTTACATCTTTGAAACAAGACTGACAGAGCAAAGGAATAGAGCAGTCAGCAAAGGGCTTACCTTATCAGCACAAGGTCCTGAATTCAATTCCAAGAACCCACCAAAAAAAAAAAAAAAAAAAAAAAGGGTTATGTCATGCACTTGTAACCTCTGTGCTGGGGAGGACAGGCAGACACCTGGGGTTGCTAGCCAAATCTCTCAGTGAGTTCTAAGCTAGTGAGGGATCTTATCTCACAGATGATAGACATTTATTAGCTGAGGGACAGGACCCAAGGTTGCTGCTGGCCTCACATGCATATTTAGAGATGAATGTGCACCCATACACTCGTATACTCATACACATAAGAACACACACACATATAAACACATGCCTATATGGATTCACACAAAATCAAGGCCAACCGGACACCATAAACTGTCCTCTCTACAGCTGCCAGGAGTCTAGAGGGGGCATAGGACTGCCACCATTCCTATAGAAAACTTGGCTTAATGCTCCTTGATACAAGTCTCATGAATTAGGCAGAGTCTCAGTGTCTATAGACTGGGAAACAAGTTTAGTGCAGGTAAGGACCCTGACTAAGTCACCAGGCCAACAGGCTGTTGGCAACCCTAACACCAGCCGCCTTCCATGCTAGCCCAGGCCCATGCCACAAGCAAGAGCCTCCTTCCGTAGCAGGAAGCACAGCCAGGCCTCTCTGCTGCTGTTGTAAGCCCCAGAGACCCCACATCAGCCTGTCTGCGTGGGACGGTTTTTTTCCATGATGTGTGCTCTAACCTGGAGCGTATCCAGGTATTCTGGGGCCTCCACAGGGAAGATCACATTTTGTTAGTCAATGTGAAACGGCGCCCACCCTCTGACCCCACTGGAAGGAACTGGCATTGAAGCTGACCACACTTGGGGAAGTGGAGGAAGCAGTTCGGCACACAGGCCCGGGGTGAGGGCCATTCATCTCACGCCACCAAAGGAAATGAAATCATTATGTCTGCGGCTACAGGATCCAAAGAACAAATTTCCTGCCAGGATAATAAATGGGTTCTTTTGTTTTCGCCTTGGCTACCATCACATGACCCTCCTTCCTCATTCAGGTGACTTTGTGGGATAACTACCCAGAGGTTTCAGTTTCAACCTGGGAAATTGACTGGGGATAGGGGTGGGACTCACCAGGACCCACCCCTGCTCTGCTCTTTTCCTTCATCTTTCCCTCCTAAAACGCCTCCTGCAGAGATGAGTGGGCTCCCCTGCTCTCTTGCCCTCTCTTCACAGACTTTCATAAAAAGAGCCCCTCTCCCCCACCAGCTAAGAGGCTTTGTGGTAACTCTGTGGAGAAGGGAGGGGAGAAGCCATGTTTACCAGTGAAGAGATGTCACACAAGATGTACTTTGGAAACAATAATGAATAGTAAATATGAGCGATAAAGTTCCCAGGGCTGGCAGAGGAGCACCGGGGCTATGCTCCAGTTGATGGGCATGGAGGGAGCAATGCAGGGCTTGGGAGGTATGGCAAAGGCAGCATTATGGGCAACCTGGGTTCCACTGGGCTGCACTAACGTTCTCCCAAATGGGGCCTCGGAGCCCTGCCCTGGCAGATGGTGATGTGAAGCAATGAACCACTTCATAATGGGCTTCTGTTCAGCCACAACCCAGAGCACTCAACTTCTGGAATGGGGCTGTATTTGCAAAGAAAAATTGCTCCTGGCTTAACACCCAGCAGGAGCCCGGTGCATGGTGAACTAGACTAGGAGAATCTGTGGCTGCCCCTTGCTCTTCTGCCTCTTGGACTCTGAGAAGGGGTAATGGGAAAAAAATTTACCCTGATAGGGTAAAAAGGCATTTTCAAAGACAGGGTGACACCCCATTTTCTTGAGGATGTAGCAAAGGGTCAGAGATCTTCTGCAAAATAGAAGTAACCACAGAACGACCTTTTCTCTTAGGCCGGAACACAGATTCCTCTACCACCAGCATGGCGGGAGCCGTGCGTAGAGAGAGTAGATTTACTTATCCAGCAGAGGACAGAGTGCTTCCTTCGTGAAATAGGATCTTGAATGTACCCGACTATGCTGAAAAAGTGAGACATGCAAGCGCTTCCAGGCAAACACTGAATAAAAGGTGATCTGGGTCTTGACAGGAGCAATTAAATTATGCCTCCTAGAAAAAGAGTATGATCTTAAGAGTGACTTCCATCATCTGGGGCAGCTGCACATTCTCCCAACATGAACCCTCAGCCTTCAGGAGGTGAGAAAGTGGTTCTGTGGCTTATGTTCCCCTATCCCTGTCCCTACCCCTGACCAAAGAGCCCCAAGACTACAGCAGAGAATCATGGGTGTCAGATCTCCAACCCCAATTACCACACCTTCCAACCTCTTTCTGTACCTGCACCTCTCCATTAGTGCCTGTTATAGCTCTTGCCTATAACCTTGTAAACTATTGTTTATGGCTGTGTTTTTCCCACTAAACACATTTCTCTAGAGCTTCCAGCCTCCCTCATTTATCTTAGCTTCTTTAGCAAGATGGATGGATGGATGGATGGATGGATGGATGGATGGATGGATGGATAGGCCAGATTACCCAAATCATATTATCTTGATCAGCAACACATCTTATGGAAGAGATGAACTCAAAAGTTAGAAAAGGCTGCTCCACACTGGGCATTGTTCTGGATAATTCTGCTCCCCATTTAACTCACACGGTTGTTTCAAGGAGTCTTATTTAGGTATTTAACAAAAGGGAAAGCCCTGTGTTTGCAGTCTGAAGTCAAGTCTATGGAGGACTCAGCATCCAGAATCCAGGAGGCTTATGCTATCTATCTTTGGGTTATAAGTACAGCAGATGTTTGTTGGGTACCTGCTGGGCACTAGGAGTGATTCCACACATTGAAGATTCAAAGGTAAGCCTACAATAGAATCAGATGGCACACCTCCTCGCTGTATAATTAGGGAAGGAACACAAGTTCTCCAGTGACCACATACAGGAAAAAGATGATCACATCAAACCATAGGCAAGCTGGAAGAGATTACAGCTAGCATAGAGGGAGGGAGCAAACAGGCAATCCTCTTTTTAAAACATCAACAATCACAAAGCTGTACAAAACTGACAGAATCCCATCTCCTCATCCTGGAAACAGACCCAGACACCCAGCAACCTGAGAAGCATGTCTGTTTCAAAGACTGGACTTCACATGAAAACACTGGACATCCATGGCTTTTTTTTTTTTTTACCTAGGAATGAACCACTCCCCCTCCCAAGCTCTGCTAGCACAAGAGATAACAAAGAATATGAGCCCATGAGAGCTGGGACATGAAAGGTAACACACTGGATGTAGAATGACTGGGATGCTTGTGCCAGCATTATCAGTTGATGTGATGGTCTCATCAAGGGAGACTGTGGCATGGTTGGAACAAGCCTCTTCTCATCTGTGGCTAGACACATAACAGATGGCAACCAGATGGGACCAAGCTGCCCAGCACATCATCACAGCTTTTAGCTTGCTCTTCCTCATAAGAGATCTTCAAGATCCTGCTGGAAATTCAAAGCCAGAGTAGATCCCAAAGAGGCCTGAACTTGGGATATGTGTTCACCTACCACCCTCTAAGAAAGCTCCATCAGGCCAGAGAGAAGTGTCTTGTGAAGCAAGAGCAAAGTTGTTGTCTAGTCACAGGCAGACCTCTAAGCTACTCACTGAAGGGCTGTACAGAAGGAGTAAGATTGCTGTAGTGTGTGTATAGGATGCCATTCCCCACTGGTCCATGTGTTAAAGTCAGTTCAGCATGGTGCTATTGGGAGGTGGTGAACCAGTAAAAGATGGCCCTAGTGGAAGATCTTCCAGTCACTGGGGATGAATTTGAAAGACACCGCTAGATGTTACTTCCTCCTTCTCTGTCTCTGTTGTCTCTGTCAATCCCAGCCACAGGGATTAAACATTTTTGCTACGTCACACCCTCTTACCGTAATACACTACCCCCACTACAGGCCTATAGAGCAATAGAGCCAGCCTAATACTTACGATAACACAAAGAGTTGAATGTAGAAACAAAGATGAAAACATCAGTGATCACACACCGCTGAGCAGCCATATATCACTAGATAAGTTAGTATAGGCAAGTTACTACAAGAAAGAGCAGAGAAACCCTTTGGAGAGAGGAAAACAAGAACCTCTTGCAAGTGGGGAGGTAGCTCAGTGGGTGAGTGCTTACTGCACAAGCATAAGGAGCTGAGTCTGAAGCCAGGTGTGGCGGCAGCATACATCTGTACCCCAGCACTGGAAGAGAGCCAGTGGATCCAGCTTAGCCAATCATTGAGCTCCAGGCTCAGTGAAAGAGGATCCCTGGAGCTTGCTGAACGCCAGCCATGCCAAATTGGTTGGACCCGGGTTTAGTTAGAGATACTGTCTTAAGAAGATTGAGGAAGACACACAGAATCAACTTCCGGCTTTCAACAGCACACTTGCACGTGTGCATGTACGTGTATATGTATACACACAAACACACACACACACACACACACACCAACATATATACAAGGAAAAAGAAGACTCCAGAAGTGATACGCTATATAATATAAGGCATCTCATTTTCAACAACAAACAATATGATACAGTCAAAGAAACAGGAAAGCATAACCTACATTAAAAAAAAAAAAGCAGTCAGGAGAAACTGTCTCTGAGTCTCTCACTGCTGGATTCAGCATTCTTCAGGGAAGCACTGTGAATATACCGAAATTTTACAAGAAGCCATGCAGAAATAATCAAGAAAAATGCAACAATGAACAAACAGATCTTCTTCACGGAGCTGGGAGTTATACCTCATTCAAAATGAAAATTCTAGATTTGAGAAAAACAACTGAAATGAAAAACTCAGTAGGGGAGCTCATCAGAGGACTTGCCATAGGAAAAGGAAGAAAGTTGGCTAACTTGAAGACAGAGCAACAGAAATTATGTCTGAAAAACAGAGTTAAAAAGCAAAAGAAACACAGAACTCTGTTGGCTGACCTCAAAGAGATTATATAAATGTGACAAAAAACTACTAAAGGAGGAAGAAAAGGAGACCAAAAAATTTTAAACAACAATCTACGTGCACTTAGAATTAACATCACTGTGAGAAAAACACAAAGTGAGTCACAAGTCACACCTGCGCATACCACAGCCAAGCCAGAACATTTGAATGAGGCAAGGAAAACAACCAACATATACAAAAGAACATGGCTGTGATGAACACCTGAATTCTGAAGCAACAGAATGATATTCACAGTAGGAAAAAAAAACTGTCAGCCAAGAATTCTACATCCGGCAAAGTATTCTACGAAAATTAAGACAAAATAAAGACGTTCCTGGACAAATCAAGACCAAAGAGACTCATGTTGCTTACAAGCTCGCCTACAATATAAAAACGCTGAAAAATAAATGACATTTAGAATAAAAATAAATAGCACCAGAAGGTAACTAGATAGCACAAGAAGAAATGGTAAATATAGGGATTGTACATAAAAATTAACATTTTCTCTTAAAGGCATTTAAAAATAAAATAACAACACTGTATTGGTAAGTTTTTGGCACAGAACACAGGAGGGAGTTCCAGATATACCTCATAGAAGAGAAGCTGCTTTATCCAGGCCGTGAAGGATATGCTAAGAGATAGAGATGGAAGGAAAGGCGCTCCAGGCAGAGAGAGAAAACCCAGTTGAAGGCGTAGACAGAGGAAAGGCAAGCTTGAAGAAGAGCAGGTGTGAGGAGTAAGGGCCTGTGGCTTGGGAACCTTACCTCGAACTCTTTTGAACTCTTTGGGCTTGCTCACGCTTAAGTTAGGGGGCTTGCTCTGCAGGCACATCAGAGTGGCTGGTATTGTGAGGGTTGATTTAAATTGTATTTCTCCATCTCTGAGTTCCCTGCCACTTACGGCTTTCCTTGTTGCTTTGCACCTGTCTGAGTTCATCCATGGGAACTTTGAGATCTGCACAGGGCAGTGCAGTCAGACTGTGATCTGACTGTTGGTGGTCTACTTGAGTTAATAAATTGATCTCTTAACCCCCAAAGGGGAAGACATTAGCAGCTGGGACCCCTGGCAGGTGCCTTGGCTGGGAGGGCAGTGCCTTGTAAAAGAGACTCCAGAGAGCGCTCCTTGCCTTGCTCATCACGTGAGGATGTAGTGAGACTCAGAAGGCAGGTGCTCGCCAGACAATGAATCTGTTGGAGCCTTGATCTTGGACTTCCAGACTTCAGAACAATGAGGGGAAACATGCTATCCCTAAGACCAGTGTGCTGCCTGCGTACCCCGTGGTTCTCCTCGATTGGACAGAAGATGGACCTACCTCCTCAGGTCAGTTTTCCATGAGCTTCTTCATTTGCCTTGGCTGACTTTTCCAGCCCCAAGTCCAGGACCTTACTCCTCACACCTGCCCATGCCCACCTCCTGTCCAAAGCTGCCATCCTACCGTCCCAGATCCAGAAAGGTTCTCTAGGAGGAAAATTACCTGGACTCAGTTCTCCTCAGTAGTAACCAATGTTAACACACACACACACACACACACACATACACACACCCCCACACACACATGCATGCACTCACGTACGCTTGTTCCTCCCGTGACATGCCTGGGGACAAATGTTGGAGAGGTGGAACAGGCTCTTGGTGCAAAAGCCACCCTTCTTGACATCATGTGTATTAATGGCATTGTCGGGGCGCAGGTCTGACTGTAATCCCTACATGTGAGTGGCGGAGGCATGAGGATGGTGAGTTCAAGGCCAGCCTGAACTACAAATGGAGACCCTGTCTCAATATATATGAATATATGCATATTTATATATTTATTTATATATTTATATATTTATATGTATAGCCTTTGTCTTGAGAGAATGAGAAGCAAGCCATTCTGGAAGTAAGCCATTGGCAATTCCCAGCTAGGGTCACTAAATCTTACCCTATGCTGCAAGCTGCACAGGGTCCCTTGTGGGAAAGGCTGCTACATCTGTCACTGAAGGACAGGCCGAGCGGCAGTCAGGGACCTTGCATTTATGGCATGTACCGCTGCCGCACACTGTAAAAACGGCACCCAGATTGCAGCGTCCTCACCAACTTCATAAAATACATTTTATTGGTATTGTTATGGTTCTGACTCAAACAACTTCATAAAATTTTCTCTCCTATGAAGTGGGTGCTCTTATTCACCCACTCCTTGGAAAGCCAGGAGCTCAATCGCTAAGGTCTACTTAACTAGGGATGAGCATGGACCTGTGTGCACACAGGTGTGTGTGTGTGCATGCACATACGTGTGTCTGTGTATGTGTGTGTGCACATGAGTGCAGGAACACATATGCATATAGCTGTGCATGGAAGCCAAAGTGCCCTTCAGCTTCATGTATCTTCAGCTTCAAGTATTCTTTCTGAGAAACCATCAATCTTTCCCCCAAGACAGGTTCTCTCACTGGCCTGCAGCTCTACAGAAAGGTTAGGCTGCCTGGCAGTGGACTCTTACCTGTCTGCCTTCTCAGCAAAGGGACCGCAAGGATACAGCACCCACCCAGATTTTTTACATGGGTGCTGGCCATTGAACTCAGGTCCTCTGAAGACACCTTACCAACAGAGCCATCTCTTCAGCCCACTGAGAGACTTCTTGAAGACTAGGGCATATACAAGCTATTTGTGATTCTTTCATTTCAGGTGTTTACTGTGTATGAGAGCCAGCATCATTTTATCTAGCCCGTGCATGGAGGCAAAAAGAAAAATTATTGCAGGTTTTTTCAATATTTAAAAATTGGAGGGTTTTTATGAAGAAAAAGTCCACATTAGGTGACACCTGTGTAGCTAAATGGCTTTATGGTGCCTGTTTTAGATCAACCACAAGTGCCGACACAGCCTGCTACAGACATCACTCTGTGCTGGGCTCAGGAGAAGATGGGTGAGGCCTGGTGCCTGCACTGCAGAGGCACATGCTTCCTAGGGAAATCGAAGGGCTGCAATTTAGATGCTAAGGAAGATGCCAGTCGTAGAATGTGAAGAAAAAGATTTCTTACAGAGAGGTGTGGAAGGATGTAGTCCCACAACAAAGCGCCATCTCCCTTCTCCTGCCACAAGACCTGATAGGGGGATGCGCCAGAGGGTCCAGTCCTTGTCCACCCTGTGCACATTGAACCAGTAACTTATTACAACCCAAGACTTACACCAGAATCACAAGTAGTTTCTACAGCTCATACCATCTGTGGGGGGAAGTACCTGGGGGTGAAACTTGGGCCATAGTCAGCAGGTGTGTCTCTGAGTTCTGTTCCCCATTGCTTGCCAGCCCTGTCCTGTGCCAGGTCCTCTCCCAGGACATTGCCATTCTCTGCTCCTCCTCAGAAGCAGCCAGCTGAGAGCTGGTGAGCTTAGGATGAGTCCTGACATAGGGGAGTCCTCCGGATGGCCGAGGGTAGAGGTTGTTACCAACAGGCCTTCTGACCCAGACAGCTAGCTCACCCCTTGTGCTTTTAGGTAGGACTCACTCTTCCTACCAATAACACAGCGAGAGTCAAGCACAACAGAGGAACCAGCTAGACAACCAGGTGGTGCTCAGATCGCATGCTCTGCGCTTCCCAAAGCCAGGCACTCTCCAGGGACAGGCCTGGTGAGGTCAGGGATGTGTATGCAGGGCATTGGCATCATGACTGGAAACAGGAAGCAGTGTGGCCATAGAGTCAGGTCATTTTCACATCTTAGCTTCAGGTTGGCCTACTAGCCTCCCTGCCTCTATAAATAGGAATGGTAACGTTGGTCAAATGAAGTAATGAATACAAAAGAGTCAAATGAAATAATGCATACAAAAGCTTTAAGACACAATGCTTGGCACAAGGTAAGCACTACAAAAAAAATTAGGGTTCTTCCACCTGACATATTGATATGTATGTACATATCAACCTATAGTAGAAAAGAAATCATTTACTTCGGCACATCCTAAACCACCCTTACGTGTTTTCTTCCTGATGATTCTGTTCGAATTTTTCTAGGAGTAGAAAGTACACTTCTGTTTCTAGCTTAAAAGTTTCATACAGAGGAGCCAGCTTGCTCTTTCCATGCATCTATCATTAAGCTGCCTCCCCATGGCCGTGGCTGCGTTGGGCTCATCATCAAACTGGGAGGCATGATTTGTCTTAGATCTAACCACAACCATGAATTTTCCAGATATTAATTTTCAGAGAGTAAGAAGGGCTCCATGTGATTGATTTTATAGTTCTATTAAGTGAAGGATCTCTGAGAGGAGGGTGCTGAGCAATTACTCTCCATGACTTCTGAACATAGCACAAGGGGCTGAGGGTTTAAATTTGTGCATCACAGATGACAGACACCGGGAAGAAATGATTCACCAACAGGCTGGCATAACTTTGGGATGAACTGTTGAGAGGATATAGAGAAAACATCTGGGAGATGCCCCCAAGAGCCAACAGCTTGGGAAGGATGGACAATTAGGAAGCCAGGGTTCCTTCTTCACCCTGCTTCTGACATCACAGGAGACTCTAGCCGTATCAGCGCACTTTTTAGGACCTCAGATTCGCCATCTCTAAATGGGGAACTAAAATACCCCTTTCTATCTACCCTGTAAGAACATGGCCACCATCGACCTTTTGCTCTTTTTCTGTTATATCTCCCTGATCCTGTCTTCTGGCTTCCATATGGAGCCCAAGCCAGCATCTCAGAAGACTTTCCATGTCATCCCTGTGTTAAAAACAAAAAAGTAAAGTGTTGAAGGGCAGAACCAAAGACCCCCTAAAGCCTCCCAAGTAATCCTGAAGCCAAATACATTTGGGGAACACTCCTGTCCCTGATCTCCATACCCTAGCCTCTATCCAGGCTTAAGGTCCACCCAAGTATCATTTCTTCTTTTTATACAGGTATGAAATAGGGCCAAAGACACAAGATACAGTTGGTAGAGCATGTGTCTTCAGAAGAGAACTTGTATGAATGAGGCTATCCTATTCCTCACTTTATTTTTAAATTTTTCTTGCATGGGAATTGTTGAAAATTTCACCAAATAGCCTAAACACCTTGCCTAAATTCTCAGTCTTTGGGGGCCAAATTAAGACTTCCTTTGAGACTTGGTTCCCCTGGCAAACTGCGCCAGACAACAAAGCCTCAAGAAGTTCCAAAGTAAGCATGGATTTCTCCTCTGAGGCAGCGTCCCATCTCACCAGCCACCCCCTCCCTCACTGCATCTTGGCATGGTTGTCCCTCCCTTGCCATTTCTGAGGACAGGCAGGGTCAGCACACAGAGCATCCTGGTCTCTGTGGGAACCATCAAATGGTAACCCTAGGATTTGCATAAACAGCCTCTGTGTTCATGTGAATCAAGAGCAACGACAGCCAAGGAGATAGATGGTCAGTCCCCAAAACATGTATATGATTAACATTATACAAACTGAGAAGGCTATATTTGGGAATAGACTCACTCACACACACACACACACAACTAGCAATTAATGAAAAAAAAAGTCATAAAATTAAAAGAGAGAAAGGAGGGTTATATAGGATGGTTTGAGGGGAAAAGGGGGAAGAAAGAAATTATGAAATTATATTGTAATCTCAAAAAAAAATGACTTCTTAGGGCCAGCAAGATGGCTCATCCCATAAAGGTGCTTGCATCCAAGCCTGAAAACTCGAGTTTGATATTCAGGACCCACACAAGATAGAAGAAAATTGATACCCACAACTTATCCTCTGACCACCACACATGCACCAATGCAGAAGGACCTACACACATACAAATAAACAAATAGATAAATAGATGTAAATAGAAATTAATATAGCTTTTGATTAACTCCATTTTTAAAATATCACTTTGATTTTTTAAAAAAAAACAAATATGAACTAAAGATCAAAGACAAGAACATAGAACACAGATTATTCCTTTTGACCATGAGTATTTGAGTAAAGATGCTATTTCGGTTGTCCTCAAGAGCTCAGCCAGTGCCTGTCTTTCACTTCAGGGGACAGACGTCTCAGAACCAGCCACACCAATAGCTAGGCATCATCCTTTTTCAGTATCAATTCAGCTTGTCACAGCTTTGGGTGAACACATTAGAGACAGGTATTTGCTGACATGTAATTTTCAATATATCATCCAAGCCAATTAAAGTCACTTATTCAAACTTATCAGGATGGTAAAATGATCGACCAGACCCTTAATGATAGTGGTCTTTTCTGTGGGTGGAGAAACAATGTCTTCTTTCTCTAGACATATTCATTCCAGATTAATCGCCTGAGAGCTGGAAAAGCTGGAGAGCTTCTATTTTGTTCCCGGCCAATGAATTAACTAAAGGAGGTGGTAAATATGAGTCTCTGCCATGAACAACCTTATGTTTCTTATCTTGATTAAAGTCATGCTGATTTATATTTGTTGGTTTTTAAAAACACGAGTCATATTTATAACTGAAATACTATCAGCATGTGTATAGGTTCTTAAACATAAAGATTCATGATACAGTATTTTCTCTGAAAATAGTCTGAATATCTGTTTCTGTTATACTCTATCTATCTAACAGAATATTTTAAACGTCTTCCAAATTATCTATCACCTAACTGTTAGACTAGAGATGGTTTGCCTCTTAATTTGTAAGTATCTACTTCAATTTGTATTAATAACTGAAGTTCCCAAAGGGTTGTTATTTTTCAGATGTAAAATTAAAACAAGATAAATGAGGTAATTCTTTTAAATGCACCTTTTTAAAGCTAATGCATACCTGATTTATGAAAAACAAGGTGATAAAAGCCATTATTAAAATTTTCTTTTTAATTGAGAAAGCTGAGCATAACGGGTGTTTAAATCAAACCTTGCATCCACTATTGTGTCAAATCAACCTGAGAGTAAAGGACTCTAACTGTGTCTTAGATGTCTGCTCAGTGTATCCTCTGGTAACAGACAACTGGAAGCTTGTGTCCAGCAGGTACCCAGGGACAGCTCTCCAAAATGAAGGCCCAGACCTTTTTGTCTCCAGATGTTCTTTGCCAACATCTATCCTCAAGCCAAGTGTCCACAGAAGATTCAAACTTGCTTGCTGAAAAAGTTTTGTAGGAAAACCTCATTATAAAGAACCTTGCTGCCTGTTGGTAGAGCTCATATCTTGTCTGTGTTTGGACCAAAACAGCACTCATGACTGGAACCTCCAACTTGTGGCCGAAAGGGTACAGAGGGAAGTGATATGTGTGCCTCTGAGTTCCAATGTAGGGGTGACATCATGGGGTTCTGGGGAACTTAGGAAATCTCGATTCCCATTTCCTGCTTCCCCTCTCTTGCCTCCTTCTTTAATCAGACCCTTCCCTTCACAGAGCCACCTCCCAGGCACACAACAGAGGTTGGTTACCTCACAACAACCCATATCCATCCCACCTGGCTTAATGAGGCAGGTACTAGAGCAAGAACACAGGTTTTGATGCCTGGTAGATGTGGCTACTGCCTTGGTTCCTGCCATTTCCAGTCAACTTAGGCAACTCATCCGGCCTCTCTTTGCTTCAGGGTCTTAATCTGTAAACTGGGGAGTGGATTTGTGGCCATGACTGCAGACTGTGTAGGTAGAGATACCAGCAGAGTAACTCACTGAAATATGAGCATCAACATAGGCATGTTCACTCAGGTATTAATGTATTGCTTCACTCCCAACCCGCTCTAGGACTAAAAAGCGGCTGTTACACGGGCTGGAGTCCAGAATACACCACCACTAAATGCATCCCACTGAGGAAGGGGTAGAACCTCCCAAGTTTTGACCCCAAAAGCACTAAGGGTGGACATCATCTCTCTAGAGTATCTACCATCTCCAACTCTGCCGAGCAGCCACTCTCACCGGAGGCCACCGTTCAACTTAGCCGCTCCCATCAGGACCGGCACACCTGCTCACATGGCTGCTGACAGCACTGGGAGCCTAAATCCTAGACACTCTGCGGAAGCCAAGAAAGAGAGGCTGCCAACCCATGCTACATGCCTCTAAATTACCCCCTGTTCACTTCACTAAGGAAGTAGCATTTGTTTTTATTTTCCAGGACAGACAGTCAATCACTCGTATGTGACAGAAATAAAGATAAATACCACCCGTTGAACTTTAAATCAAAATGCTAATCCCAGGCTGACTCCTCTGTCAAGGTCTGACACTGAAATAATTCAGCACACTTTGATTATGCCTGAAATTAATGCTCTGGTGGAGATTATGTCTATTAATCACAGATTTGATAGGATAGTTGAGTATGCCCCTCCACTAAGGACATCCAGTCATGCTCTGAGGGCCAGGAGACCTGTGCCTGGGTGTCCTCAACTTACACAGCACAAAGCAATCACCAGCTAAGGTCTGAGGTGAGTACCTGGTGCCTCTGTAGTGACAAGGCTCCCAGGGTCAGCATTTATCAGGTGACTTATTTTGGATACCAGCAAAAGGCCAAGCGCCATTCTGTCTTTGAGAAGGACCAAGCAAGAAGTTGAGCTAGCTAACCTGAGGTACCAGAGAAGACCTGAGAGTGACCTAAGGGGATGACATCCCAGATCCAGTGATCACACTCCAAAGGCCACCAGGAGTCAAGAGTTTGTTTTTGATGACAGGGGTGAAGGGTGGGGGTGAAGCGCTTTGCTCTGGAATTTACTGGAGGGGATAGACTGAAAAAACAAATATGCATTCCATCCCTACCAGACTCAACTCCGTCCCTCCATCTTCCCTGTTGTGCAGCAAACCATTTCTTCCTGGTTACCATGGTCTATCCTCAGTATTTGAGATGTGTCTCAGTCCTGTTGCCATTGGCCTTGCCTGCTGAGGAGGTTTAATGAGCCTTCTAGACTAGGTTTTCTCCCACACCCTCTGTCTTTGAAATAACCCAGAAGCCTTTTACTTGGCCTCCTTCTCCATCTTGGTGACTGTTAAGATGTGAATGTAGTTGGTCTCCGACAAAACTCTCTGCCAAAATGTAATTCCTACCGTAACAGTACCCAGAGGTGGTTAGAGCTTTAGGAAGCAATTGGGCCATAGGAGTGCCCCTCCCCCATCATAAATCAACTAATGTAATTCCTAGGAGACCAGGTTAATTATCACAAGATTGGGCTGTTACAAAGTTGACTCTCTGGATCCCGCTCCCTTCCGTGTCCACACTGTGCTTCTATAATGAAATTCTCAACCAAAAGCAAAAACTAGTACCAATATCACGCTCTCAGTCCTCCAAAACAGGAAGCTATGTAAAGTTCTTTGTAAATTTGCCAACCTCAGTTATTTTTATAAAGTAGCAAGAAACAGTCTGAGATAGTAGCCTTCTGCTCATCGCCCACAAAGTGCCAATGGAGCTTTCCTTTTGTTGTTGTTGATGATAGTGGTATCTGTCATATGTGCGTGTGTACTGCATATGTATGCGTTCAGAAACACATGCATACATGTCCACGTGCGTGTGAAGGCCAGATGTCAATGTGTCCTCATTCACTCTCCATCTTTGTTTTTTGAAACAGGGATTCCCACTAAGCCTAACACTCATGATTCAGCTGGGCTGGCTGGCCAATGAACTTCAAGACTCTACCTGTCTCTCCCTCCCCAGCACTGGGATCATAGATATACACTCCACAGCCAGATTTTACATATGTTCTGAGGATCTAAAAATCAAGTCCTGCCGCTTGTGGAACAGCACTTTTAGCAACTGCGTCATCTCCCTAGCACCACACCAATTTTCTTAAAAGTAAATTAGACTAAAGAAAAACCTCTTCAGTGGACGCCAGCTAAAAGCTGAGAGCCCACACTTCTTACAATACTTTCTGCTCCCTGACACACCAGCCTCACACCCTTTAGAGCAAAGACACTGTAGCAAGAGAATGGTCAACAGAGTTTCAGTTCATTCATCAAGGACCAACCCTCCATGCCTTCACTGGTCATGAGTCTTAGGTTGAGACCAGTGGTTCTTAACCTGTGGATCAAGACTGCCTTGTGGGGGGGTGGGGGAGTCAAATGACCTTTCTACAGGGGTCACTTAAGAATACGAGAAAAATACAGATATTTACATTATGATTCATAACAGTAGCAAAGTTACGGTGATGAAGTAGCAACAAAAATAATTTGAGGGCTGGGGGTCACCACAACATGAGGAATTGCATTAAAGGGTCGAAGCATTGGGAAGATTGAGAACCACTGCTCTATACTCTCCCTTTTCTCTTGGTAAATCTCTCCTCATACATCAACGCTCAAATTCCTAGGCAGCTGCTCCAGAGATGCTAGATAGGCCCCTTAGCTAGACCCCACAGCTTTCTGTGGGGTCTTTTGTCCTACCACCCTTTACAGCTAGCAGTCACTGTCCAATTATTCCCTCCCTGTCCACCTCTCCCATGAGAATGAACTTGAGTTAGCCTGAAATAGTGCTTTATGCATCTCTCAGTCCCAGCACAATCTTCGACCATATTAGGTGTTCAATGAAAGTTTACTACCCTGAACCAATCATGCTGTAAAACTCTAACCATCCTTTAGTGCACTGTTTCCATGGGGAAAAATGTGTTCCAAGTTCTTCCTAGCCTATTGCAAACGCAGCTCACCTGAGTCACTGTCTCAATGTCAGTTCGTTTAACACGTTCTCTTACAGGCAGGCTTTCTCAATGAATCGGAGCGCCTGAGGGTCAAAGGTCAATGTAAGAGCCCTGGCAGTTCACAAAAGGGGAGTCCAGGTGGGTTTGCCTCTGTGCTCACGTATGGAGGGAGGGGAGTTCCATAAGACCCCACGATAGCTCATGATTCAGCTATTCAGGAGGAACCATAAGACTGGAGTTCAAGCTACAGGGTTGGAGAGCAGGCTAGGCATGCAATGTACCTAATACCAGAGCTATTGTATGGCTAAGCAGCAAACCAAAGCAGTGATTTCTCAGATGGCTAATGCTGGAACACGGAGCGGGGTCCCTTTTGAGCAAGTCTCAGTGGAGTGTCATGATGACAGATGAAGACTTGGGCATTTCATTGTTTCACAGTCTGACCCAGCTTTCTCCTTAGAACCCCCGGCCTAGCTTTGGCCCCTTGAACCTTCAGGAGGTCTCATCGCTTCCCTGGTTCAGCTCTGATGGAAGTCTCTGCAACAAACCTGACCCAACACTATTGTGAATGATACTATTGGATCATAAGGTTTAGCAAAGCAAGAAACATGACACCCAATTACATATGCATTCCAGATAAACAGTACAGAACACTTATAGTATAAGTCTGCGCTGAAATCACATGCGCTTTGTCAGTGCATGCCCCGTGCAGTATTTTGGACACACCTAAGAACTGCTTCTTCTCTGGAATTCAGGTTTAATTGGGTATCCCATCTTATATCTAGCAACTCTGCCTTTCCATGACTCTTATCAATGATGTTCTCATAAGATATTAGAATGTTCGGATACTTTCTAAAAACCTCAGTTGATACGTTTTCAG
Organism: Psammomys obesus; assembly: GCF_907164565.1. Lineage (NCBI taxonomy): Eukaryota > Metazoa > Chordata > Mammalia > Rodentia > Muridae > Psammomys > Psammomys obesus. Next base: position 12,002,416 of record NW_026596120.1, read on the forward strand.
ATTAATAGCCACAAATTCTCTCGGGCATATCATAGTAGCATTTAAGCAAGCCAGTTCCCCCCTCATGGGCTGAACCAAGAAAGAATACAGAATCTCCTCTTTGGGAAATGAGAAAAATCCCAGAGGTGTCTCTCCCTCTGCCATCAGGAAGAAAAGACAGTTACATGTCATGAAGTCAGGGAAAGCTCCAGCCCACAAAATGGCCTTGTGGCAGAGGAAGTTGATGTTTTCTATTTATACAGAAGTGACACTTGAGAAAACAAAAGGATCAAGACCCAATGCAATGGTCGAAAGTCTTTAAGGAAGTACAGGCAGCTGGTGGGAATCACAACTAAGATGGTTCACATGAGGGCAGAGGCATCTGAGGTACATCTGAGGTGAAAGCAAGCACTTCTGATGCTGATTTTCTTTCAGTCAAACAGTAGACAGAGAACTTGAGTAAGCCTGTGAGCTTGGAGAAAGAAAGCTAGAGAAAGTAAAGATGCAAAAGGGTGGGAGGTATAAACTCCAAATCCACCCAGCTATGGGTGGCATCAAGGAGCTGGCCTTTAACAGGGTGTCAGGGTCCAGATGGCCTCCAGTCACTCTAGTCATCTCTCGGGAAGATTTGAAGGACCCCTGTAAATGTTCTTAGAGTCCTGGGGAGCCACGTCCCTTGGAAAGATAGTGGATTCTAACTACACCACTGAAGTAATCTCAAGTTTATGCAAGTAGATATATAAAACACTGTCTACCTCAGGATTGAGAAAGAGGCAATTAAAGTGAGATGAGAATCCCTTATTCTTCGGGACGTACTGCCTTCCCCCATCTGACTCCTCCGGAGCCTCTACCCTGTCTTCACCTGGTCTGTAGCACTTGTCCTAACCAGGACATCCTTGTTCTTTATGGAGAGAGGGAAAGCCTAGGAAGGACTCAGTTGACTTAGTGGAAAAGGCCCTTCAGAGTACTGTGGCCCACCAGATACCTGCTCAGAGGAAAGGGATGTACCAGGGGCCCCAAATCAGGCAAGGAAGAGGACCCAAGGGTGCTCATTCATGCCAAAGGCTTCAAGAACCCTTTCTTACACATTTGCTCTTTGAGGAAGGGCAATAAAAAAATCACCTAACCAGAAAGGCACATTTCCTGTTCTAGTGACTTCAGCTGGGCTGCCTTTATTCCTGCTCTTAGCCCACTAACCACTTCCCTGGGTCCTGATTCCCATCCCAATCCAGACAGACCAAACTCTCCCAAAGCCTTCTATAAAACTGCCCCTCTATCCTCAGGACAATGTGCACTCATGTTGATAAAAATTTAAAGTGGGGGTTAGGAACATACCAAAATAGGTTGAGTGCTTGCCCAGCATTCACAAAGGCCCTGATTCAATATCCAATAGTGCATGAACCGAGTAAGTTGGTCCCTACCTGTGATCCAGCACCTAGGAGGTAGAAACAGGAGGAACAGAAGTTTAATACCACCTTTGACTACATATTGAGTTCAAGGCCAGCATGGAGTACATGAAGCCCTGTCTCAAAAACAAACAAACAAATTAATAAATAGATAAAATTATCCCTTAGAAATAATTTTAAAAGAGAAAGAGGATGGGAGAAAATGGCCTTTTATAATAAAAGGGAATAGTTGGAAAATTAGCAAAGAAGTGAAGTTATCTAGGCTCGATATGAACCTGCAATAGCACTGTATCCATGTTCAGGAAGCACAGTCCGAAATCATGGTTTGGGGACCATAGGTTTCCTTTAAGGCTGGGTGACAGTCTGTCCCGGGTTTCACTCTCCTTGTTTCTGATGGTTTTTTTTTTTTTTTTTTGCAATCCCTGGTGTATCTTGGCAGAGAAACATATGACCCAGATCTCTGCCTTCATGCCTACATGCTATTCTCCTGGAGCAAGGGCCTATGTCCAAGTGTCCCTTTCTCATAAGGACATGCGGTCGGTCATCTGAGATCAAGGGCCCACCCTATTCTGATAAAAAAGTCTCATCTCAGCTTCACCAATTGCACTCATAAGGGTTCTATATCTAAATAGGACCACATGCTGAGGTTCCAAATGTGAAAAATCACAGCTCTTTCCTTAGGGGCCACAGGCCAGCCCCGAAGAAGGGCATAATGCAGCTCTTTGAAATTCGCTATAAGTCTCATAAGCCTGAAATTATTTCAAAATTAAGAAGTTTATTTTTTAAGGCAATATCATGAAGATCCAAGAAGGACTGAGAGAAGGGTATGCCAGGAAGAAAAGGCATTGTTGAGAAGGGGAAACCTCTTAGGGTTTTAGAGGTCCATCAAACATCTTTAGGTAGGTATTTGAGAGAGGTGACCTTCCCTAAGTGCTCATGTCCCAGTACAGAGCCGCCAGCCCAATGCTGCCACCCCGAAGGGACTTTCCTTGCAGGTAAGATCCTCATGATCCTGCTTGAGGGTATGAATATTTTCCTTCTCAGACAAGCTTTTAGCAGGCCGTACTTGCCCAGCATCTCAATAGATGCTCGTGGTGGTTAATTAGGAGAATGTTGCTAAACAAAGACAGCTAAATAATTGTGTGTTTCACAGAATTTTATTTCTTAACTAGTATCTCTTAAAAATAGCACACTCCATATGAGAGTTTTCTTTTTATTCAAATCATGCTTGAGAAAGTGTGTGCCTCGACAGCAGCTCTTCCACTCACAGGAAGAAGGGTCTATGGTGGTTAGCAGGTGCTCTTCAAAGAGGACACGCAGAAGGTCCCACCAGCACTGGCTCCACACAGTCCTGACTTCTCTGAAGCCTCTTGGGTGGGACCCTGAGAATGAAGGAATGTGGATGGCATCTTTTTAGTTTTCTGCATTTGGGACAGGTCTCCATATCCCTATTCAGTGCCCATTCAGTGGTTCCAGGACTGTGCTAAACACCCCAGAAAGCACTCCAGATCCTTTATGTAGCTCTCAGCTTCCTTTGGGCCAAAGACAACGTTTTATCCCCCACATTTTCCACAGAATAATTCTCCATCCAGCCTGGGCCTCCCAGACAAGCACAGAAACTGGAAATAGCAGTAGACAGGATGCCGGGTCATGTCTGCTGCTAACCACACCTCTATGCCACACAGACTCCTTAGGGGAAGTAAGTCAGCCTCTTGGGCTTTCCCACTACCAATTTATAAAGTGACTAAACTGAGTTGGACACTGGAAATAAACACAAGTCTTTAAGTACAGCAGCCCAAACCAGAAACTAGGATCCAGAAAGGTTCTAGCAAACCAGGATCAGAACCAGAGAACATCTCAGCTTAAAATGTCCATTTGTTTTAATACCACTTGGGTGAGTGTGAGGGCCATGCAAGGCTTCTCATTATGGACTGTATTCAGAGTCAGGCTTATCACGGGTCTATTAAGACCCTGGGATCTTTTCTGTTCCCTCTCCTAGGCAGTTGGCTTATCTCCTTTACTGCAATGATTTTCATTGACCCTTCAGCAGAATCCCCACATGCCTCCAAAATATAATCTCATCTATTCCAACATGAACATAAGCTCTTTTCCTGGAAGCTGTCCTGTGTGCCAAGCACATGCCTTTTCTCAATGGGGGAACCACAGAAGGGAAAACAAGACTCCATTCCTTGGGATCTTGAGGAAGCTTCTTGATCCCCTGGGTTTATGAAGGAGACCAGAGGGTACGAGAGAGGATTCAGATGGAAGGCGTGAACAACAAGCATAGGGGAAAGAAACACAATCAGAAAGACACTGGAACAGAAGTCTATCCATCAGCAGGGCAGTCAGTGTGAGAGAGGATGCCGGCCAGCTGTGAAGACAGTTGCTTTCTGTCATCCAGAACCTGCTCAGCCCTACCACCTTAACTGTCCTTGTGGTCTGTCTCTCATATTTCATTCACCATTTCCCACTCTAAGACTGTCTTTATAGAGACACTCTTGTGGTGCTCCTGTCCCTTCTTGGCCCAGGGGGTCCTGCAGCGACTGCTGCACCAACCAAGGACTATGCATGGAGAGACCCTAGACCCCCTACTCAGATGTAGCCCATAGACAGCTCAGTCTCCATGAGGGTTTCCCAGCAAGGGGCTAGGGGCTGTCTCTGACATGGACTCTGTTTGTCTGCTCTTCAATCACTTCCCCACAGTTGGGCAGCCTTGCCAGGCCACAGTGGAAGAGGATGCCGGCAGTCCTGATGATACTTGATAGGCTGGTGTCAACTGGTAGGGAAGGAGAGTTCCCTCTTTCTGAGGATGAGAGGAGGAGAAGGAGGGGAAGAAGGAGAGAAGGTAGGACTGGGAGAAGATAAGTGAGTGGGTTACAGTCAAGATGTAAAGTGAATAAATTTAAAAAAAGATAAATTAAAAAGAGAGAAAGAGAGAGAGACTCAATCCAAGCTCCCCAGGAAGAAGAAATCTCGGCCAATCAGTGAACCCAGCCTCTGAGTATTGTAATGAGTTCAAGTGGGTTAGGAACCAATCAGAGTGACCTCCAGGACTACTGGAAACTACTAGAAAATGAATATCCTTGTTTCTGTTGTAGTCATATCAAAGGGCCTGGTGAAGCAATGTGTGGGGAGGGGGCAAGATGCTATCAGGGAGTAGTATTCAAAGTTTAAAGAGCCAAATCCCAAAAGTATCCTGATGCCAGCCATGTATGAAGTAAGCATCACATTGAACTCCAGCTACATGATCCAAGAGTGTGTGTGTGTGTGTGTGTGTGTGTGTGTGTGTGTGTGTGTAAGTTTTGTTTATCAGCAATCAAAACCAACATAATGACAACAGATTGTTCAGGTTCAAGAACAGAAAGCATCCCAATAAGATGGTCTCATCTTCTGGCTCACCCACTTGACAGCTCTGTGAGTCTGATATGGCCACTTATCTTTCACAAGCTCAGTTTCTTCACCTACCAAATGTATATAAGAATTCATGAGCAGAAGTCTATGGAAGTTCAGGCCCCTTCAGTCCTGGCAGGATTTGCTGCATAGTACTGGATGCCTGTGGGAACCTGCTCCATCCCGAGCAGAGAATTTGCGTCAAGGAAAACGTGGTTCAGATTCTCTAGCCCAAGCCCTGCACAGAGCCAGGCAGCACATAGAACCCTGCCCATGAGGTCCACTGCAGTGTGCTCTCCAGGTGGAAAAGAGGTGGCACACACAGATGTAGAAGAGTAGAAACAGGAGACCTTCACACCAGAGACTCTCTGTGCTCACAGAGAGGGGAGTTAAAAGGGAGTCACTCCTACCTCAGGGCTTTTTGTGCCTGTTTCACAAATGAACAACCCTACCTTCTCCCTCCAAAAACGGGAGGCGAATTAACCCAGGGTTCTGTGAGCTACTTTGTACTCCCAGTGGGAAACCTGCTATATAGCTATGGGGGGCGGGGGTTGACTAATTTTATCTCTCTAAATGCCTCAGTATCATTTGCCAAAATGATGATTTATTATTTAGACAACCTTTATTTTTTTTTCCACGGGGCTTTAACATCATTTATACTGAATGAAATAGAACTGATGAGGACTTTGAAAACCAGGTATGGCAAAGAGATGTATAAGAAACTGGAGTTATTTATCCACAACCAGTAAAGGCAGATGAAGGACACAGTAGAAGCCACCCGTTAATGGCCAGGGAAGCACTGCAGAGGGGCTGTCCTTCCTCCACCCAGTTAGGGGAGGAAGAAATGGGATAGGTTGGTGGGAGGAAGACATTTTCTTCAGTGGCGTGCCCACTGTTCTCTGTGCTCCTGTAAGTGACCCTAACTAAACTCATTGCTTGATTGGGGGGGGGGAGGCATGAAAAGTATAAGGGGAATTAGTTAGGAAAAGGAAAGATATCAGTAAGAATGGGAGGATAATGGGTTGAATATGATCAAAATATACTGTGTGTACTATGAAAATGAAACCTCTTGTTATATATAATTAGTATCTGCTAAGAAAACATATCTTAAGTAATGGGATAGACGACACTGCAGCTAGGCACTAATACAACATAGGTAATCAAGGAAAAACATCTCTGGGAATCGTAGAGGACGACGATGAGGCAAGCATGGTCTTTCAGAACATAGACTATAGCAAGCACTCTTTCCCATGAGCCACACCACAGCGGGAGCTGTGGTACTGTGTGGAGGAAGCAGATCTGGAGGCTCATGAGAAGGGGAGGAACAAACCTCACCAAACCCACTCCCTCTGCTTCTTGAAAAAAAAATCCCTATGTCTCTAGATCATGCTGCATCTGGAGCAGAGAAGCACTTGATGGGATGACAGACCAGATGGAGATCTGTGGGCCAGGACAAGTACAAATTGATGGATTCATAGCTGGCAGAATAGTGGTACCCAAAGAGAGGCCACCAGAAGCAGCATCTCCTGTGGGATCTCGTAAGCTCTGTCTTCTTTGGCATCTTTATCAAGGCTTAAATAAAACCATGCAAGCGATGCTTATCCAGTCTCAACTACTGGGACGCTTGGCCAAAAGCAGCCAGCTGAAATGAACAGTTTTGCAAGCTTAGGTTCAAAGCCATCCCATCAGAGCTACAGTAGATCTGTCAACTGGCAACGATACTGCCAGAGTGCACACCAGCAGCCAAGCATTTGGGCATGATGGACACACGTTTCCAACGTCACCAGCCTGCCTTGACTTGAACCAGATTCCCAACAGGCAGGCCCATCCTGGACATTCCTTCCTGGTGATGGTGACCCTTACTCACATGCCAGAACTGTGGCTGCCAATGTCGCACCTGTCTGGTCTTGTCTCATATGACAAACTCAATTGATTGCTTGTATAACCTCTGTTATTTGAGTGTAACAAATCATCCCCAAAATTTAGTGGCTTGAGACAATAATGCTTTATTATCTCTGAAAATTCTGCAGGTTGGATGGACTCAGCTGGGCAATCCTCATCTGGGCAACCCAGGAGGTGGCATTCAGATGTTGGCAAGGGCGTGTGCCTTATCTAAAGCCTCCACTAAGCTCAGTGCCAGCATGGCTCACTCACATGGCTGGCAATGGCTGGACTTCCGGCTAGAATCTCACCTGGGGCTGTCAGCTGAAGCATCTAGCACAGTTGCTCCATTTGGCATGGGCAGCTTGCAGTTGGAAACCAGGTCCCCAGATCACGCTCAAAGCTAGAGTCTCTCGAGATAAAAGTGCAAACCACGTGGTGAACACGTCCTAACTTTAGAATTCCCAGAACACCGATGTCTTTGGCCACATGTTACCCATCAGGCCAGTCACCAGGACAGTCCAGATGCAAAGGGAAGAAAACAGAATTCCACACTCAGGAGGTTGAATCACAGAGATCACTCTGGATGGGAATATTTCTTTAGCTATCTTTGAGGGACCTGACAGACCACAGATTTAACGACGTAGAACAATGATGAGAAAGATGCCAACTGGCAAAAGCACCATCATCAGTGTGCCCTGAAACGTAACACCTCCCAGGAACTCCAGACCTAGATACTTTAAACTCTTTGCACACCAAATGCCACCATGCCTAGAATAATTTCCCCAACTACCGTCTGCCCTACACTGTCCTTCCAGGAACTCCTTCCCATGCCTCCGAACACTTGATTTTCAGCTGGCCCCATATCTTTCTCATCTCCACCCTGACATTCACACCAACAAGAATTAACAGCCCCATCCTATTGGACACACAGGAAGCCACCCAGCACTTAGTCACTTGTAAGAGCCAGGATTCAAAATGATACAAGTATGAACCCTTCTGTAAATATTCAAAGAAAACTCACAGGGAAATAATATTTGTTTTTATTATCTTATAAGTCTGCAAAGGGCAGTCGCTCACAAAGCCATCATTTTAAATGCCAGAGAGCTTTCCTCTGAGGCCTTCAGAAGCAGGGAGAAGCCAACCAGAGACCTCCAACAGATAGATCATGTTTTAAACCTTCCCACCTTGGTTCCCCATCTCATTCTTGTCACTCTGTCATTGCAGGCATCTCTTTATAATGCTATGGCCTTTTGCCATGGAAATGGATGCTATCATAGACACCTGACTTTGAGCAGCAAAATGCCTTTGTATGAACAAAGTTTCCTGAGAGGACATCAGAGTGTATTCTCATGTGTATGCAGCTCAATGAGAGTCATGCTACTTTCCTGAATATTTTTTGAGTTACCTGTCATAAACTGTCTCATGGGAATAATAGAAGAATCCTGGCTTAGGCCCAGAAGATTTCTTACATGACCTTGGCCAAGCTTGGCCTTAACTTTCCCATATATAAAATGGAAACGATAATGTTTAGCTTTTAATGCTCTTGTGAAGGGCACACAAGTATCTCCTCTGTGGTAGAGCCCAAGTTAAGACTCATGCTCAGCAGGTGGGCCTTCCTCCACCATGGACTCCCAGAACCTGAAGAGATTGTGTGGGCCATTCCAGTAAGTAGGAAACTCCAGGAGCATTTAGAGATGGTGAGGAGATCTGGAGATTCTGGGCTACGGAGAGGACCTTGATGGCATCAGTTGACCCACATGATGTCCCCTTCTCTCTTCATCTTTCTCTGTCCTCATCCTCCACTCTCTGGGATCTACCAGGCAGCTCTGCCTACAGAGGGTTCCTCTCTGAACTGACTCTTTCCCAATGAATAGGCAAGTATATCTTTGCTCCAGTCCAAACATCATTCTTCAGAACAAAGTCCAAAGCAATTGTCTGAGGAGCTACAGGTCCAGGAGAAAGATGTGGGGGTGGGGTGCAGGGAGTAGGAGTTAGCTTTGACCCCAGTGCCTAGGGAGGGAATGAGGAAGGTGAATGGTCCTAGCTGGGTTGGCTGTGATTGCTCCTCTGGAGCCTAGATCTGAGACAAGAATGCAGGTGTTGATGTGAAAACTGCCCAGTATGGCCCTGGCAGGGCTGTATTTTGTTTCTGTCCACCTATAGCAATAATCTGATACTCCAAGCCCCATGAACCATCCCAGCACTTCTGAGAATGGTATAAACGTCCCACGAGGTAGCTGGGTGCAAATTCCTTAAGAGCAAAAGCAGGCTATTTTAAAATTGAAAGGTCTCCAATGTAACTTAGATCTGTGTCTCTGCTGAATGAGGCAAGATGGAAACAGAAAGCATTTTAGAGAGAGCAAGGCTCTCAGAGGAAAGGCTGGAGTCCTGCTCACAAATGGCATAGGATTATACTCCGCCACTTTAAATGTCACATTGAATAAAATCACAGGCATTCCTGGAAAGTGTGCGGGCAACTTCCTGGCCTTAGGGAGTAAACCCCTTTGCAAAGGAAATTAAAAAGGAGTGTGTAGACATTGCTTGGTGCCCACCACCACTCCATAGACTCCGTCAGCTCCGCTCGGCTCACCACACCGATAATCAACCATGGAAACTGGAAGAGAGCAGGAACCCAGGTGTCGTGGGCACGTGGAGTGAGTCTGCCTATGTCCAGACCATATCTACTGTGTTGAGGTATTCCTTAGGCATAGAAACACAGAGAGTAGCCTGGAGCCCATAGTGTAGTGATGTGATTTATAGGGACCTGGGCTGAGCTCCCACTTATAGTGACACACAAGGCAACCTGGCACCTATAGTGGGGTACCATTGTAGATGAGGACCAAGAACCACAAGCCATAAAGGTTGGCTTCGATGCAGGAGTGTGACGTCAAAGTAAAGGGTTTGCTAGCTGAAGTAAAATAAACTCTGTACCCAAGAAAAATCCTCAACTCTGGGAGTAAGGAAGAGAGCATGTAAGGGGGTCCCTCTACCTCACTCCCACCATCCCCTCTTTCAACACTGCCATCTATTTTCCATGTTTAGCCAACATTCTGGACACACCAGTCTAGGAACAACCTCTCTGTTGCTTATCCGCACGATGTGTAGGCCCAAGCACTGACTTCCCCACTTGCTTTGGCCCACAACTATACCAAACCTGGGTTAGAAAAAGTATAGTTGAGAAAGGCTTGGTCCAGGATCATGGCAAACAGCTGCCACAGATTCCCAGTGTCACCATTCCCTGGCACAGTGATATTGGCATGGGAACTTTTCCCACTGAGGAATCCACAGAGAACAAGACACTACAATCTTCCAGCATCAAAACCAGACTTCCACCCCCACAGCACATAAGTGATCCTCCTGTAAAACAGGAGAAGATTTACTTCCTTATTCTCTCCAGGTCTTTAACCTGTTGGGTGAGGGCAATGCTTGGAGCTGAACTTCCAGCCCTGGTTCCCAGACCTTCAGAAGTAACCTCGACTGTACCTTCAGCCCTCCTGAGTTTCTAGTTCTACCATTCATCCTGAAGATCTCAGGACTTTTCTTGCCTCCGTCATCCCACGGGTCAATCCATCACAGCATCACAAATCCATCACAATCCATCACAAAGTTAGAAAGTTTCTCTGGAACAACCTGCCCAATACACATTTTCTCTCCTCCATAAAGCTCATCTGGTTTCTGCTGTTGCTGTTGTTAAGCCAAAGTGGTGATGGAGGTGTAAATACACTGAGTCAGGAGAAGGAAGCTTGGAACTTTCCGGGAAAAGAGGAAGCAGCTGAGGCTGATGGGGACATACTCAGGCATCTCCGACAAACACAAATAAACAAGCCACAGCCATCGAGGCCTTGCTGTCACAGACCTTGCACTTGGGCACCAGCTTTTCTGGTTGCTTATCTGTGCGTGGACTAATCTGGATATATTTTTGCCTCCATCCCTGAATTGTAAACATATCTCGCCTTATTCTTTGCATAGAAGTAGTCAGCTCATGGTCCAAAGGGACAGTCTTTTAGTGCTGCAAGGAAAGGAAGAGAGGGAGGGAGAGAGACAGAAGAGAGAGGAGAGAGAGTAGGGGGAGAGAGAGGAAAGGAGGAGCACATACTGGCGCTTCACATATGTGTGCATTGAATGAATTAATAACAAAGAAATAAATACCAACCAATCTCACAAAAGAAATCCAACCCAACGTAGGTATCCTACCAAGAGACAGAGGGAAGAAGATGTTGGACAAACCTTCCTAGAGGAGGCATGTGGAGTTCTGGCCAACATGAAAAGCAGTACCTAGAAGTAATGGCAGCCATAGCAATCACCAGCAGGACAAACTGTGTAAGCAATCTGTGTAAGGCCCACAGGGGACCCGAACTCAGGTCCGTTTGACTCCCATACTCTGCCAAAGTGTGTGAGAAGAGACATCCTGTTCTACCACTGAGGAAGCAAGACAGGAAAATCTTGGGGGCAGGAGCAGGACGCAGAGCCGGGAGCACAGGCTGTGACTCCGTGGCTTGCCTTCTGCCCTTGTCTAACCTTCCGGTGTCCAGGTTTCCACCCGCTGTGTGCTGACGAATGGATGTGACACAAATGCCCGCGGATCAGAGAGGTGGGCTATGCCATTCGTTGTACTACATTACTGACATTTTTTTTTTAACTTCGGGATATATTCATAAAAAACTGGGAAACAGCAAAATGCCCCCAAGGTCAAAGCTGATATATGACCCCATCAAAAAAAAAAAAAAAAAAGAAAGAAAGAAAGAAAAGGAAAAAAAAAGTTTCTGGCATCAAAATAGCAGAATAAAAATAGCCACATCAAACAGCTGTGCCAACCTTCTCCTGGTGTCGGGGGAATACAAATTGGTTTAGCCTTTTTGGAGGGCAGCTGGCAACATCCATCAGACTTTTAAACAAGCCAAGTTTTTCCTTAAACTTCCCATTTTAAAATGATATCGATTGCACAGGGAACAAGACCCATTCTCCCAAATGCCTCCTACCCCAATTCCACCGATTTCTAACATTTTCCTACATTTGTTTGTTGATGCTTCCTTACTCCACTTACATTAACACATATACCATAGCGTGGTGCTGTGGTTTTTTGTTTTGTTTTGTTTTGTTTTGTTTTGCATTGTGCATGGCCTGTTATATTGTACACACATTTGTTTTCCTTGATGCATCCTCCAAGAGCAGCTTGAGTTCAGTACATCATAGTCTTTCGCTGATTAATTCTTGAATATTGCTTTCTTTGGAAAAAAAAAAAGATACTTGTCCACAGTGATATTATGAAACTTCGGTAACTGAGCATTTTTGTTATATTTAATTCCTCCATCTCGATACCCTAATTTTAGAATCTCAGATTCCAAACTTACCAATTGTCCAAGTGTGTACTAGAGCAAATTTTCCTACCTCAAGATAACATTTTTTATGTTATATTAGCTTGTCATATCTCTTTGGTCTTCTTTAATCTAGATCCATTTCTTTTAAAAAGTAATAAAATAATTTTTAAAGTTTTACCTGGGTTTGCTAAATTGTTAAAGCATTTCTCTGGTCTTTGCCCTGGTGCACCTGAGCCAGGCATACGGAATCTCAGTGGTTATGAGGTAGGAGGAGCCTGAGTGTGAATTTCTAACACACCCTGTTTTCCCAGTGAAGACTTATGAGGTGGCCAAGGAAGGGCTTTGTAAAAAGCTGACTCAGATCCTTGCAAGCAGCCTCTTGCTTTCCTTTGGATTAAGCCTGTAGACCACAGCATCTGGAACTCAGGACACATCACAAACCACCCTCCAGAATCTCTGTGGCTACAAGTCCAAAACAGAGGGATACTTGTCACGGAAGCGGAATCATTACAGACCCCACCTCCCAGATGACGTCTGTCTCAGCCAGCAAAGCCCTTAATGAAGGAAGTTGCTATGCCCTGGCTCTTCTATTAGCACAAGCCCACTGTCTCCTCCAAGAAGCCATTCTGGTTATCCTTCCCCACTCCAATGTCTCTGTCCTCAAACATCCAACATGGCCAAGCACCAGGCCTAACCACCAGGAACTCACTTGAAACATTGCTGTTCCAGGCAGCTGTCCCCTCTCTGTCCCACTGTTCCTGCTCTTCCTCACTCCTCTCAACAGATAGGCACCCCTTTCAATGGTAGGTCCCTCATCTGATCCATCTCCAGGTCTTTCCAACTCAGTCACATGGCTGTCAATATAATCATCATACCTGGTTCCCCAAGATTGCCTGCTGCCCCTGGTTTGGGTCTACAAGGCCTTGGTTCTATCATCATAGAAGCACTAGCATTGGCCTTTCCCTGTGTAACCCTGGGCAATGTGACAGGGACCTGATCCACTCACCATGTTTCACCAGACATCCGCCTATGCCAAGTCCTGAGCTTGATTTGGAGAAGCTAAAAAAACATCAAGCACTGGGGACTGGGCAGATGGCTCAGCATTTAAAGTATTGCCAGGTAAACACGGGGAGCAGAGTTCAAATTCCCAGAAGCAATGTAAATGCCAGGTGGGCACTGCAGCTAGCCTGTACTTACCAGTCTTGGAGGGAGGAGAATCAATTCTTAGAACAAACTCTCTAGTGAGACTAACAGCAACCAGCAAGCTCTGGGTTCAGTGGAGAAACATTGTTCTTAATGAATAAGGTGGAGAGCGATAGACATCCACCTTTGCCTTCATGCCTATGTGTGTTCATACACACACACACACACACACACACACACACACACACACAACTATGACACACATATAAAAACAAGACAGATAAATTTCAAACAGCAGAGGCTTCTGTCTCACTCGGAGACAAAATCGGTGCAGCCTCAGCCGCACCTGTTTGTGAGTGATGACAAGGAGGAGCTCAGGGGAGCATTCAGTCTTTGATGATGCTGCGGAAGACCTCTGCATCTCTGTGTCCCCTCCTCTACGACCGCCATGCTTACTAACCAGACACGGGTGAGGCCTCTCTACTGCTGGAGAGTCTTGAACCCATCCTGTAAGGCTCAAAAGTGAGACAAGGGGGAAACCATAGCTCAAATGCTCTACAAGCCAGAATGGTCGGAAGTACCCAGAAGTCCAAGAGGCCAAGAGAAAGGTGCTGAGCGGCCGGGAGCATCCAGTGCCCTATCAGGTAGGCCCACTGGTGAGAGCATCTGGAATTCCACCTGGGGACGCTTTTGGTGTGATTCTGACCTCCTGTCACAGGACACCTTGGGAAGAGGGCTGTCACACTTTTCTCCATTAAAAGAAATGTCAGTGGGCAGGGAACATGGGTCAGTAGATATAGTGTCTGTGGCCCAAGCATGAACAGCTGAGTCTAGAGCCTTGACATCTATGCAAGGAGCCTGGGGTGGTCACACATGTCTGTAACTGTGAGCTGGGGGTAGAGATGGGGAGACAGTCAGATTGGTCATGGGGCTCATACTGGGGGATTCCTAATGTCAACCTCCATTGTCCACACATTTCTTTGTGCATGCGCGAGCATGCGCGTGCACACACACGCGCGCACACACACACGCACACACACACACACACACACACAC
>NW_026596120.1:12016691-12027276 GCF_907164565.1 Psammomys obesus
AAGGAAGGAAGGAAGGAAGGAAGGAAGGAAGGAAGGAAGGAAGGAAGGGAGAGAGGAAAGAAGGAAGGAAGGAAGGAAGGAAGGAAGGAAGGAAGGAAGGAAGGAAGGAAGGAAGGAAGGAAGGAAGGAAAGGAAAGGAGGGACCGAGGGAGGAAGGAAGGAAGGCAAGAAATCCCCAAATAAAAACAGCTAAAAGAAAGCAATTCTGGAGAAGAAATGCATGGGGCTTTCCAGCTGCCTTCCAAGCCCACCACCTTGCAGGTGGAACAGTTCTACAGTGTGCCTGTCTCACATACACAGACACAAAACAGAGAAAAGGGTGGAACTGGGGTGACACATGACACACGGACAGAAGCAAAGAAACACAATCCCAGGTAACGTGCACCATGGACTCCTGCTGAGGATCACACACTCCCGTGACAGAAGCCTACCTCCTAGGTCCTGGCTGTGCCCCGCCAAATATAGGTATGTCCGTCTTCCACAGGAACTGACAACCTGTCTTTATACAGAAGACAGCCCATCCCAAACCCACTCCTAGAATGAAACCCAGAAGGTATAGTATTTAGTCTCCCATAGAGACAACACATAGCCTCCCGGGTACACGGAGCAATGCAAGATGTCAGGCAACAGGGGGGGGGGGGGGAGTCATTCTGATGCCTCCAAACAGTCATCCATGCTGAAAAGGTATTCATATCATGAACTAGAGAGCATGGACAAAAGATCTAAACATCCATTTCGTCAAACACTGTCTGTGAAGAGTGATAAGCACACAGACACCCCATCATCAGTCATTACGTAAATGAGAATGGAAACCAACAATGCCACACCAGCATACGCCCACCAGAATGGCTACGTTTAAAAAGATTGACAACACCAATTGTTTGGGGAGGTGAGGAGCAACTGGGAGTCTCACACACTGCTGGTGTGTGCACAATGGCACAGTTACTGTGGGACACAGATTGACAGTCTCTTACAAAGATAAATATACATTTGCCGTGGTATCCAGCACTTCTACTTTTCAGTATTTATCCAAGGGATAATGAACACATATTTTTCATTCTGTATCTCATAGACATGTACTTGTTCACAGAAGCTTTCCTGATAAACAGTGGAAAACTAGAAACTGAAAACAAAAGTCTATCCACTAACAAGTAGATGAGGCGGCTTAGATATATGTCTGCGATGGAATAGTACTCAGCAATAAAAAGAACTGATGTAGCAACGTGGAAGAATCCCAGATACATTTGCTAAGTAAAAAAAAAAAAAAAAGTCAAACCTAATGACAAGAGTACCATGTGATGCTAGAATCTGGAAAAAGCAAAACAAGAGAGTGAGAAACCAAATCAGCAGTTGCCAGAAGCCAAGGATGAAGAGGGGGAAGGATAACAAAGAAAAATGGCGCCTGTGGGCATGTTCTAAATTGCGCTAATGTGGCAGTGACATATGGATCTTCATGTGTTGAGTCCCGTGGACTCAAATGGTGAGAAGTTTGTTGTCTGGAATTGTTTGAAAGCTTATGTTTTCGAAGACTAGACCTGGACTCAAGAAACTATCCTCACATCCTTAGAATCAGGGCTCACGTTCAGCATGTCCATGCCAGCATGATCAACACAAGACTGCTTCCACCCTGAGCCCCAGAGTTAGCCCCATGTCCCAGCCCTTCTCTGGGCCCTGGTGCTTCTCCAACAGCTGAAGGACTAATGCCTGTCCAGCAGAGACATCAGGAGCTGGTTACATTTGGCTCGACACCAACTGATAGGGAAGGAAATGGTTTACAGCCCATTCTAACTCAGCGGAAGACAGGCTAAGCTACCACCAGACCCACTTCATCAGACAGCACGTTCTCCATCAGGAAAGAAGGTAAAAACCACCTGAATTACAGAGTGGTTCTTGGCCTGCCAAAGGCCTCAGTGTGGGAAGCGGCATCCTAGCTATCTGTGCCGTTAACATCTCACAGCATGGAACATAAGAAAAACAGGCCTAGGGGGACCAGAGGGAAGGGAAAAATCAGTCAGAACAAGGCTGAGAAACACTGGTTTATGTGTAAGAATCAGATAATAAAAAAAAACAGTGACGCACAGTCCCTGCGCCGATGGTGGCATCCATTTGGCAATGGCTCACCGCTGTCCACGTGGTGGGATGGGAGCAGGAATTATAGCCACATGGGCCCTCGAGAGCCTGCCCCCCCCCACAGGGTACCCCTGCAGAGGAGAGCCAGCCCCTCTCTCTCCCTCAGTATATCCGGTCTCATGGTTAGTGTTGTCACCTTGAGGGATGCAGAATGGACCTGTGGGCATGTCCTCATGGTCTATCTTGATTACCATGCCTGGTTGGGATGCTAGACTATAAAAGAAGAAAGAGCTGAGCAGCTGTAGGTACTCACTGCTCTCTACTCCTGACCGAGGACCTAACGTGCCCAGATGTGTCAAGCTCCCGCTGCCGTGACTTCTACAAGGTGATGGACTGTATCTTGAAGCGTGAGCTTAAATAAACCCTCCCTTCCTTAGACTGCTTTCGTGAGAAGAGTGTTTTGTCACAGCAACAGAAATGTAGCTATGAGGCCTGGGCTCCAGCACCTTCTTCAAGGACACCAGGCCAGCGTTACGGTGTCCCCAGAGGGACCCTCCCAGGCTGCTCTCCTCCCCAGCACTGTATTCCTCTGTGGTTGTCTGGAGCCAGTGGTGGCTGAGGCGCACACGGCATATCCGTCCATTGTTTCCGGCGGGTGTTAAGTAATGAAGACAACTTCCAAATGAGAAGAAATTAAGCACTGGAGCTGAATCCCCCCGCTTTGTCAGGCTCAGCCGAGCCAGCAGCTCCTTGGAACACTTGCTTTGTGCCTGATACATTATGACAAAGCCGTAATTGTTCTTTCAGTCTTTCCCCGATATTTCATAACAACGTGAAGTGGAAGTCGCAAAGGTCAGCAGCGCTGTAGAACTCACGTTGTTCTTATTGTCCTTTTCTGAATAGTGGCTTCCCTTTGCCAGGCTGCTCCACGCCCGTGAGCCTCGGCAGCCGGGGCTGGCGCTGTTTAAAAGAAGCTACCTACCCGGGGCAGACTGTTCTGATTTGCTGAATGGTCTTGTACCACTGTCTAGCCACATCATCTACATAAATATGCACGTGTGCAAGCTCGTGAGCACGTGCACAGGAATGCGCATGCACACAGGCAGACACGAATGGGCACCATGTACACAACACATGCACAGGCACATATACACATAGGCACATACGTGCGCCCACACAGGCTCAAATGTGCACACACACTCACACACACTCTCTCTCTTTTCCCAAGCAACCCACTCAAAACCTGTGAATAGAAACAATAGCAACTGTCAAGTCTATAGGAACCAGGTAACAGATGCATCTGTCTCATTCCTGGACAATAACACTCCAGTCTGGTAGGTGACAAAAAAAAACAAAAAACTGTAGGACTTTCAGCAAAGAATATCTCTTAGTCTAAAACCTGATTCTGGGAGATGGGGGAGATGAACTAGTGGATGAAAGTGCTTGCTGTGCAAGTATGAGGTCCTGAGTTCAAATCCCCAGCACCCATGTGAAAATCCTAGCATGGCTATTTATGCAACTTCAACCCTAATGTTTGGGGGTGGGGATGGAAACAGAAGAATAGCTGGGACAGGCCAGCCACCAGCCTAGCTGCAGGATTGTGAGAAACCCCATCTCAAGGTAATAAGGTAGAGAGTGATAGAGGAGGAACCCAACTCTGACCTCTGACCTCCTCCTTCCGTGCACAGATTCAATGCACCTGCACAAACACAGGCATACATGTGACACACAATGCCTCTCCTCCCCCACCGCCTACCTCCACCCTCTGCTCCCTCATACACATGCATACTCTATTTTGAATTTATTCTGTTAGTGCTCCATAGTTGCCAAGTGGAGTTTCTGTGAGTATGAAGGAAGAAATTGGTAGTAGCATCCAAAGCCCAAGGAAAGTCCCTCAGGCATCTTCCACCTCTTGAGCCTCAGCTGACAGGTCTATGTAATGGAGTTAATTTCTTTCTACCAGTTGACAGGATTCTCTTTCTACAGACATACCTTAGAGAAGGGATTTGGGGAATCCGTGGATTATCTGGGCATATCTGGACCTACCAGTTGTACAAAACTCTGCATGTTCAGATAAGGCAGGGGGTCAAGCCCATGAGATGATCTGGGAAAATGAGCCTGGAGTCTGGGCCGGGCTCTGTTTGGGAAACTTGGGGACCACTGTGTCAGAGGGCAGCAGAGCCCTGGCAGGCTGTGTCAAAGGACAGCTTTGTACCTGATCACTTAGGTGTCATAGTTGCTAAGGAACCACTGAGATTCAAATAAATTGGTAAATACTTAACTGCAAAATCCCAGAACAGGGAGGGGAGGAGATCCTCTCAACTAGTCACGTGAGTGAAAGAAAGAGATTTTCTCCTGACCAGGAAAAGAAAACTACTGGTTTTCATGTGGAGCGGCAGCACTGTGCTTCTGCGTTTAAAAAGGAAAAAAAAAAAAAAACTGTTCTTTTCCACTTAGCTAGGAATAGAGGAAAGTTAGAACCTAAAGCAGGAAACCTGGAAAGTACAAAGATTCTCCCCCGATGAGCTCTGGGCAGATTTTAAATACTTTTCTTTCCACCGAGAAAGTAATATTTAAGGTATGAAAGAAGTGAACTAAACTGTGTGTAAGACTTTATGTGTGCGCATGAGGACTGGAGCTGGAATCCCCAGCACCCGCGTTTTTAAAAGGTTATGTGTATTGAGACAGGAGGATTACTGGAGCTTGCCAACCACAAACCTTGCTCCACGTCCAGGGGGGGTCCTCTCTCAGTAGAAAAAGGTGGGTGTAATGGAGCAAGACACCAAATATCCTCACAAAGGTGCACACAGACACAACACACACAGATGTGTTCTGCTAAGGACACTAAAGACCCGCCATCTTGTATAAGTTTCAAAACCTACAGGGAAAACAAGTTAAAAAGTATTCTTGGAAACTATGATCCAGTACTCTGCTGGTGGGAAACAGAAAGCCTGGGTGTACCTAAACCATGATTGGCAATGGCCAGAAAGGGGAGAATTAATCATCTCATGGACCTACACGTGTGCCTTTCCTTCATTCTTGCTTTCCACTGAGCAGTCGGCTGCCCTGCGAGGTTAAGTTTAAGTGCGCTGCTGTCTACACTGGGACCCACTTCCTTCCTTTGGCAGGAAGGAAGTCACAGCTTCTCATCATCACTTTTACAAATAGTTCCACTGTAAGAACTCTTCCTTCAGACCCCTCCCCGACCCTGTGGCGGGTGGAGAGGGCACCGGAGTCTTAAAACCACTTTGTCATTTGCCGATGCCAATGCGCTCCACCTACTCACTGTGATCACTGTGATCGGAGTCCAGTAATAGAGGGAGAACCTCACCAAGACAGAAGCTGCCTCCAGCCTTCCATCCCTGGGTCTTGACTTAAACCATCACTTTCTAGTTCCTTAGCTTCCGCCACATCTCCAGCCAGGCTGTCTCAGCCCTGGCCTCCACTTTCTGGTCTCCACAGTGCATCTTTTCCCTCACTCTTGCTCCATGATCCAGTCAGGAACCCAGGAACCCAGGAACCCAGGAACCCAGTGTGGTAAATGCTACCAATCTTAAACTCATTTCTGCTTCTACTAGTGACAGTATGCTGACATTTTTTTTATGAGGAACCTGCCCTTTCACACCTCAAGCCAGGCAACTGAGATGAATCAGAGATAATTACCATATTCCGATTAGCTCTGGGTCATGTGACCTGAGTCTGGCCAAGGACAGTATTCCATTCTCCTTTTACAAAGCCTGGTTCACTGAGAGGCTCAGGACCACATGGAGGCCAAGGGCACGAAAGTCAGAAGGCTTTTGCCAGGTCCTCTGGGGGTCAAAGGTTAAGAACGTATATTTGTGTTGAGAGTTCAAGAGGCCGTGAGTTTGAGACTGCCAACAGTCACATGACAACCACACAAGACAGCAGCCAGAGAACTCAGTCAACAGAAATGACCGCAAGTTTTCCCTGTTAATTCCACCATACTCACTCTAAACTTTTCTTTCTTAACTCTTTAAACTGTTATTTTTATGTTTACAACTTATTCATTATATATCCTGATTGAAGCACCCTTCCTCCCTCTTCCCTGCTACGTACCAACCAAAGAGAATGCATGGAAAGGACCTAGATGCCCTGCTCAGATTTAGCCTATTGGCAGCTCAGTCTCTGTGTGAGTAAGGGGAACAGAGGCTGCCTCTGTCATGAACTCAGTTGTCTACTCTTTGATCCCTTGCCCCTGGCATTGTGGCCTTGCCAGGCCACAGAGGAAGAGGATCCAGGCAGTGCTGATGAGACTGGACAAGCTAGGGTCAGGTGGCAGGGGAGAAGCACTCCTACTCTAAACTGTTCTATGCCTTAGAGGACCAACCTCAATGGGCTGAATCAGCCAGACTCCAATATCCTCTGCCTAGTGGGGGGGGAGTGCACACGTACACACAAGCGCGCACACACACACACACACACACACACACGTGCACCAGGGAACATTCTGTGTCTTACTAAACTGTTCTCCTCATTAATCCTTGAGATAGAGTCTCTCACTGGACCTAGACCTCACTGGTGGGCCAGATGAGCTGGCAGCAAGACCCATGGATCCATCTGTCTGCACTCTCCAGCACAGGATACAGATGGGTGCTGCTGTGCCTGTTTCTTACACGGTGCTGGGTATCTGAACTCGGGTCCTTGTGTTTGTGCTACTGAGCGAGGCATCTCTGCATAGAGCCCCTGCCTTCTTGTTGAGTTCATCTGATATGAGGTGCAGGCGAGAGACAGTAGGGAAAGTGTTGAAGGAAGACAGCCCTCAACCCTATTCCGTGCAATCGAGCCAACAGCTACATTCCTGTCTATGCCTGGCCCTTCTCAGGAAGCTCCCTCCATGGAACACTGTGGTCAGGTCCCCGTAGCTGTAAGGTACATAATGGTCTGGCACTGCTATGATCTGTCTCCATCACCATCCTCACTGGGTCCCTTAGCCCTCTGCATATCTCTATAAAGAGTTTCCTAAGTTAAGCCTTCGAATCTGTTGTCTGTTTTATGTCAGGACCCTGGCTTATACAGATAGGAATTAAGGAATAAAGGCAGACTGGGTCCAGAGACAGCATGCTGTTCCTGAGTACAGCCCATGACTCCAATCTCAAATGATCTAGCAATAACATGTGTCCCTATTCTGTTTTTCTCCAGCCTGAGTTGAGCATCTGTCACTACAAACAAAACATATGGCTGGTAGGTAAAGCCTAAAGCCTTTGGTGGGAAACTCTGTATGTCCACCTTCACGAGAAAGAGGATTAGAATGGCTGGACCTCTCCCATTCTACCCAGCCCCACCTCTGAAAACACCTCTGTCCCTCTTCCAAGAAAACTCATTCCCCCAACACACACGGCCTGTTTCTATCTCACACACATATACAGGCTTCCTCACCTCTCTCTTCTCTCTCTCCCTCCCTCCCTCTATCTCTATCCTTCTTTCTCTCTCTTTATCTCTCTCTTACACATGCACACACACACACACACACACACAAACACACACACTCAATCTCTCTCACACACACAAACATACACAGTCTCTCACACATACCAAAAAACGGGCTCTCACACACACATGTATATACAGTCTCTCACACACACAAACCTACACACATACAGTTTCTCTCATACAACAAGCTCTTTCACACATATATACACAGTCTCTTCCTCACACACATACTCTGTCTGTATCTCTCACATGTGGGCACACACTGTCTCTGACTCTCTCTTCCTCTCTCAGCCTTCTATCGCATACACACCCACACTGTCTATAACTTTTATACGTAAACACATTCTCTCTCTCTCTCTCTCTCTCTCTCTCTCTCTCTCTCTCTCTCACACACACACACACACACACACACACACACACACTCCTTCCTCAAACCCTTCTGGTGTGAAGCATGACCCTGTCCCCGTCTCCCAGTGACAGGTGTGGAACTATTCACACAACCACTTGTATCTGTCCAAGGTCCCTTCAGAAGCAGCCTGTAGTTTCCGAGCCTCTGTCTCCCCCACCAGTCTGCTATTTAGCGAGCTCCTTGAAGAAAGGCTGTGTTCTTTATCTCGGTGGTTTTGGTTCTCGGCATAGCGTTTCCCACATAGATGTTCAACAAATGTGCTCTGATGAGCAGTGATGAGCCTGACGAGCATTGATGCGGGGCAAATGCTTGCCCTGCATCCCAACCTCCCCCCGGACAAGTTGCCACTTAAGAGAATCTGGACTCTCCAATCTGGGAGCCGCTCAGCCCGTAGGTGACACTGAGGACAGGCTGCTCCACCTGCTCTGTAAGGCAGCCTCTTCCGTCTTGGTTCAATTGGACCAGACAGAGACAGAATTCCAGTCAAACCAAAGCCTATGCTCCCCCATGAACAGCACCGCTGCTTCCTACGGCTGCCCTTCAAACAGAAGGAAGAGGGCCTCCTGACTCCAACCTTAAGTTGCCCGCTCTCGGCACTCATAGTCGCATCCCATCCGCCCCCTTCATATCTATCCTGAAGTTACGCCATTCATCTCTCTGGTAACCGACTGTGCCCCAATAGCCAGCCCACTCCTGAAGATGGAACACCCCAATTCTGCCCACCTACGGGCACACCATGGGAGGTCGGCAGATTTTTTTGTTAAGTGTTGCATAAATAAAACACAGTACCTCCTCTACCACCCCAGCCTTCTGCATCTCTTTCTAATTTTCTCTACCATTTTTCTTCTAGGCTTTCTAGGAAACTCCAGTTGCCAGTTGTCACACAATCAATCCAAACTCGGGGTTTTTTAAAGCAGTGGTGGCATTCATTTTGTTCCTGAATGTGCAGCTCAGACAAAGCTCATGAAGAAGGCCTGCTCCTTTCCACTCAGGGAAAGCAGTGGTGGTTCAAAAGATGAAGTGGCAGCCATCTGAAGGCTCATTTGTGTCCAGTATCTGAAGCTGATCGTGGGCTGGAACCTGAGCTGGGGGTGTCCACCTGGGTTTCCTTATAATAGGTTAGCTGAGGAGAGAGAGACAGACAGACAGACACACACACACACAGAAAGAGAGAGAGAGAGAGAGAGAACGAGAACTAGCTCTTTATAGCCTTTTATAACTACAGCAGATAGATACAATATTCATGATTCAGTTTTAAACATTCTGTTGGACTTTTCTTTCTTTCTTTTTTCTTTTTTCTTTTTCTTTTCCCACAAAACCAACTCCACATTATTTACCCACTGATGTGGCTTATGCTGCTGCTATCAGGAGAACTAAAAGATGGTGCCCTGATCATCAGGACCCCACAGAGCTACAGGACACAGCAAAATAAACACACAATTACAAGTCATTCGGAATGGGCAGAGGGAGGTAGAGGCAGCTGCAGTAGGACCCTGGGGCAAGGAATGCTCCCAAGTAGAGCGGTTGACCGGGGTGAGTTCTGAAGAATCAGTTAGTCTGGGCCTGAAAAAGATCAGCGAGGAGCTCAACAAATACATCTGAAGGCCCAGCGGCGGGACCACACGCAGGGTCAGACCGTCTCTGGGAGGATAAAGAACAGCCGATGTTCAAGGCCTGCAATACATGTGGATCCATGTGTGCCTGCATGGAGCTGGGGACGGTAGCACTGGGGGACGGCAGGGGTAAGAAACGGTGGTCAAGAGTCTTCCTTAGGTCCTGCAAGTATCAGGAAACCTGCAGGGACTCACTCATGTGGTATGAACATGATGACCCCAAGTACCACGTTATGGCCTAACACCCAAAGTATGTTCTCAGCTGTGACTTCTTGGTACTCCCGCCCTCCCCCCAAAAATACGTAGTGACTTTTGTGGTGATACTGACACCCTGTTCTTTTCCTCCAAGCTTACTGCTTAGCCCTATTTCTGTAGCACCTTAATCCTCAGAAAATCCGGCGGGGGCGCTCCAGTCCTGTGAGGAAAAGAGCAGACAGCCAGGAGCAGCAGCAGAATTCAGGGGTAGAAACAGATATGAGAGCACCTAGAATGAGGTCATTTCCCTGTCCTCTAGATCACTGTCCAGCTCCAACCTCCCTTGGCATCAGTGAGAGAGATGAGGGCAAGGGTCTTAGGCCACTGTGCTGGGGAAAAAAAAACAGCACAAGGAAAGCAGAGAACAATTAACTTCAGTGTCCAGTGGTGGCCCTCAAATAAGGCCAGCTCTCTGCTACCCCTGTCCAACTTCCTGCTAGGTCCTATCGGTAGCCATGGCCTCCAGAGGGCAAGCCACTGCCCAGAGACTGAGATGCTGAGAGTTCCCACACCCAGAGCTGAGGTTCAGCCGAGGGCTTTCCTCACGTGCTGTCCAGTCTGCAGCTGGCCAGATGAAAGGGAGTAACTGGACAGTCAGGAAACAGCAGGGCCCAGACTGAGACAGGTCGTGCAGGGCTCCAGGGAAGAAACAGGGTGTGTCTGTCTGCCTCCTGTCCTGTTTCTGGCAGGTGAGACTATGGACAGATCCCCAGCAGAACTTCAGAGTGCCCTAATTTCCTCTACCACACCCCATTCTCTCTCTCTCTCTCTCTCTCTCTCTCTCTCT
>NW_026596120.1:12027376-12169278 GCF_907164565.1 Psammomys obesus
CTCTCACACACACACACACACACACACACACACACACACACACACACACACACTCCTGACTACTTCCTCAGCACCAAGGACAGGTACAGATTCCACTCTGCAAGCATTCGAGCTCCTGAACTCAACGAGGACAAGACCCAGCGGACAGGTGGCGAAAGAAACCAATCCACGACACCACACCACCACCATCCCGCAAGCAAAGCAAGGCTCGTGGAAAGAGTGTGCAAAGAGGAGGCCACACACCCTGAACTTGCCCTGCAGTCTGCAGAATGACCGGGGCAGCTCTCCACAATGAAAAGAGAGCCAAGATCAGACGCAAAAAGAGCGACCACCTGGAACCTGGTTGGCCGGACAAGGGCTAGAAGTAAAAGTTCACAGTTTAGAAGTAAAAGTTCCCAATTTTAATCCACACGTAAGCAAAGAAAAGCAGAAAGGGCACCGGGTTGAGAGTTCGGATCTTGGCTGTGAGGCAGCTAACCCGTGCAGGCCTCGACAGTTCCGTCTGTACCCCAGAACAGACCCCCAGCAGGCCACAGAGGGTGTGTGCATTCGTGCATGGGATGGACACAGTCCAGTTCCGGCTCCAGCAGGACCAAACTGGACGGTTCCGAGACAGTCTATTCCTGCCTATATCTTGTGTCCTGTTCTGTTTCCCACGTGTTGAGACTGCAGAGGACATACGTGCTGCTCGAGGCCTGGAGTTTCAGCAGCCCCCTAAGGAGACCGTGGAATACCTGTCTTTCTAGTGCAGAGACCCTGGAAGGTAGCATTCGAGGACTCCTGCTCCCTTCACTCTCCCACTCCCCTCTCCTGACCACCCACCTCTGTCCATTTCGCTGCTCATTATCACCTCCACTGGGAGGTGGAGAAGCAGAGCAAGGAGGTTAAATTCAAATCATTCATTTTGTCACTTGCTGCCAGAAAGCAGGAGGGGAGAGATGAGAGAGACACGGGGGCCTCAGGTGCGGTCTGTGGGCAGAAATGAGTCCTGGTAATTCTCGAGGAAATCTCCTAGATGTTTCCACGTCGCCCAGTTCTGCCACAGAGACCGCTGGGGGAGCCTTCTCCGTGCGGCCTCCTTAAGCAGCTGTTAATGGTGTGTCGTCTGCAGCTGCTGAGATTTCACCTGACCTGGGGAAACATCTGTGCTGGTGATGACAGGGAGAGAGAGAGGCAGGGCCTGCTCCTCCATCCCTTTTGTTCCCTTTAGCGAGTATGCCATCAGGTGTAGTGAAGGTCCCTCCCCCCCCCCGCCGTCTTCAGCGTGGGGCCATCCTTCCAGACCTAATGCTCCTTCCACACTTGCTAGAAAGTAAGAGGGCAGATGCGGAAGTTGCTCTGGGAGCAGACCACTACAGCAGGATGAAACATACCATGGAGGGGTAACTGCAGGGCCAGCTTGATCAGCTCTGTGATGGGATTGGCGAGAGACGATAGAGTGGTATGGCTCTCCAGAGAAGATTAACTGAGGGGGACATCATGGGTGGCACTATGGGCTGAGGGCACTGACCTGAGGACAGGAGAGAGGAGGGGAGGGGAGGAGAGGGTAGAAGGCTAGCCCAATGGCAGATTTCTCCCCTGCTCTGCTTCCTCTTCCTCCATCACGATGTGGACTGCTCCACAAGCCTTCCCCTAGAGGTGCTCCCAAACCTCCCAAACCATGAGGAAAAAGAAATGTTCCCTACTTTCAGTTGTCTATGCCAGCTGCTTGCACCATAGTATCACAAAAAGTAACACAGGACCCTTTGTGAGGCTGGGGTGGAGATGAAAACTCACTAAACAAGTAAGAGATAAACAAAAAGCTAATGTCACTGAGCGGGAGTGGCAGACAATTCCACACGGTGCCAGTAGGGACCATGGTACCATGTTGCCTGCACTTCCTACATAGGCCTAAGCTTCCTGCTAGCCTGTGGAGGTACCTAGAGTATGGTCTGCTATGTGGGAGTGCTGGGCCAAGGCCCTTCTTGGTGCTGAGCAAGCTCCTCCTCCTCATTAGTCTAGGATGGCTAGACACTGAATGCCGGAGGTGACCACAGCAGAATGCTCAAATGTCTGTGAGGGTCCATGCACCAGCCTCCATTCCCCAGGGGTCACCTTGCCCCTCACAGGAGTCTATTTGCAATTATCAATCTGCCCACTACCACTTCAGCGGCTTCTTTAGCCCTGGGGTGTGCCCAGGTCCTCGCTTCTGCTATTCTCTCTACATGGTCCTCCCTCCCAGTCTAATTCAACACTGAGGAAACTGAGGCACGGGACGGGGAGCGTAATCGTGTATCCAATTCCTGAGCTTCGGTTCCAATGGAAAGTGGATTCCCATACACAAAGGACCCACCCGCCGTCCTACAGAATTCCTTGGGATTATTTGTCCTTTACAATTTGACCTTCACAGATATGACCAGCAAACCAGCACGGTGGTCCTAAATTATCAGGGATTTTTGATGGCACCGATGTCCCCGAGCCAGACACCCTTAGAGCGAGTGCAATTGAACAGTCCAACCCAAAGGCCCCACCTATAGCTGCAACCGAAACGCAGTCTGCAGACAGAGCTGAGGCATTTCGCATGCAAAATTTTTCTTTTAAATATGAAATCTCTCCCAAGGCATTACTTTATTATTATAATAATTTCCTCAGAAGGGCAGACATCCAATGCTCTGTTTCTCCACCATCTTTGGAGACAGGGAAATTTAATAGAAATATTCAGGTTCCTTAAGTGGCTAGTGCAGAAGAGGGAGAAATCGAGGCATCTTCTCCAAGGAGCAGACTCCTGGAAACTAGGTGAGCGGTGTGCTCCAGACGGTCATGTGGGGGCAAGTAAGGGCCTGGGCCATCTCCTTTGAGGCACTGGTCTCTGTGTGTCCAGAGGGGAGGCAGGAGGGAGAGGCATTGGGGAGCTTTGTGTGAACTGGCAATTATCTTCAGTGTGGAGTCATTTCTCTATCTCTTCTCCAAGACCATAGAAACCTGGCATCCCCCAATGGCCACCGGCTGAGCTGGCATCAAGCTCTTCCCACCCATGAATGCTGGCTGAACCTGCTTCACGTAAACCCTACACTGGAGGTGGGGTGGGGAACTGTGGGTAAGAGCATGGACTCTACACCCTGACTGCCTGAGTTCATATTCTGGCTCACAACCACTTACCAGGCAGGCATCTTCATCAAATATTAATATGACTGTTGTGTGCCTCAGGCTTCTCAACTGTAAAATGGGACAGGGCTTAATCATAAAAACAATATATATTTGGGAGGATGTTGTAAAGGCTGAGGGAGGGCTCTCTCTCTCTCTCTCTCTCTCTGTGTGTGTGTGTGTGTGTGTATGTGTGTGTCAGAATACTTCTCACTGGCACTAGGCTGCCTTACTCTCAATCATCAAACAGCTTGTTAAAACTGCAGATGCCCTAAGCCATTCCAACTCGGCCAGTTTGGACTAAAAAGTATGAAATTTTGGACTGCATTCTAATGCGGGCCTATTCCCCTGGCAGCATTTCCAGGAGGCCCCTGCTCCAGGATCTTCTAAGAAGGTGCAAACGTCCGTAGCCCATCCTGACCTGCTGAACTTGGAGCCAAGAGCCTTCGACAAACTGCCTGGGCACACGCAGGCTTCCAGACATCTTAGAACCTTCCTACCTGTGGGTGTCCCCTCCTTTGGTTTTCAAAATTGCCTCTTCCTCATGGCCCCTGCTGCATGTCCTTGAGTCTTTGTGCTAGAGAGAACTTGTTCAGACTTACTATAGATGATTTTTTTTCAACTTATACAGGTGTCTCTTTAATAGCAATAATCGCAGTAGTAGTATCTGTTTGACACAGTACAAAGTATGTTCTCAGAATGCATACCACTGGTTCCAGCATCTAAGGTAGGAACGGGTGGGTCCTTAATCTGCTAGATAGTGAAGGCACTGAGTCAACGTGGTCTGGATGATAGTCTCCAAGTGACAGAGTTAGAGACAAAAGCCAGGAGTCATGTCCTGACCAGAACGAAAAGGCAAAGGCTTGAAGAGGCAGGTGTTTGTCAGGAGGCCTTGTCCAGAAGCCCAGAGGATGCTGGCATCTTTCACCATCTATCTCTATCCCCTCTGAAAACCAATCTGGGAAGCCCCAGCAAGCCCTAGCAAGCCCTTTCCCCGCACTGCTTGTATCCTCCTACCCCCGACAGAGCAGACTGGCTGGAAAGGGAGACAGGCAGGCGGGAAGAGGGGAAAGGCCCTCTCTTTCAGTTTTCCCATATAAGGACCAACCAGCTTCCTGCCTGATGGCATGTGAATTAGAGCCCCTCCACCTGGATCCAGACCCTGCCCTCAGACAAGGTACACACCCACTCTTTCCCCCTCTCTTTCTCCCTCTCCCTTCCTCTCTCCTGTCTTTCTTATCCTTTTTCCTCACCTGGGCATAGGTCATATAAGGAGCTGCCTTCTTTCACCCTCATCTCCCTATCTGGACCACGAGTGACAGGCACTGCTCTTTTGTACCGGCACAAGCTTAAACAGAGAACCTGCCTGAAATCCATCCCAGAGCTTCCCCAGAAGAGGACAGACACAGAAGTGGCTGAAATCACCAAGGAGAGAACAGAGTTTGGGGAGGGCCCTGCCGTCTGTGTAGGCAGCTCATTGATCCACTCCTCTGAGAAGTATTCTGTACTCATCACAAACCAAATGAGGCTGGCCCCAACCCAGCCAGGCAGGCGGGAAGGCAGCTCTGCGTGTGGAGAGGAGAAAATGAACCTGCCTGTTGTCATTCGGAGGAAAGGAGGGAGGGAGTGGTGCGTTCTGCCCCTGCGCGCTGAGCAGGGACAAGAGGCTGCTTTAATATTCTGCTGAATGTGGTGTTTCTTTTAACCCTTACGGAGATTTTCCATCCACAGACTAAGCCTTTCCTGCCAAGCAGCTGGTAAAGTTCCCCACTCCTACACCGAGAGAGGGGCCACAGCGCCGACGTGGACCCTGCCAGCAGGCCTGGGTGCCACGGCTCTGCACACAGGCTGGGCGTTCACAATGGCACCTATGAGCAGCTCCTCGGTGAAGGCAAAGGGCTAGTCAGGAAAAGAGAAAAAGTGTTTCGGAAGGAATGTGTCCTGGTGCCTGATTTATTCCCACACGTTGCTCTGCAAACTATTTCGCAGATACATGTGTTCCCTCCTGCATCTGCTGAGACTTGAAGCCAAAAGCAGACTTCCTAAAGTGGACATCTGTCTGTTCACTAAGACCAAATCCCTGACCCCTGCCGAGCCGCTCAGCGCAGCAGGACCTGACCAGCCTTAGGCCAGTGACATGAGGCCACCCCAGCTCACACAGCCCTGCAGGCCACCCCGCCCCGCAACGGCTCTCACCCCGGCTTTGTTGTCGATTGGCATCTATTTCTTTCTGTTTCAACCGCTTCTACACGTGTCTCCAGATGAGTCAACCCCAGGCCTACACTGGGATGCTGACCGGGCTCCATGCTAGTCTAAACCGTGCACATTCCAAAAGTCTCTCTCTCTCTCACTCTCTCTCTCTCTCTCTCTCTCTCTCTCTCTCTCACACACACACACACACACACACACACACACTCCCACGAAGACAAGCAGCCTGGCAAAGGCAGCAGGGGGTTGGGAGCACACAAAAAGCCACCTAGGAGGAAAGTAAGAGAGAGCTTTCTATGCATTCATTGCTGCTCCCCCATTCACCATCTCCACAGTCTCCACGGGGCCCGGGCAGTGATAGTCTTTGCCATGGCTAAGACACGCTACGACCAGGTGGGGCATGGGGTATATGCCAGTTTCTCTTGGAAATGATGGGCAGTGCTTTCTGAAAGGAGTCAGGATCGCCGGACTGGAGTTTCCACTGAGCCGAGTCAGTTTCACCTGGACCCTGCAACCTGGTAGAGCCTCGCCCCCAGAGCTGCTCCCTTCGAGGTAACTAACTCTGCTCCCCTGCTGAGATGCGTCCCTGTGGTGGCAGCCGCGGCGGCTCCCTTGGGAAGATTGGGAGATTGGGGGCGGGGAAGGGGGCGGGAGGCGGGGAGGTGAGGAGGGATTTCCCACGGGGATTCGCGGGCGCCTTGGGCGCCTGAGCTCCCCGGGACGCTGGGCAAGCAAGGGGTCCGCTGAGCGGGCTCGGTTGGCCACCAGCCGGAGGCACAAACCACGCTGAACCAGCAGGGATGGTGTCTCGGCTTGGGGACTCACGGCCACGCAGTCTCCTCTCCCCCACGGACGAGTTTAGGCATGACCAGCACTCACCCAAACCCACCCCTGCTCCAAAGCCCAGAAGGCGAGAAAGGTGTCCATCTCGCGCTTGCTGTCCCTGGAAGACCGCAGCCGGGCAGGTTCTCGGACGGATCTCCCCCACCTCACCCCACCCAGGGTGCGGTCAACGAATCTGGTCCCTCTCGCTTGGCAGCCACTTGCGGGGCACCAGCTAGAGCTTCTGCGGTTCATCCCCCGCGCACAGCTCTTGCCTTGCGAGCCCAGAGTCCAGAAGCCTCAGACTGCGAGCGAGCTGGGGAAAGGGAGGCAGCACGCCACCGCTCGCCGGAGCATCCAGGCCGGGGTAGAAAGAGCCGCAGGTGCGGACTCTGGGAGCCCAATGGCCAGAGGGATCCCTTCCCAGACCAGCTTCGCCCGGAGCTGAGGAGCTTGCACCGCAATGCAGCGGGATCCAGGCTCTCCGAGCCGGAGATGTCCGGGATCCTGTAGTCTGGGAACACCGGGGCGCGGGAGCCCGGAGACTCCGCGAACCATCCGCGGGCGCCCAGGGTCGGCCCAGGGCATGCCTGTGGGTACCAAGCCAGCCCCGTGCTCCATCTCCACCCAGGCTCCGGGACAGCCTTGCCCTCGGGTACCGGGGTGCAGTCAAAGGAGCCCCGCGAAGCGCGCGGCACCCAGGAACTGGCAGCCACCAGCCGCCGAGTTGCGCCGCTAAGGGTACGTTACCTTCCATCGCGGCCACTGCGGATGCCAGGAGGAGCAGCAGCACGCAATCCAGGGCCATCGCCGGCCAGCGGCCCCCAGGCCGAGCCCCAGCCGAGACGCGCCGCGTCCCGGGGCGCCGCTGCGCTCCCGGCGGGTGGCTTCTCCGTGTCCTTTCGCGCTCTGGCCGGGACCGGACTCCCCGGAGCTCGGTGTGGGCGTGGGCGGGAGTGTACGCGCGTGGGGCGGTGAGGGCGCGCGTGGATGTGGGTGTGCATGTGTGTGTGTGTGTTTATGGGAGAGGTGGGTGTGTGCGTGCGTGTGTGAGAGAGGGTGAGGGAGAGCGAGCCTGGGAGAGCGCGCGAGAGCGTGTGCGTCCTGGTGTCACATTGCGAGCTACAGCGGAGCCTACGGGAGGACAGAGCGGGCCAGACTGACGGGGGAGGGAGTGGGATCCCCCACCATCAGCTCTCTCTCCACCCCTAACACCTCCTGTCCAATCAAGGAATCAAACCTGCAAAATTCCCTCATCCAATCAGGCGCGAGCACCTCCTTACACTGGCATTGTTAGTTTAAGAAAAACTTTTGCTTGCAAGGCTGTGCGGGAGGGTTGGAAAGGCGCTAGGAGGGGACCGCGCTCCCCCTCGTGGTGTTATCGGAGAACTGCATCCTCGCACCCTCGTTCCCCCGGTTGGAAAGGAGGGGGCTCGGCCAAGAAGTCAATTGAGGTCCCTTACTTTTACAGACACCTCACAGCTACTCCTGACTACCCCTGTGCGGTATGCCACCTCTCAACAGTACTTTACTAATCAAGTTTGTTTATTGTTGACTCTTGTCTGGTTTTGTTCACTCAGAATCCCTAACAGCGCCTCGCTCTTCGCACGCCTCTGTGGAATGGGTAAGTGTGGCTTTGAGCCTTTGCGGCTGCTGCTCAGGGCTAGACAGCACACCCGGTGGACTTCCTATCATATCCTTAGCTGCGTGTCTCCAAGAGTCTCTTCCCAGGTGTGTCTCTGAGCATCCGCTTCGGGGCCTGTCCTCAGAAGACAGTCATGGTGGGAAGACCTAGCTGAAAGTCTGAGAACTGGTAGAAAGGGGTTGGGGTTTTACGAGGCATGGAGCCAGAGAAAGACATCTTGTTTTAGACCAGGTCTTGGAAAGGACTGAGTTCTGCAGCCACAGGAGAAATAGGAGTGGTTTCCCGCCATCAGTTCCCATGACAGTGCTCCATTAGTTGAGAGGGTCCGATTGTTTCAGATCAGGCCCTGGCCTTGAGGCTTGTGAGAGATTGTGTGACAGAAGGTCCTTGCCTCCTCCCTCATCCTCAGGCTTCCAACAGGGTTAGGGTGTTCCTCAAACCTTTCCCAGGAGTTAAGAGGTTAACATTTGGCCGCTGTCTTTCTGGGACTTAGTCACATCGATTCCGCACCCTGCATATTTAATCTGTCTTTTACAGGTGCTGTCTCCCGTTCCCCTCAGCCTCAGCTGCACCCATGTCCCCTGCTTCCGACAGATTCTTGTTTCCTAGGCTTTGACCCACCCATCCCCAGAACCTGAAAAGAAGATGCCATAACCTCCTCCACTTCCTCCTCTCCAATGCCACCTCAGCTGCCCGCTGACCCCCACAGCACCAACTGTGTCTTGAGGTCTCAGAAGCAAGGGATGCCCCGCTCTGACATGGGTGATTACTGGATCTTCTGCAGCTTTCGTGTCACTTCCTGCTGTCCAATCTCACTGCCTACATGACTTACTGCTTCTCGCTCTTCCTCCTTATCTCCTTCAGCTCCTAAGAAAGGGGTACCCAAAGCTCTTTCCTTGAAGCCCCGCCCCTCCTTGCACCCATGACCAACTGCTCAGCAGCTTCCCCCGCTCTTCTACCTGCAGCCATCCCTATGGATGGATAATGGATGGAAAACAGACGGACAGATGGATGGATGGACGGACGGACAGATGGATGGATGGACGGACGGACAGATGGATGGATGGACGGACGGACAGATGGATGGATGGATGACAAGCAGATGGAAGAGCATGTTGGTACATGACAGCAGATGGATGATAGGTGGTAGGTGCATGCAGGAGTGGTTTTCAGACTCTTTCCTCTCCCCCCCCCCCACCAAGCACACCCAGCAAAATCTCCTTTCCCATTTCCTCTTCCTTAACCTTTGTCCCAAGTCCATAGGTCTGGCTCAGTTCTGTGTCACGCTGCCTTCTCTAGATAACTGAAAAATCTCTGAATGGCCACCCAGCTTCTGTTCTCTGTAACCCCGCTGAGTGCTGCTGCTAACTTAATCTATCTATAACTGATCTTGGTCTTATCTCTTCATAGCATATCAGCCCGGAGGCTCCTCACTGTGTCCTGAAGAAAGACAGGCCGCTCTGGCATGGGCCTCCAGATTTCAGCACAGGATCCCTAGAACCGTGTTCTCATCCTAGTTTTTGCTAGGCCCTCTCTTGGCTTGCAGTGATTGGCTCCTCACTGCTTCCGTGCCACACCTCAGCTGGTCGCACACTCACCCACCTATATTTACTGAGTATTTACAATGCAACGGGCACACCCTGGAGGAGACTTGGGGACATGATGGACAGGAAACTTATTAAATGGTGGAGGAATGACAATAAAGGAATAGGCGATGGCGAGTTTGGCTGTTAGAGGACTTGGGGACAACAAGACAAAGAAGCTGCTGTGGGTAATCATGGTCGAAACAGCGCTGGTTTGTTGAGCGCCGTGTAGGATGTTTATTTACAGAACCAAAACGAATTGAGTTGAATTTCCTGCCTTCTCTTTCTGCTCCAACCCCACCTGTCAAGGGGCCTTTTCTGCTGCCCCTCTCATCCCATCTTCTGGCAACATCTCTGTGTATACTCAGTAGCTCTCCCTGATCTGGCTGCAGATAGAACAGGACATTATTCACCTGTGAAATGTCACACCTTGGAGGTGCCTTGGAGAACACCAAGTACAGGCATCCAAAAAGAACCCTGCTAGGTCTTTCATCCCATTCCAAAAGCACCTGCTGAGCTCTCTGAAAATACCAGTCTCCTGGCCTCACCCCTGGGGAGTTTAAATCAGTGGGAAACAGGAGGAGCCAAACAGCCATCAGTGTGGTCTGATGGCTCTTCCTCCCTTTACTCAGTAGGGCTTGGTCCAAGGGTTTCAGATTGCTCCAGAGCGTCCCCTAGGGACAGCTTGGAGGTGATACACCAGAGCAGCCCAGGGACAGGGCTTCTATCCCCATCTCTTGGTTTTTGTGGTGCCTGCACTGGAAAGTCCTTCCTATTGAAAGGAAATATTCTACGTCTTACATGGAAAGAAGATGGTGAGGACAGGTAATAGATGGCTGGTCCCCAGCTTTGAGATTGCAACGGTGGTAATGCCAACTCCTTGAGGACAATGGCAACAAGCATGATTTCTAGAATCTGCCGACATTTTCAGTGAGAAGAACCTCAGTTTGTGGCTGCCTGTTAATCTCCTTGGTAGCTGAAGAAATGGACTTTTCCTGGACATTTTAATCACATTTTGGGATTTTGGGGGGGGGTGTTTTGGTTGTTTTGGCTTGTTTTTCAGGTTTTTGTTGTTGTTTTGTTTTTATCCTGTAGAGTGCATTGATCTTTTTCAATGAGTTATACCCCAAGTACCCCAAACGCCATGACTGGTGTGAGACTCCAAGCCTGGGGACATATTTTATCCTACTGCCACACCTTGGCGATTTTTTTTCCTTCTCTGATGTCAAATGCTCGCTTGTTCTCTTGATCAATCACTGCACTATTTAATATCACTAAATCGTTCCTTCAGAGTGACAGATGTGCCCTACGAGGGCCGGCAGCCAAGGCCTCTCGGGCACCCAAGAAGGGACTGAACCCTTTCACGAAGACTCAGAGGCCCTTCTGGCTGGAAGGTTTGGGGGAAGCCAACCAGTTCACTACTTGAACTAAACAGTTTAGGGTCTCCTGATTGTAAAGTGTTTCTGGTGAAAGCAATTGCATAATTCTCGTCACAAAGCTACCTAGTTAGAAAGGTCCTGATCTGCCCCAATTCACACACTTTTCTTAATATACTCAACCTGTGTCTTCCTTCTACCTATTAGCTCAGAGAAGAGAAGAGCTATCTGCCTGGAGAGAAACCACCTGTGTGCTTGTATCTGCAAACACTGTTGCTCCCACATCCTGTCTTTTCCTTTTAAAATATGTTCTACTTATAAAGCACTGCTTTTGTTACATGCTCTGTGACCTGGGCTACTTTTAATTAGATCCTTTAGCTGCAAGACACATTCTTCATTAATTCTTTTCTGAGAGGCATGTGCACACTTTAAGATTCATTTGAGTGGATGATAGACAAATAATGAAAAACTTCCTCTGCCCCCTTTGTTCTTCATGCATTCACTCAGCAGCAATTCTAGGCCCGTTTCTTACAGCGTTGTGGGGATGCCCAGTACTGTCTGAAATCCAGTCTCTTTCTTTAGAATCCCTAGGATTGTCCATCTTCCTGGGAAGAGAGATAAAGGACCAAAGTAAGCCCTCGGACTTCCTATCCAAAATGGCCTCTGCAAAGAGGCTTTTCTATCCAGAAAAGCTGCTTCTTCTGTCTCAGGGCTAATTTCCCAGCAGATACAAACGCTGCATATGAGGATTTACATAACAAGGTAGCAAACACTGACAGGCAACCTCATTGCCAGGACGTGAAAGGAACTGACAACACTTTCAAGGTAGATGAAGTAGGATTGAAAAAAAAAAAAAAAATCAAGCGCATGTATGCCATATGCCAAATTCTCTTCCTTAAAAACAAGTTGCTTTAAAGGTGTGTGTGTGTGTGTGTGTGTGTGTGTGTGTGTTCTTTGAGAATTTCATACACTGTGTTTTGATCATATATCCCACCCTCCCCTATTTCCTTCCAGACCTATTCTCCCCTTCCCTACCTAACTTTGTGTCATTTATTTATTTCATTTTTGTTTTTTTTTTAACCCATCACCCCCAGTTTATGCTACCCATATAGTTTTGTATATGTGACCTTCAACTGGAGCATGGCAAAATTATCAGTGGCCACAATCTCTGAGAAAATTGACTCCCCCTCTCCCAGGAGCTGTTAAATTATCAATACCTCTTCAGCTGCATGTGGGACTTTGAGCCTATCTTCCTTCTCCATGCTAGAACTTGGTCTGGCTTGGGCTTGTACAGGTCTTGAGCATGCTGTCATAACTGCTGTGGGTTCATTGTGCAGCTGCCTTGTTGTATTCAGAAAACATTGGACTTTTTTGTAGTCATCTACCACCCCACTGGTGTAGTAGTGTCACAAGCTTTATGGGTGCAACCAACAACTCCTTCTGCTTGGATTTAAGGCCCACTCCACATGATGAAATCCATACTTGGCACCATTATCTAACCAAGAACCTATGACTAGACAGATCATAAGCCCTGGGAGAGAACCTACTACTTTTCATTTGCTAAATAGACATAGTATTTAAACTTACCCCTTTATTAGGAGTTCTATTCCATTGTTATATTCATAGATTAACACTCGGTATCTTTTATTCCAAGGGAAAACGTAAAAGTGAGAGAGACAATGAGGCGGGTGGACTGGCTCAAAAAGACTCAGTTCACTTCAGAATTGAAGAACAGTCAGCTCACTGGAGAAGACGCGGCCGCAATGATTGTGCGTCTGATTAGCGAGCTTTATCCTGTGACACGTTAGGTCAGAGTACCAGAGAGATGGGATGCTGGGGGGAAGGAGCTCAGTGGAACACATTCCCCTCTGTGAAACAGCTGACACGCAAACATGGCTGGCCATCCAACCGTGAACCTACATCATGCCAGTAGACAGACCAAGGATCCGAGGTCCATCCACTCATCCTTCTTTACTTCAGAGTAGTGACTCCTTCCCCAAGGAGAGAAACAGGGCTGAGAATGGGAAGGTGTGAGAACAAAAGAGCAGAGCTTTAAGACCCAAGGGAGGAGCATCCACTGAAATGGATGCTCTGTGAACTGTAGAGAAACTTTCAGAGAACTTCTTAACACTCTGAAGACATAAGCTCCAAAGGCAAAAGAACGGCGTAAACAGGAAAGGAAAGGCAATGGGGTCATCAAGGGAGCTCCCTTGATCAAGAAATAAATGAAGGAAGCAAGAAAGGTTTTAAGGAAACAGAATTTAACAGATAGAATGTATCGCCACACGGATGTGTAGGTAAAAGCAGGTATGTTGCTGTTGAGTATTGACTGGATGATGTGGAAGCGTCACAAAGACTCTTCCCACAAAGAGCATAGAAAGGGGCAATGTTGAGAAAAGATACAAAACACAAGGGAAACCGAGAATGGAGAGTCAACATAGATAAAATTGTACTAGCTGCAAGGAGGTGGAGAGCTTCAAAGGTCCTGGAGTATTTCCCAGAACAATTGAGAGTTCCTGAAAGAGGTACCTGTGCAAAAACCATGAAAAGTGACAAAACTACGGAACAATATAGCTTTTCTTTGCTGAGTAACAATGTGATAGTCACATCTAGATAATGTTTTTGAACCATGTAGGTACTTAGTAAAGATTATTTACTTATTTACTTAGTTGTGTATGGAGGTAAAAAAACAACTTGCCTTGGCCATTTCTCTCCTCCCGCCATGTAAGTCCTGGAGACAAAACTCAGGTTGTCAGGCCTGGTGAACAGTGCCTTTCTTCTCTGAACTGGCATTCCAGATATCACATAGATATCATGAAAAAAAGAAAAGAAAGAAATCTTACACCTACCCAAGAAGAAACACACACAATCACAATCAGACAGATTGTTTAGAAAATGTAGAAAAGCACATCCATTACTTCCAGTAGCATAAATACTAATTCCAAGACAGTAAATTCAAAGAAAATTGAGCATTTGAGAGATTGGGGTTGTTTTGTTTGAGTGTAGAGCTTTGGGAGTGAAGGTGAGGTTATAGGAAGACTGTGCTCAGCAAGATGAAAGCAGTACCTCTCAGTTATGTTTCAGGTGTCAGAAAATGTTTAACTATTTAGAAAAAAAAAACATCTGAAGATTTATTTCAGTTGATAAAAAGATGAAGTTTGGTGTTGTGCATTAAAATCATCAGAAATCTGCTTATAAACTGGCTTTAATTTTTCATGCATCCTATACGAATGCAATGTTGTGCACTTTGACCTAAATCGCTTCCCCTCACCATTAGCCACCATTCTAACTGTTCCTCTGTTTTCTTTAAAAGTTTCTATCCCACATACAAACAAGATCATGCAGTATTCTTGACACCCCCACCATCTGGGTTTTTTTTTTTTTTCACTTAATATCCTCCAGGTTTATTTATTTTATAACAAATGTCAAATCTTCTTTTTCAAGACTGAATAACAATTAATTACATGCAAACATAACTTGATTATTCATCAGTTGATGGACATGGTTTGCTTTAATATCTCTCCTATCACAACTAGTGCTGCATGAACACTGGGTCCAGACATCTCTGTAAATTGTAGCTTTCCTTTCCCCTGGGTTTAAAACCAGAAGAGGTTTTATTTATCTGGCTGATATGGTGATTTTGCTTTTAGACATCTGAGGGACCTTCTTTCCGCTGCTCCTGCCATTGCTTACTACCTCTTATCCTTCTTCTGGGTGGCACCTTTCCCTGTGTGAGATGAAGCCTCCTGGTGTCAGGGTGGATTTGATTCTCATCTCCCTGCTGGGAACATGAGCATCCTTTCAAACACTCTCTGGCCATTTGTGTGTGTGTGTGGCGGTGGGGTGTGAGTTTGCATGGGTGAGTGTGCACAGGTATACAGGCATGTGCGGTCCTCTCCACCTTTTCTTTCTGTGTGTATGAGAAAGACAGGGTTCCTCACCGAGCCTGGAGCTCACTCAATCATCTTTACTGACGGGCCAGTAAGCCTCAAGGATCCCCTTCCTCTCTGCCCGCCTCCCCAGTGCTGGGATTACAGCTACACGCCACTGGACCCTGTTTTTTGTTGATGTTGTTTTATTTTGTGTTTGTTTGTTTGTTTTAACGTGGGCTCTGTGGATTAAACTCACCATACTTCTCATAAGAAGCATTTCACCAGTTACACCATCTTTCCCGTCCTCACTGGCCAGTCTTATGTCTTCTTTGAAGACGTGACTATTCAGGTCATGGGCCATTGTTTAGTTGGGGCCTTTCTTTTTGTTCTGTTTGCTTGCTACTAAGTTGGGTAAGCCCCTTGCATATCTTAGATAGTAACCATTTTATAAACAATCAGTTTGCGGATCTTTTCTTCCCATCTCTGGGCTGCCTTTTCATTTTGTTGTTTCCTTTCCATGCAAAACTCTCTAGTTTTCTCTCATTACAGATATTTGTTTTTACTTCAGTTGCCTGAGGAACTCATTGCCAAGATCATCACTGCCAAGGAGTATTTTTTTACCCTGCTTTCTTTAGAGTTCCAGGTCTACATTTGGGACATTAATTCATTTTGAGTTGAATTTTATGTGGTGTAAAAGAAGGGTCTTGATTCATGTAGCTACATGTGCGGGACCAGTTTTTCCAGCATCATGCATTGAAGAGATCACATAGGCATCTTCTTAGTGTCCTCATCAACACTATGTGGCCCATACTCACTTGGACTTACATCTAGATGTCCTGTTTTGTTTTGTTGGTCTCTTCGTGTGTGTGTGTTGATACAATACAGCACATGCTACACCTCCTGTGCTATACTGTTTCAATCACTATAAATTGTCAGGCAATTTGAAACCAGGAAATGTGGTGCTTCTGACTTCCTTTTGTTTTGCTAAAGATTACTTCAGATATTTGAGATCTTTCGTGGTTCTATACACATTTAAGAATTTTTTTTTTTGCCCTCCTGTTCCCATGATGCATCTGGGGCAGAATCTTGACAGAGCATATGCTGAAGCTATATATTACTTTGGGTATTATGTATATTGCAGCATTATTCATTCTCTCAATCTGTGAATATGGGCTATTTCCCCATATATTTGTGTCTTCTTCAGTTTCTTTTATTAGCATTTTATAGTCTTTAGTGTATAGATCTTTCATCTCTAGAGTTGAATTTATTCCCAAGTGTTTTATTCTTCTTAGAATTGTTAATGGGAGTCTTTTCTTGATTTATTTTCCAGGTTGGTTGTTATTGATGTGAAGAAAGATCAACTGATTGTTTTGTTGATTTTGTGTCTTCTCAAACTGAAATAAAATGTCTCAAAGAATAAAATACGTATCTATTCTTAAAATTCTAATTACTGAAACCCAACTCTGTGTGTTCAGATTTCATGAATCAAAACCAGAGAGAAGAGAAAGGTAGCAGGTTGCGGGGGTGGGGGGGAACCAAGCAACCTGAGGTCCCTTCTGTACTCAGGGAGGACTCAAATGCTTCTACTCTAGCATCTGGTAAACACTCAAATTGTTTAAAAATAGGCAAACATAGTTTAAAATTTAAACATGGTTTTCAGAAGGTTTCTACAGATGTACCTTAAAGAAATATAGAAACATTTTTGAAAATATTGGAGATGATAAAATCAAAAACTCACCCTTTGCTAAAAGAAAAATTGTACAAAGCATAAATAAAGCAAGAGAAAGTTTCCATTTGAGCAATAAAATTTTATAAGAAATTCAGAAACACTTCCAATAACAAATGTGAATGAATCAAATCTTGACTAAAAGATATGCAGAAATGACAGGCTTCCGGCAGCAAAATGTAAATGCAGAAAGAAAATAAAATTATATATATAATTTTACACTTTAATATGTATGCCCTAAAATCCTAGATCTATCTGAATTTTGATTTCCAACTAAGAGTGCAGAGAAGACTTTTCAAGCAAGACTGAGGAAACTTACCACCAAGATACTGTCTGGAAGAGATCCAGCAAGGAAACTTTTTTTGAAGAATAAGAAAACAAATGAAGGGCTGGAGAGATGGATCAGCAGTTAAGAGCACTGTCTGCTCCACCAGAGGACCTGGGTTCAATTCCCAGCAGGCGGCTCACAACCATCTCTAACTCTAATCCCGGGGGATCCAATGCCTTCTTCTGGCCTCCGTGGGCATAGCATGCACATGGTGGCATGAACATACATGCAGCCAAATCCTCAACACACATACATAATACACCGTGATTTAAAAGGGAAAATAAATGCAAAATACCAAAACCAGAAGAAAGAGAAACTGAGCTGCTGAGTGGGTAAAGGATTGGGATTGAAACGCAGAAAAGTGGGCATTTTAATGTAAGAGTTAAAGGGCCAGAGTCTATAAGCAGCAGAACCATTCCAAAACCATGCAGAAACACCAAACAATTTTATATGTTATAAATCAGCCATGCCCGAGGTATTAACGGTGTCCACTCCCAGATAAACAGTGGGAGAACAGAGGGATAATGAAAGCTGATCAATACCGTGGAGAGGAGGAGAATGGGGGTGGGGAGAGTAGACATAAGGCAGGAGAGAAGATAATGGAATTAAGTCCAAATGCACTAGTAATGGGAACAAATACTGTGTGGTAAGCTCGCCATTCCAGAGGACGGACATCAGATGAACTACGAGGAAATCCATTATCTACCGTTTCAGAGAGAGCACATCTGAAGCCGTAATGGCTCACGTGCATTCAAAGTAAATGGATAAGAGAAATATGCAATCGGCAAATATTATTTTTTAAAGCTGATACCACTAGATTAATACTGAGGATGCATATTAATAAATAATATATTAATAAATAATAATCATAAATAATAAAGAAGCTCACTACGTAGTAATAAAGAACTAATTGTTTGAGAAAGACACACAAATACAAATTTCTATGTAGCTAAGGTACAGCCTCAAAAAAAAAAAAAAGGCAGATTTTCAAGGAGGATCTGATAGATCTGTCAATAAAGAGAGTAATTTTAATATGCCTCCTTTTTTTATTGATACTTTGTGAAGACTGACTGCTGGCTTATGAGGCCACAAAGTGCAACAAAGACCAGATAACTTGCCACATGGCTAACATCACTTGACCTCAAAACCATCCAATTAGAAATCAATAACAGAAGGAAAACAAAGGGGACTCGTGCTGGGAACTGAAAAGACAGCCTAAAATTGGACGGAGATGAAAACAGGCCACTCAACCCACTGCATTCATCTAGAAAGGCAACTACAGGAAAACCTCACAGCGTGTACTGGGAAATGAGGAAAACCGACCAGGAGGTTTGAGCAGCTCACTCGGGGAACTAAGCAAGAGGACTGTGATTAACTCCGAGGAAACCAACAGAACATGAGGGTAATGCACAAAACTACCGGAAGAAGGGATGAATTATTAACAAGATCCTCATATTTCAAAGGTCACTTTAGGAGGAGAAGAAGACACTTTTTTTTTCCAAGTCTCCCAAGCTGTGCCCTGCCATGTACTACTGTATGGCTTCAATCCCAAGACTCAGGGCAGAGAATGGAAGATTTGGGGTTCAAGGCCATACCAGGTTACACAGCAAAACCCCCTGTTTTTCACTGGCAACCTGCTTTGTTTCTTTTCTTTTCTTTTATGTACCTTATTTTCTTTTTTGAGACAGGATTTTTCTAACAAGATGGATCTGGTTTGCTACGGGTAAGGCATGGAATGAGACACAACAAAAACAAATATTAGGAATGGAAGGGGGTTACACATGCGATGACAACTTTGAAAATACTATGAGCCACTTGAATGAAATAGTAGGGTTTCATGAGAAGAAAATACAGCATATCAAATCTGATGCACACACCAAAAAGAAAAAAAAAAAAAAAAAAGAAAATAGTTGAGTAGAGTGATTACCATGAAAGGCTTTGAATCAGCAATTTAAATCTACCAGGCTCCGAAAAAGGAAACAACATTAAGTCTAAATGTCTTGCGAGTGAATCCCACTCCAAACATGAACAGTGTGTCTCCCAAACCTCATCAGGAGGCTGAGAGGAAACATTGGTTGTGCTTGTCCTGGGACAGAGAGAACCGTCCAGTTTTAGAGACCAAACTTTGATAAAGATGCACTCTAAAAATGTTGAATAAGAGAGCTGGGATTGTAACTCAGGGATAGGACGTTCGACTACTGAGTAAGAGGCCCTGGGTTTGACTCGTAGCACTGCAATAAATGAATGAAGAAGAATAAAAACTTCCCTAGGATAGAATGCATCCAAAACTCCAGATCAAATGTCATATTACACAGTAAGTCACCAGTGTTCCCTCTACAGGTAGGACAGAGCGGTGCTTCCTGTCTTGCTCACTACTCAGAACTCAGATCTACTGCAGATCCTTGCTAGCCCTTGGCCTTATAGAAAAGAAATGGATGGCAAAGGATGCCATTGGACCACCTCGAGTGGCAGCGAGGTGATACATAGAAAACTCATGAGGCTGGACGAGTAAATGAGCAGACCATACAAGATACCGGCAAAGGTGCTGATTGCAAAA
Source organism: Psammomys obesus (assembly GCF_907164565.1). Taxonomy (NCBI): domain Eukaryota; kingdom Metazoa; phylum Chordata; class Mammalia; order Rodentia; family Muridae; genus Psammomys; species Psammomys obesus. Next base: position 12,046,617 of record NW_026596120.1, read on the forward strand.
TCAATATATAAAAGCCAATTGCCTTTTTTTTAGCATCAGAACTGAATCTCTTTAACAATATAGCATTTTAATATCAATTTGCAAAGCTCTGCTAGATCGTGAAACAAATCTGAAGCATATTTGGAAGAACACTTTCTTTAGAAAGCTTTACAAGGCCTATTTGGACACATGATTTAAATAAGCAAGGAAGGGAGAGTACATAGAGGCTCTCCACAGTTTTACCTGGAAATTTACCTCGAGTGTAGAATGTACCCATTGTAGTTTTTTGAGAAATTTGGCAACTTAGTCATAAAGTTCCAGGCAAAAGGTAAGACTAAACAGAACAAACTGAAACAAACCAGAATGAAATGAAGTAAACCATCTTTCAAAACTTACAATGGCCATAATTATAAAAAAAATACAGATTTCACGTGGCGATTTAGTACTAATGCATATAGAAAACACACCCTTAAGGGAAGCATTACAAATATCAAGGCCAGAGAAGCCACTAATAAATGTTGCTGAGAGGATTTACAATTGTGTTTCTCTCTCACACCAGACGTAATCAAATTCAAGTATACCGAAAACAAATGTTTAAAATGAGAAATGTTAAAATACTTGTGAATAAAATACTCTGTACTACATTAATGAGGCAAGGGTATGAAGGGAGATTTCCTAAAGGTACCAAAAGCAGTGACTGCCGAGAAAAATACAGCTAAGCTTAGCTAGAAAAAAAGGGAAAATGCCAGGTGGTAGTGGCCCCACACACCTTTAGTCCCTGCAGTTGGGAGGCAGGGGCAGGTGGATCTCTGAGTTTGAGGCCAGCCTGGTCTACAGAGAGAATTCCGACATACCCAGGAATACACAGAGAAACCCTGTCTCAAAAGAAGAAAGAAGGAAAGAGAGAGAGGGAGGGAGAAAGAGAAGAAGGAAGGAAAGAAGGAAGGAAGGAAGGAAGGAAGGAAGGAAGGAAGGAAGGAAGGAAGGAAGGAAGGAAGGAAGGATAAATGAAGGAAGGGAGAGACAGGAAGGAGAGAAAGAAAATAGGTGAAAAACAGCAGAAACAGTAAAGTTTTACAGCAGGAGAAAATATTTATACCCTACTTTAAAAAAATACTACCACCTACAATATGTAAAAAATTTCTATGAACCAATAAGAAGTATTGTAGTGGAAGTTTTAATTTCTTTAAAAGCTCAGTTATGATACCAACAGCACAGGCTCTAAGAGCAACAATCAATAAATGGGACTTCATGAAACTGAAAAGCTTCTGTAAAACAAAGGACACCGTCATCAAAACAAAATGACTGCCTACAGATTGGGAAAGAATCTTCACTAACCCTTTATCTGACAGAGGACTAATATCCAGTATATACAAAGAACTAAAGAAGCTGAAAAGCAGCAAACCAAGTAATCCAATTAAAAAACGGGGAACAGAGCTAAACAGAGAATTCTCTGTAGAGGAATATCGAATGGCAGAGAAACACTTAAAGAAATGCTCATCCTCATTAGCCATCAGGGAAATGCAAATCAAAATGACCCTGAGATTTCACTTTACACCTATCAGAATGGCCAAGATGAAAAACTCAAGCGACAACACATGCTGGAGAGGTTGTGGAGAAAGGGGAACCCTCCTCCACTGCTGGTGGGAATGTAAACTGGTACAACCATTCTGGAAATCTATCTGGCGCTTTCTCAGACAATTAGGAATAGTGCTACCTCAAGACCCAGCTATACCACTGCTAGGTATATACCCAAACTTTGCTCAAGTACACAAAAGGGATACTTGCTCAACCATGTTTATAGCAGCTTTATTTGTAATAGCCAGAACCTGGAAACAACCCAGATGTCCATCAACGGAGGAATGGGTACAGAAATTGTGGTATTTTTACACAATGGAATACTACTCAGCAATCAAAAAGGAGGAAATCATGAAATTTGCAGGCAAATGGTGGGATCTAGAAAAGATCATTCTGAGTGAAATATCCCAGAAGGAGAAAGACAAACACGCTATATACTCACTTATATAGACCTATAAGATATGATAAACAAAATGAAATCTATACACCTAAAAAAGATAATCAAGAGAGCGGACATGGGGTAAGATGATCAATCCTCATTTAGAAAGACAGATGGGATGTGCATTGAACATATGACAGGAGTCTACTGAGCCCATCTGAAAGACTCTAACTAGCAGTGTTTTTAAAGCAGATACAAAGACTCATGACCAAACCTTCGGCAGAGTACAGGGAATCATATGAAAGAAGGGGAGTTAGTATGATGGGGAAAGGATAGGAGCTCCACAAGGACCAAATATATCTAGACACAGGGGTCTTTTCTGAGACTGACATTCAACCAAGGACCATGTATGGATATAACCTAGAACCTTTGCTCAGATGTAGCCTGTGGTAGCTCAGTAACCAATTGGTTTCCCATAGTGAGGGGAACAAGGACTATTTCTAACAGGAACTCAATGACTGGCTCTTTGACCTCCCCACCCCCCAAAGGAGGAGCAGTCCTGTTAGGCCACAGAGGAGGGCTTTGCAGCCAGTCCTGAAGATACCTGATAAAACAGGATCGAATGAATGGGGAGGAGGTCCCCCCCATCAGTGGACTTGGAAAGGGGCAGGGAGGAGATGAGGGAGGGAGGGTGGGATTGGGAGGGAATGAGGGAGCGGGATACGGCTGGGATATAGAGTTAATAAAATGTAACTGATAAGAAAAAAAAAGGTCAGTTATGTTATCTAAACATGTATTTTTTTTTAATCCCAAACATGGAATATTGGGCTTTTAGTTTGTCCACAGCTGATAGATGATTGCCTCGTAGAGGGGCATGTTCTAGGCCAGCTGCAGTTAGTTAATTCTGAGAACTCAGAGAGGGTATAAATATGAGAGCCCAGAGAAAGAAGGCTCGAGGGCTCTGAGGAAACAGACAGAGGAGGAAAGGGCTGCTTGTTTGTCCTGCTGCTTTTGCCATTTGCTGTTGCTGGGCTGCTAGATATTCTGACACCTGAGACTGGTATTTTCCCACAGAACCGGAAGACTCTAAACCAGACAGAACCAAGTCTAAAGACATCTATGTCTCCTTTCCCTTCTAACCTTCTTTTTTTCCCACCTAGGGTTGGAAAGTTGGAAGGGAAGTGGAGGCTTAAGGAATCTCAAATAAAATAGATTTAAAAATAGCAACCACAGAATGTTTAAAACCATTCGGGCATTTACCTGATAGCTCAACCACTAACATTTGAACCATGTAGAGATCAACACGATCCCTATGCCAGGATGCCACGCAATTTGTGGCACCTTCTATGTTTTTAAGCCACATCCAAAAGAACAAAATGTTGTATGATTCCAACAATAAGAAAATTTTCAAGTTGGCAAATTCAGATATGGTGTGAACAGAAGAGAGCTTGCCAGGGACTGAGGGGAGGGGACCATCGGGAAGTAGTGCTTCATGAGTGCTCAGTATCTGCATGGGGTGACAGAAGAGATTGGGAAATGGATGTTGGTGATGGTTGCATAAGACCGTGTTTGCAATTAATGGTTCTGAATTCTACACTTAAGACGATTTTGACTCAAATTCTGTGTGATTATAAGGTGTGACCACAACAAAAGAAGATATTAAAAGGGGGAGCAACGGATTCAGATAGACGCTTCCGACAAAAAAAAATACAAATGTCCTAGCAGTATCGGGAGAGACGTCTGTAAATGAAAACAACACCATGGTGACACTTCTCACCTACCGCCAGGCAGAAATAATCAACTGAGGAGTAACGAGAGCTGGTAGGACACGCAGCAATGGGAGCTGTCACGAGGCGCCCGTGGGAGTGCTACTAGGTTCAGATACTTTGAAGAGGAGGAGGCCATCATCCCCTGAAGCTCTGGAAAAGTGTGCTTCCCACTGCCTTAATTACAGCAAAGCGCTGGCTGCCGTGGCAAGAACAGGAACAAAACGTGGCTTCAAGGTAAAGACGTTTGTTTTTCTAACACATCTCACTCCCGATGCTCACAATCTGGATTACTTGGGTAACCCTAATCCTCTCGGTATTTCAGGGATGCAGTTCTTTCTGGGGCTTTTTCTGCGAAGTTGACGGTGGACCACTGAGCACATTCGGGTTCTGAGGAATGAGGCGAGAGTGTGCACTCCGCGTTGGGCTCAGACTGAGAGCAGCAGAATAGGCGGCTGATAAGGGTCATCAGCCAAAAGGGAGCCTGGGAAATGAGGGGAGAAGTAGAAGGATACTCGGGTGGACAACTGGGAGTCTGTTGTACTCTGATGACAACTTGGTGGACACCTGAAACTCTGTTATCTCCTAAGACTCAGCAATCTCATGGCTATATATATCTTGCAACTAGAGAAACAGCAAGGAAGTTCTCGAGGCAGCAGGCAGAGGGGCTCCTTGCAGCTCAGCTCGGAACACTAAGCCTGTATGCCATGAAGACATTACCAACCGGGATATCAGAGTACAAAAGGGTGATGCAGGTTATGCATGCCTGCGTAGATCTCCAAAACTAACAGAAGTGATGGTGGAAGAGGTGTGTGTGAGAGAGAGAGAGACAGAGAGAGGGTGGGGTTGGATTTGCATTTGTTCTAAATTTCTTCAAAATACCTTTCTTGCTGTTTTACAGTGTCTAAAATGAGCCAGGCACGGTGGCGCACACCTGTAATCCCAGCACTCGGGGAGGCAGAGGCAGGCGGATCTCTGTGAGGTTGAGGCCGGCCTGGTCTACAAAGTGAGTCCAGGACAGCAAAGGCCACACAGAGAAACCCTATCTCAAAAAAAAAAAAAAAAAAAAAAAAAAAAAAAAAAAAAAAAAAAAAAAACGTCTAAAATGGGAAATCATTTTTAAATATTAAGCTTAAAAACATTTTAACCCCCAAAGCAACTTCACATCTGAATAAAAACTAAATGATAAGATGATATAGCTTATCCATTCACTCAGAACTAGTTCTAGGTGGTCTGGGGTGTCACTCATGGTAGAGTGCTTGCCTGGTGTGTGCAAGGCCGGACGTTTGATCCCACTGTGCTAAATAATAACAGCAGCAACGGCAGCAGTAATGGCAGTGGTTCTTGAGTGCCATGACTTTTACCCTTTATTATTAATTTGATTGGCCTGAGAAGGAAGAACGTTTATGGGTGAGTCTGGGAGGGGATCTGCAAAGACACACTAATGGGGAGGGGCAGGCCCTAAGCATAGCAGCACCATCCTAAGGGCTGGGGATGAGATGGAATAAGAGGAGGGGGGAGGGAGAATGAGCTTGAGCAGACATCCTCACTGTCAGTCAATCTCTGTCTCTGTCTGTCTGTCTCTCCCCTCTTCTTTCTCTGGTTTCTGACTGCCATGAGATGAGCAGCCTTGGCCACAAGCCACTACAGTGATACCCTGCCTTACCACGGACCCAGAACCCAGGACTATGGACCAAGCCCTCTGAAATAGTGAGCCAAATTATCAGGCCTTTTGTCATAGCCATGAAAATCAGAGCATATAACATGTCAGAGTACAGAGTATAGCTGTGACTTAAAAGCCAAGTCCCATCCTTACAAAAATTTGCTCATTTCACAGACTCAATCTCACTGCAAATGAATTTTAGCAACCACAGTACTCAGTAGAACCATACATTTTCATTTTCAAAAGTCCCCATTTATTTAAGTGAGTCAACTGGACAAGTTCAGTAATTGCTCAGGACCTTAGATTGCCCATCTGAGAAGCAAGTGAGTAATGACATTTCATTCAAAATTTAGGTAATAGGCTTCTGTGGGTAAAACTCTGATCGTTTTGTTTGCAGAGCTTGTGTGTAGCTGATCAACGGGAAGAAATAGAGGTAATTTATCTTACTTTTCACAAAGAGTCTAAGGTACAGAATGCTTGTCATTAAAACAAAGCAAAACAAAACAAAACAAAAACCCACAGTCTGGATCAAAACACTGTTAGGTGATCACATAGCTAATTGGAGCGTGAGAAGCAAAGGGGACTACGACACAGAATCCACAAGTGCTCTCCAAAGAGGTCACGGAGAAATGTACGCCTCTCTTCACACCTCCGCCGAGCATCAGGAACTTGAGAGGAAGCACACTGCAGAAGCTGTGCTTATCACTTCTTACGTTTTGAAATATTTGTGCTGAAAAGTTGGAATTAAAAACACTTAGCTTCTCTAATCTCTACTAAGTTAGCCACAGGTGGGCACCGCTGCCAATGACGGAAGGGGCCCGGACCCCTGAAGAGCTCTTGCCTGAGTCTCATAGCTTGCTCATCCACGCCAACCCCTGCAGGATCAAAGATGGTTTCAAAGACATTAAAAACAGTCTTCAATCGGGACCTCCATGGCTTCCGATATCCCTACCCATTTTTATCCTTCAGCCTCATCAGAAACCTTTGTCCTCGGCCTTAAACAAGCTCCCCCACACCGTCAGGGATAGCAGGTACTCTTGGATTTACTTGGTTCCTAACAAAACCTGGACCTCATGGTCAAGCCACGGCAACAAAGCTAGGCTTACTACCAGAGACTCTAGAACTGAGCTGCCCAATATGGTAGCCATAAACCACACATGGCTACCAACCACAGGACATGCAGCTTGTTCACGTCATGTACTATTAGTATAGCATCCATACCAGCCTTAAAGGATTTAGTGCCAAAACCATAGAGTACAATCAAGCATTAGCAATATAGAAAGCTCTGGAGGATACAGTGAGCTGATTTCATATAGTTAGCTGCAGAAAATCAGAGAATGTACTTACACAAACTAACATGGCCATGATATCATTAAAAAAATATAATCTTATGAGGCTACCATCATATATGCGACTGATTCCTCTTCCACCAAAAGATCGTTTTTCCGTGTATGACTATAGGTTACTATTTTGATGCTAACTGCATGTTGAAATGACGACATTGGAATATATGAAGTTAAATGACATTGTAAAAATGAAGTCTATGCCCTTCTTTCACCATTTCAATGTGTTTACTGATATGCTTTGCCTTATATTTCTATTGAACAAGAAACACCATTGGAATCAGCTATGGGGACAATGGGGAATGGCATCTGGCTCTCTAATAGCAGGTAGTTGCATGAATTAGGCATGTGTCATGGCCCCACACAGATGAGTTATGGCATGAAGCCTCCCAGAAGAAGAAGAGATGAATCAATATCCTACACAGTTGAAAATATCTACCTTGGAGTTAAGAATCGGGTTTTATGGCCCACAGAATCAACTAATCATGGCTCACAGGGACTCACAGATACTGAAGCACCAATCACGGAGGCTGTGTGGGTCTGACCTAGGTCCTCTGCAAGCATTATGGTTGTGCAGGTTGGTGTTCTTGTGGGACTCCTAAAGTAGCAGCAGGAGCTGTCTCTGACTCTTCTGCCTGCTTTTTGGACCCTCTTCTTCCTACTCATCCAGCCATAATATGAGAGGAGGTGCCTAGTCTTGATGCAACTTGATATGTCATGTTTGATTGATATCCCTGAGAGGCCTGCCCTTTTCTGAAGGGCAACAAAGGAGTAGGAGTGGATCTGAAGGAGAGGAGGAGAGGAGAGGGGATAGGGAGGGAGGACTGAGAGGAGAAAGGGGAGGGGAAACTTTGTTCATGATAGAATACTTGAGAAAAGAATAAGAAAAAAATCGGGCTTAAGGCTGTGTGCTACACTGAAGAGCAAATTGTTTCTTGTCTATGTGACTTCATACAAGGGACAAAGCATAAATGGAGCTATCAGAACTCAGGAAGGTGCTGTGGAAGGGAACAGGAGGCAACTGACAACATCCTCATCAAGAAAGGGTCAGCTAAATGATGCCCCGAGGCATGTCAATAGGAACTGTTTCCTTCCCTTTCACTGAGAAAGACCTGCTTATCATCCTTAGCAAAGGCCTCATGGATGAGTCAAGGCTGTCGCTGTCGCTGCTGTTACACGCGGATTTCTTTGGCATATGTTTATTGAGTATCTGTCGCATGCTGGACACCGGGGAAATGGTGTCAAGCTAAACAGACAGGTTTTCTGTTCTCGTGGTGTTAAGTTCTAGTGGAAGAGACAGCCTCTCCCTGTGAAAACAAAGCAAACAAATAAAGTTAGGTCATTTTAGACCATGCCAACCAAGGCTACGATAAAAGAATGGCTGTTGGTGAGATGAGATATAACATCACCCACTTGAAGAAGTTGGCATTCCACTGGGAGTTGTAAAAATAACAAAAGCAGGAAAAGAGCGGTAAGGCTGAAGACTTAAGTTAAGTGAAAGACAGAACGTGGATTTAGAGAAATGGCAGGGCTCAGTTATGTGAAATCCTCTTTAATCTGAGTTCTGATTCTCAATTTCACATTCATGGAGACTGTCTTCGCTGAGGGATATACTCAGGAAGGACCTAACAAGGCTGTGTGTGCTTGATCCTTCCCCTATAGTCAGGCAACAGCAGTGCCTGGTACTTAATGGTCCAAAAAGACTTGACCTCTCTGGGTACCATTTTGCTTGAACTATGGGATTGACTTCAGTAACTGTCCAAGGTCCTTCGCTGGCATGCTTTAAAGATGGGCTCAGGCTTCCAAGAGGGATTACTTCTCCAGGATGGGAGCCCACAGGGTGTAGACTTGTAAGTAAGTCCAGCCCCAGGTTCAAGCAAACATATGGTAACAAACAGAAGCAGGATCTTGGGGCCTCAGATGAGGCAGGAGAGCCAAGAAGCAGCTGTAGCTATTCTTTGGCCAGCCAGCTTATGACGCCTTCCCACACAGCTGCCTATATGAGCACACAGGCAGCTGATGTGGGGCTGGAGCCGACCAGCAGGCTTGTAGGGAAAACACAAGATGCTGTGGCTTCTCGGCCTTAGAGTTTAATGATAACCTCCCAGGAGGGGTTCACTCACAAAGCACCTTGTAACACCAGCCTAGAGGCCTGCTGTACCTACTAGAAGCCGAATTCTCTACCCCTCCCCCTAAAAGGCTACATGGGCATATTAAGGGCATCATAGTTAAACTGAGTTTCTGGGAGCCATGCTTTAACTTGTGTTAGCCAAACTCTCTGCTTTCTCTGGAAGTATACAAACTCCACTAGGAAAATCTCATGGCTTTCTGTAAATCATCTTGGGAGGTAGTTTCAGAAATACTGGAAGCCCCACCTACAGCCCACAGTACTGCAGGGGCTAGCACAGAGCCCACAAGAGAGAGCACGGGAGAGATTCTCCACACAGAGCATGCTAGGCCAAGGGAGAAGTAAGAGAGAATAGAAAATGGAAAAAAATATAAAGATAAGAAGGGAGAGAAAAGAGTGAGGCACGGAACTTTGCTTGCCCACATTGCCCTAGCAACTGCCACCCACACAGCTGTCCATAAGCCAAGTGTCTCCTTTGTAGCCATTCCAGTCTCCCGTGATAGCCAGCTAAGAGAAATCAATCAATCTTCTCAATGCTGCTACGAACAGAGAGGGAGGCCAGTCAAGTCTTGCAGGAAGATCCAGCCCTATATCCTTGCAATGGATGTCTGGCATTAAAGGTCAGGTTTTTCCCACCCACCTCCTCTCCTGGCCCACAGTGTCTCCAGGGAAATGGGTGATGGGGCAGCCAGGGCTATTGCTTCAGACAGGCCTGGCTTCGATACGCCTGTTCAAAGCACCTATGTTAATTTTAACCCTCTGCACCCTACAAGGCTGGATTCCCAGCCCAGCATTGAAGACCTGCCTGCAGCTTGAACATACCAGCATGTTGGCAGGGAACACCACACCAGGGAACGTGCCCTCAAAGTCCAGGATCCAGAACGCATGAAGCTTTGTAATTTCCCTTTAAGAATAGTCTAGTGTTTCTTAAGAACCAATAAACTGCAGCTGGAAGTCTCCTGGTGGAGTTGCTGCTTCCTTTGGGTAGAGATGGGTATGCGTTTCTTTTCACTAGTCCTCTGTCTGGTCCTTCAGGCTGGAGAAGGGACAGAAAAGGCTCTTAGTTGATGGAGTGGAACAGAAGGCTGGGTTGTCCTGCGTTGAGGACTTTACCCAAGAGGGTAGCTCAGTGCCAGGAATGGAAGAGGGGATGTTGTCCGGTTTTGTTAACATCTGTTCAAATGGATTGTTTTGAGTTTACCTTCTGCCCGATGTGGACTGAAATTTAGGATCAAATTTGGAGATGGTTGCTAAGAGAATTTGGCTTGGGGGGGATGGGGGCTATTTGGTATGTAAATCTTATCATTGCTTTCCAAATAACATCAACACAAGCTGTCTGAAGCTTTGAAGACTTTGACGCTAACCAGCATATGGACTGGTGAGTAAAACAAAATAAGCATGAGAGGAAACGGGCCTGGTGACATTACAGTCCTCACATGTTTGTTTATAGTGTCCTTCCCACCGCTTGAGATGTGATGGAGCCTAAGGGAGGAAATAGCACTCATCCTGGGTAAGAGATTGATCTGTACTACATCATCCAGCATGAACTAGGGTGTGGTCAACTGATGGCTGTGACTAGGAACTGAAGAGAAATAAAGGCAGTTCGAATAGTATCAGGTAACAAACCAGATGAATGTCTCAAAACCACAAGAGGTAAAGGGGGTGAATTATAGATTCAGTGGCTAGAGATAATGGAAACAGCTGAAATTTAAGAACAGAGTTAAGTTAGGAGGAGAAAAGGGGAAATGGGGGGTAACTGATGAAATGTGTTTGTTTTTAATTTTTTACTCTCAACAATGCAACATCATTGATACGATCTTTCTGCTAATGCTAGTTGGGGTCTAACAACTTCCAGACAGGTTTTCTCCTGCAAACAGCATCACTTTATGAAAACAGCACATTAGTGTGCAGTGGCTTCCACAGCCCTGTGGACTGGCTTCACATATGAGTGTCTACTTAGTGGGTCTGCTTGGAAACCCCAGTGGAATAAATTGTTACCAGTCCCTTCTAGAGCACCTCAGTGGGCCTCCAGATCTGAAAACTGTCTTCCAGGTCTTCATATATGTCAGAAAAGAGACGAGCAAGAACAGTGAGTGTGATAGAAAGGAGCTGGTACAAAATACCCCTCCGAAAGAGCTTTATTATCTCCTGATAATGGGGGTAGGGTCATAATCAGGAGTGGGAGAGCAGTTAGGAGAGATAGAACATCTGTCTTAGTTACTGATGCTGTGATAAAACACCATAACCAAAAGGAATTAGGGAGGAAAGGGTTTATTTGTCTTGTGTTTGCATATCACTGTTCATCAATGAGGGAAGTGAGGACAGGAATTCAAATAGGGCAGGAACCTGGATGCGAGAGCTGATGCAGAGGCCATGGAAGGTTGCTGCTTACTGGCTTGCTCCCCATGACTTGCTCCTCCTGCTTTCTTGTGGAATCTAGGACCAGCTGCATTCTACTGAAATCCACTGTAGGTGATGCCATCTCTGGGCTGGTATCCCTGGACCCAGGGATGGCATCACCTACAATGGGCTAGGCCCTCCCCCATCAACCACTAATTAAGAAAACACTCTAGAGCACTGCCCGCAGTCCAGTCTTAGGGAGGCATTTTCTCAATTGAGGTTTCCTCCGCAGATAACTTTAGCTTGTGTCAACTTGACCCCAATAGTCCTGGACCTTCAACCGCTTCTAAGGCTGCACCTTCACCAGTGGCCTCTCCTGGCCTCAAACAGTGTCAAGGCTCTGCTACTTTACATGATCCCTTTATGCCCCAAAACCAGTACCACCCGGGTAACTCAGACTACCAAGTTCAGCGGCAATGGGAGGCACAACCCTGGCCACCTGTGGAACACAGTGCAGCTTCTGTGTGCTGAGGAAACACTTTCCCAGATTTCCCCTCAGTGACGCTGGTCTCTTCTTAATCACTGCTAATTTCTTAGTTCCAGCTGAACAGTATCAAGTGTCCCAGTAACATGAAGGGATCACTTCAATGGTGCTGGTCTCTTGTTAATCAAAACTGACTCTTCAGCCCCAGCTGACCAGATGCCACAGATTCTTCACTCAAATGGCCTGGTAGAGTCTTTGCTTCCCTCTGAAACTCACAAACCAGCCCTTTATCCTCTTCATTTCTCTCAACATTCCTATCTTCCAAGTTCCCACAGAACAGCTCACCGAGCTTTGAACACTCAATGGCTTTTTTAGCCCAAAGTTTTAAATTCCTTCCACAATCCTCCCCCAAACACATCATGGTCAGGTCTGTCATGGCAACGCACCCCTGCTGGTACCAACTTCTGTACTAGTTAAGGTTACTGTCGCTGTGTGATGAAAACGCTATGAGCAAAAGCAAGTTGGGAGGCAAGCATTTATTCGGCTTGTGCTTCCACATCACAGTCCCTCATTAAAGGAAGTCAGGACAGGAACTTAAACGGGGCAGGAACCTGGAGGCAGGAGCTGATGCAGAGGCCATGGAGGGTGCTGCTTACTGGCTTGCTTCCCATGGCTTGCTCAGCATGCTTTCTGATAGAATCCAGGACCAACAGCCTAGGGATGGCACCACCCACAATGGGTGGGGCTCTCCCCCATCAATCACTGACTAGGAAAATGCCCTACAGGCCTGCCTGCAGTCCCATCCTATGGAGGCATTTTCTAAAATTAAGGCTCCCTCCTCTCAGATAACTTTAGTTTGTGTCAAACTGACATTAAACCAGCCAGCACAGCATCATACCAGAGACAGCAACAGGACAGGGCCTTGAAGGGGAAGGAAGAGAGAAAAAGAGCAGGGTGCAGGGAGAACAGCTTTCTTTCAAAACCCAAGACATCTTTCAAAGCACAAGAGGGATTGCATTATGACGGACACAAGTGGGGAACACCAGGAGAGACAGCCACCATGCAGAGCACGACGGGAAAGCAGAGACGCACACCCACCCCCGGACCCCAAGGCTCCTGGGAAACAAGGGAAATCCCTTACTCACATAGGTTTTCAGAATGCAGTGGCAGGTTCCATACTATGGGGTGTAGCCTGGCCTCATTCACATGCCAAGAGGCACAGAGCATAAGCTTCTCTTGAAGCTTCAGGGGCTGGGGGTGGGGCACCAGGCTTGCTGGCTTCCTTTTCCCACTGAGATCGCTGTGTTCTAACAAGCCTCTGAAGAGGTCTGTCAGTTCTTTAATGAGAGACTGTGGGGGAGGGGGTATGGCCTGATTTGAGTGTGGGGCAGCGGAAGGTTTGTGATCTAATGTGTTTCTCTGTTATTCCTCTCATGACAAAGCCTGGCTTTGCAAAGACCTGTCCCACAGTGGCAGTTGCTTACCTGCATGCAGAAAGCACCCTAAGAGAAGACAAGTAGCCTGGATGGATGAACAGACAAGTAGCTCTGTCTGGCCATGGAAAGATGGAGAGAAAGTTCTGCAGTGGGAAAAAGGAGCTGGCATGATGTCGTTCCCACAGCTCAGAAGAGATCCCTTCCCTTCCCACAAGCTGTGGCCAAAAGCATGGATGTCAGAGGGAACTGTAACCGTATTATTAATATGCATTCCTATTCTTGTATTTCATCTCTGGCTCTTTCCAATAACCATAGTAGGCCAGACTGATGGTTTCCTTTTCAAACGTACTTTGGAGAAAGAATGGTAGCCAGGACCAAAGCTGACATCTCTCAAAAGTCTGCAAAGTGGCCAGGGAGATATTGGTCCAGCTGGTAAAATGCTCACCATTCAGGCTTCAGGACCTGAGTTCAGATCTGCATACCCACGTAAAATGCCAGGTGTGACAATGCATATCCCAGTTCTTGGGAGGGAAAGACAGATCCCTAGAGCTTGCGTCCAGGCAAACTACCCACATCAGTGAGCTCCAAGTTCAGTGAGAGATGGTGTCTCAAAAAAAAAAAAAAAAAAAAAAGTTGCAAAGAAAATTAAAAAAAAAAACAATAACAAAAACAAAAAACATTGTTGTGCTCACGTGCCCAAACAAACACACATGGAATACTCTGAGAACTCATAGGACCAAGCTTTGGGGTTACTATGATAGGGGAGTTGAAATGATGATGCACACAATAGATATTATATGAAAGAGGTTTACTGGATGGAGAGAAAGACAGAAGGAGACACTGAGACATTATGGGGAAGGGGACTAGGCACCCCAACAGAGAAAGGGGAGAGAGGAGCAGGAGACAGCAAGAGAGCACAAGAGCAAGAAGGCAAGAGAGGGCCAAAGTGGTGGGTTGGTCCCTTTATAGCCTCTGTGCAGCTAAACCTCACCTGCCAGGTGAGTCTACCTGGCATATGTGATGATGTCATAGGTTACTAGGCAACCCAGAAGCAAGCTGCCTAAATACTAACAGGAGTGAGGACTGAAACCAAGGAAGGATTCTCCTTCTCCTGAAAGTACTAGTTAGGAAGCACTCACCAAGCTTCAGACACATGCCAGGCTTCCTCGCAGCAATTCTCAGTGTCCCCCACATAACACTAAATTGGTTGAGTAAATTGGTTACACATACGATCATGACAGCTGTAATTTTTAGAGCTTTCCAGGTGTTCCTAAGGTTGAAACTTGCAATGACAGAGTTATACAGTGGCCTCCAAAGATGCCCAGACATCAGAACCACTTAGGGAACTTATGAAAGCTTAGCTTCTGCCTCCCCTGAGCCCCACCCCCATGACTTTCTAAATTTAGCAGCTCTGAGGAGGGGCTCAAGGACTCACTTGGCTATGCATTCCAAGGCGATGCACACCTTGCTGGCTCACACTGAGAGCCTCTGACTGAATGCAGAACCCCCCAGCCAGATAGGAATCTAGGCCCTTACTTCTCTCTTAGTGGGTATCAGTGCTCATTCAAATCATCCTTCCCTCATAAGCAACAAAGATACTATGTTTTGTAAGCTTAGGAGCCTGAGCTTTCTGACCAGCTTTGATTTGAGAGAGAAAGGGTGGGAGTGGACAGATGAAGGAACGAAGAAAGGCTTTGTTTTTCAAGGGTGCTTTAAGTGAGAAACTGCACACACGATTATTTGAGCTGCTGGCAGACTCTTGAGGTTGTACAGCTGAGGTTCTTGGTGTTTTTTTTGTTTTGTTTTGTTTTGTTTTGTTTTGTTTTTTTTCACTAAAGAGCTGGGGTGCTCTTTTTTTTTGTTGGTCCTTGTTTGTGGCTAGTAGAAGCACATCAAACCTTTCTGCTTCCCATCTTTCTGTCCCTGCCTTTTCCTGAACTACGTTTGGCCTACCTGGACAACCCAGGTTCATCTCCCTAGCTAGAAACCAGCTAATTAGCAACTCTAATTGAATCTTCAGGGTAGCCTCACAGCAGTACCTTGGTTAGCTTTTGATGGACTAACTAGGGGACAGAGCTTTGAGGAACAGGTTAGATATCTACCTACCACTTTCTGGTTAGCAGCACTTTCCAAGGAGCAGGCATTTGGAGAAGATATTCAAGCAACTGTCAGCCGCAGGCATCTGGGCATCTGTAAGCTCGGGTCTTCCCAAACCTGGACCAAGCAAGCGTTAGGAAGGGGTGCCAATGCTGACTGGAAGAGAGAAATGTTCTTGGGAGCTCTCAGCCCTGTGGAGCTGGAGAAAAGAAGTGCCTCTGATCACTTTTGCTATCTTAATTAGAGCTCCAGGAACGGCCCTTAATTAGAACATCTACCTTGTAGCCCAAACTGTCCCCGGTTTGACTACACTGAAGCAAACTCACTGAAAAATCTGTGCATTTGGTTTAGGGTGGGTGACACAGAGGAGCTTGTTTGCTTTCCTTTTAAGGAATGGCAGGTGAGCAGCCAATAAAATAACTTCAGGAGACTGAGCAGACCTGTGAGTACCTCCAAAAGCAGGGCTTGAGAAATCCAAATCTGCAAGCAAAGCGGGCAGAATTTTTTTTACCGTTGCAGGCAAGGTTTAGTCCTCCGCTAAAGATAATACCCAACAATGAGATTAATGGGTACTGAGACAAGTACCATGCAGACTGCTTGCCCCTGATCCATTGCCTATATCCACCATCCAGGGAAAATGCAAATCTAACGATGTCCCTATTTCTGAGGATTCCAGAGCTCCCCATTTGATGCCTGTGTTAGTTTCCTTTTGCTATGACAAGACACCTGACAAAAGCAGCTTATGGAAGGAAAGGGTTGCATGGGCTCATCCTGTCTGAGGGATACAACAGTGCAAATTTCATGATTTCCTTGTTTTTAATAGCTGAGTAGCATTCCACTGTGTAAATGTGTCACATTTTCTGTATCCGTTCCTCTGCTGAGGGACACCTAGGTTGTTTCCAGATTCTGGCTATTACAAATAAATCTGCTATGAACATAGTTGAGCAAATGTCCTTGATGAATGACGGGGCATCTTTTGGGTATGTGCATAGAAGTGGTATAGCTGGATCTTAAGGTAGTGCTATTCCCGATTTCCTGAGAAATCACCAGATTGATTTCCAAAGTGGACTCTAATATAGAGGGTCCTCTGAAAGGCTCCACCCAAGAGAGGCTCGAAGCAGATGCCAAGACTCACAGCCAGACTTTGGACAGATCCCAGGGAGTCTTATGGAAGAAGGGGAAAATAGAAGGACCCAAGGGGGCAGGAGCTCCACAAGGAGACAACAAGCTTTTTAAAAAAAAAACCGAGCCCAGGGGGTGCCTGAAGGGACTGATGCACCAACGCATGGAAAGGACCTAGACTCCCGGCTCGGATGTATCTGACTGGCAGCTCAGTCTCCATGTGGGTTTCCAAATAAGAGAAGCAGGGGCTGCCTCTGTCATGGTTACCCGTTCCTTGATCACTTGCCCCTGGTGATGCGGCCTTGCCAGGCCACAGAGGAGGAGGATCCAGGCAGTCCTGATGAGTCTTGATAAGCGATGGGCAGATGGCAAAGAAGGAGAACTCCCCCTTTCAGAGGACTGGGGAAGGGGATGGGGGTAGAGAGAGAGGGAGGATGGGAATGGGAAAAGTTGAGGGAGGGGGCTTCTGTCTGGATATAGAGTGAATAAACTGTAAAAAAGATTAAAAATTAAAAAAAAAAAAGAGGGACACACTCACTGCACCAGGACGGGAAGGTGTGGAGGCAGGAGCATGGGGCAGCCAGTCACACTGGGCCGCAGTCAGTAAACAGATAGGTGAATGCTGGTGTTCGGCTCACCGTCTCCTTTTTATGTAGGCCAGGCCCTCAGCCCAAGTGCCATTCCCATTTGAGGTGACTCTTCCTTCTTCAGTTAGACTTTTGTGGAAACACCCTCACAGACATGACCCGAGGTGTGTGTCTCCTAGATGATCCTAAATTTAAAAAATATCACAATCAAGGTTCACTAGCACCATGCCTAAGACTACTTCTCTTGAACATGTCAACAACCTATGGCCCAGACTTCATGGTCCCTCCAAGCCTCATCTTCAGTCACTCTAGCCTCCTCCATCCTCCCCAAGTGACTGTAGCTCCCTGAACACATGGTGACGCTCCATGACCTCAGCTCTCACTTCTGGCTCTCTTCTGCCTAGAATACTTTCTCTAGTCTTTGCTTGTCTAATCTGCCATTATTCGTCACCCCTCTCAAGTGTCCCCTGCAGGGAAGCTCTCCTCCCTGGCTAAGCCAGAATGCATGCTCCTACATGTGGAGAAATGAGTTCTGCATCTGTCTCTCCTCTCCTCATTGAAGAGCTTTCTGAACTTACAGCATGGACACTCAGAAACATGTGCGAATAACGACAAATAACAACAAATCCCTTGGTTAAAAAAAAAAAAATTAGGCTAGCCAGGAAGAGCCAAAAAAGGCAGTTTAGAAGCAAGCAGTACATTCCAGCTTATCTGGGACTCCTAGTCAAAACATCCAGAAACTGTCTTAGCAAAGGCCGTGACTGAAGAAATGTACTGAATTTCAATATTGGACAGACAGAGATGGGTAGACCCAGAGATGTTGGTTATTGGAACAGAAGACAGAGAAAGAATGCCAATGCCAGCTTCATGGTACAGCAGGGGCATGGACTTACAGGGAAAGAAGGAGAGACATAGCTGGGAAAGTTGAAATATACAGGACAAAGGCATCTGCTTAGGGAACCCGGGAGCTGCATGGCTGCATCTCTCAGTGCAAAACCCTGGAGCTGTGACAAGGCAGCTTCTAGAGAAGGTCAAGCCTGGGCTGCTGCTTTGGAAAAGGTAAGTCTCTACATTTTCCATTCCTCTGGAATCCATAACAAGTATTCCCATGCTGTGCCAACTGGCCTCTAACTTGCAGCACAGAGTGGCCCCCGCTTGGCTCCACGGAAGCAAAATCACTGAAAAATCTATACATTTGGTTTAGGATGGGTGACATAGTATAGAGTGAAGGTACTCGCCTGCTGTCCCTTTAAGGAATGGCAGCTCAGGTGACCAGCCAATAAAATAACTCAGAAGACTGAGCAGGCCTGTGCTGCACATAAGGACAGGGTCCCCAGAAACCACAGCTCTATGTGTTCTCTGCTGCCTCCTCCTTGTGGTACAGTTTGGGGCACCCCACCCCCTGGGTGGGGGTTTCTTGGGGCCCTAACATTCAGCAGAGCACAGCTCTCTATCAGTCTGGTCCTGGGAGGAGGTAGATTGGGTCTGTCAATAGAAGCCTCCAGCCATGGGGGTGGGGGGGCAGGGAGGATTTGGGTTCCATGCTATCTTGTAGAGCGGAGAGACAGCATTATTACAGTCAGCTCCAGGCCCAAACCACTAGTACTGACAAGCAACATAGAAAAAATGACAAGATGACTACCCTCCATCTTAGCCCTCTCCAAGAGGCTCACAGCCCAAGAAGCCATCGCAACATGACCAGGTTGCAGAGGTCATGGCTATTTGCTCTTGCGTGCAATGATGCGACACTTTTCTTTGTTTTATTGTTGTTGTTGTTTTCTATTAAGATCTAAAGATACTTTCTTTTAAAAAATTGCTGACCATTTCTTGTGCATTTTTTTGTCTTTTTAAATATATGTTATTGTTGTAACTTTTCCTCTTAGTCAAATTATCTGATTACTTCAGACTCTCTCTCTCTTGGTCATTCTCATAGTGTTAGGAACCTCACCTCCCACATTACTTTCACTTATTGAAATATTCTTTTGTTTTTTATATTAATATTCCTATTTCTTCTCTCTAAAAGTTTTAAATTCTTCTCTTATGTTCATTTATTCAGTGTGGGGAGGTCAGAGGATGACTTGTAGGAGTCAGTCACCTCCTTTCACCATGTGACTTGTGGAGTTGAACTTGAGTCACCATGCTTGGCAGCAAGCACTCTCTCCCTTTGCTTATATTTGAAAATGTATCGGTCTCTATTGCTTGGGCCTTACCATTCCTGTTGTTGTCGTCTGTGAAGGGAACAGTATCAGCTTAAGACACCCCAAGACCTAGCTCTCAGAACAAAAGAGATTTATTTGCTCCAGAGGTACAACTGGTAAAGAATGAGAGATAATGACAGAAGAGAGAGGATGAGGGAGAAGGAGAGGGGGAGAAGGGGGAGGGAGTGTTTGTTTCAGATCTGGGAACAAAGGACTGCCTTTAGATAGAGAGAAGACAGACATGGCCATAGGGAAATGGCAGTCTGTAAAGGTGAAGACGGAGCCCCTTGTTAGAATGAGGTGTTTAATTTTACTTGGGCATGTTAATTAGGTGAGCAAAAGGGGGCTTTTGATTGCTGGACTTCAATAGTTTAAAGCTGAATAACTAGACCGTTGGAGGTTGATCTGATTCATGTTCCTGTCCCTCAAGATCTGATTACACCTATCCTTGTTTTATAAACCTGCCTAAGACATACCTGATTGGTTGATTGGTTGATTAAATGGTTTAATCAACCATGGACTGGGGGGGAGGACTCAAATAATGGTGTAAAAATGCCCAGATGAAGAATACAAGCAAATACCATGGGATTATGGGTGGAAGGTAGACCAGATGAGGAAGATTAAAGTTGATGGCATTGGATGGGGAGATGGATGATGAGGTTATTGAGCCAGCATAGGTGAAATATTTGCCTGGCCCAAGGTAATAAGGCAATTATAAAATCTAACAGGTGTCTGTGTCTTCTTATTTGTGATAGCTGGTTAAATACCACTGTGATAATTAGGGATAATATAATATATAGCACAACAGTATTTATTTATTTATTTATTTATTTATTTATTTATTTATTTATTTACAACAGCACTAGACCTTGGTAGTCAGCCTAGGGGGAGGAAATGTCCAAATAAGGAAATGAATCTTGGTGGTTAGCTTTTAGAATGTAATCTAACATTTTTAGCAAGGCAGAGAGAATGGAGACGGAAGAGGCCTGCTGGAGGCCTGTTTGCCATGCTCAAGCTACAGTCCTTTCAGTCGGAGAGTTACGGATGTTACATTTTGTGCTTGCTTTTTTCTTTTCCTTCTGTTATGTGCTCATTCCTATGTATTATAGCTACTGCTGTTTGTTTTCTCCTTTCTACCTGCTGCTGCATATCAAACATGGCTTCAATTATGCTGTGTGGATGCTCTGCTCCGAGCTTTGCCCTCAGCCCATACAAACACACAACCCACCTTACTCAAACTTCAGTGGTAGCTGAACTCAAGGAACAGGAAATATTTTCCGATAACAGCCAACAATCAGGATCCAAGTAGGACTGGCTAGGGAAGTGTGATGCTGCAGACCTATTCTTGCACATTCACCCGTGAAGCCACAGCAGAGAGAGACAACGAAAGTATCGTGGGCACCACGCTGTGAGGGACTGCAGCACGGGTAACTCTGACACCCTCTGAGACAGTACGAGGTCAACTGCATTTGATGAGTAAGCACAGGGCATACTCCATATTTTTACTGTCTTCTGTACATCTGCTTGATTACCTAGAAGTACCCCACTCTTATGACACCCACAAGGCATGAAAAACTCCAAAGCGCCAACACTGTGAGTATGACCAAATACACTGAGTATCATTGATAAAACAACAGGAAAACTTTGCTACAAAACCCAACTGGAATGTCCTCAACACTTCCAAACAACCTGACAGCCAAGAGCGCATTGATAAGAGCAGACTAGTTCCTAAAAAAGCTTTGACATAAAAGTGGAAGAGCTATGCATTCAAACAGATGCTCAAATCTCGACATAGAAACACAGGAAATGTGAAAGGATAAAGCAATGTGGCTCCTCCCAAAGTCCACAATTCTCAATGATGAACCTCAGGTATATGCAAGTGGATGAGACACCAAACAACTAAAGAGACTGCTCTCCAAGAGATGGATTACAAGACAAGACAGAAAAACACCTGAGTAGAAGTAACAAAGGATACAAGTGAGAAGTTCAGTGAAGAAGAAGACTTTTGGGAAAAAGGAAAAAACAAAAACACAAAACAGAAATATTGAAAGTGAAAATAAGTGAAATAAAAAACTCAGTTTAAAGTATTTGAGGCTTGAGGATAAGCATCATTCATTAGAACATCCATAAAACAGTAAAAATAAGAAATTGTGTGCAGAATATATGAGTCTCTGGGACAAATTTATTTATTTGACATAGAAGCAAAGGCCCAAATTAGATATCAAGGCCCAAATTAAAATCTATTCAGTGAATAATAGAATACTCCCCAAATCTTGAATCAATGTCGGACATCCAAGTGCAGGAGGCATTTAGAATTGCAAACAGGCATGCCCAGAAATTCATATCAAATTAACTTAAAATGCCAAGAAGACAGAACAAAGAAATCTGTTGAGAACTGCAAGAGAGAATTGCCAACTCACTTATAATGGCAAATCCATTAGAATAACAGAGACTCTGAAAGCAGGGAGGTCAAGGAATGATGCATTTCAGGTCCTGGAAGAAAACAGCAGCCAACTTAAATTACAACACTTATCCTTCACAACTGGAGGAAAAATAAAGAGCTTCCAAGAAAAGCATAAACTGAAGTGCTTTCTGACCATGAAGACAGTTAATTCAAAGGCCGCATAAGGAGACCCTGAACATAGAAAAGGAGGTTAAGCAAAGGCATGGAAACATGTAAAAGAGTACACTAGAACAGAAGAGCAAACAAAAATTAGTAAAGACACTAGCATCGGCACATGACAGGAATTTCTTCATATCTTCCAGTTATGGCTTTGACTGTAAATGACCTAATTCTGTAGTTAAAACGTACAGACTTGGCTAATGCACTTAAATGCAATATCTAACTGTTTACTGCCTGCAAGAAACACAGCTCTCAGGCAGACATACACAAACTGAAAGTGAAAGGGTTGAAAAAGCATGCCCTAAGCAAGCGGAATCTAGAAGCCAGCAGCAGCAGCAGCCCCACTCATATCTGAAAAAGCTGACTTCAAGCCAAAGCTAAATATAAAAGACAATCCCCAAGGCTTGGTAGTCCATATATAGGTTGGCCAGTGAATATTTGTTAAATGAATGAGCAATGTGTACATAATTGTGTATGTTAATGGGATGCTAGCCTACATCAGAATTAGGTAGACTATTAATACTCCATGCTTACATTGCTACATCGTCACTAAAAATGTGATTCTTGGGCCATTAGCATCAGTACCACCTACAACGTTCTCGGAAATGCAAGGTGTCTTACTCGGTCCCATACCTATTGAGTCAGAAACCCTAGAGTAGGGCCAGCAGCCTAGTTTTAATAAGCCTTCCAGGTGGTTCTGCCATTTCTGGACATTTGAGAACTGCAGCACAGCCAAACAATGCATAGCAAAGGGAGGAGAAACAGAGTATTCTGGAAACCCAGGGCTCTCCAGTACTGGCAGAGCCAACTATCAGCTCCAGTGAGCACAGAGAGCTGACTGGAGGCTCAGGGATGATGGGAACTGAGCCCCCAGGAGCGTGGCTCAACCAAGTTTGTTCTCCAAACTATTATAGATTCACGCAGCCAGAACTTTGAGGATGGGGGAGTTGCTGCTTTAAGAGAAGACAATTACTCTGTCAGGTGAGTAATTTGAAGGCTAAATTGAAAAGCAACCGTGAGAACTGGATGAGTTGAAGGTCACTTTGGGAACTTGAGTTGCAGGAGAGACTCTGATGTCTGATCAGACTTGCCAAAACATGACTCAACCTGATTCGTTGGGACAGCCCCTTGTGGGGGTCGGGGGCAGAATCAGATATGGTCTGAGGGCAACAGCAAAAAGTCTGTGTAGGTATGTCAGGTCTGTTGTAGGAGGGTCTGACCCAGGAGTAGACCCTACAGCAGGAGGCAAGAAGGAGTTAACTATTGTCAGGACAAAAGCAACAGGGGCTGGAGGCCAGGTTAGAGAAAGCAAAAACTCCCTCAAGCTTTTAGAAAGACCAAATTCAACTCGAACTTGGTGGGGGTTCTCTCTAAAGCTCCAACAGGAAGGACTTGACAGAGATAGGAGGATACTGGGGGGGAATCAGTGAGAAACAGGTTCAGTGAGGAACTGCATGAGCAAAAGTAAGGTGGAGAGTGATTGAGGAAGACAGGTCAACACCTGTGACCTGCACACCCGTGTGCACACTTGAGTATATACATACCGTATGTATGTACACATACATAAGCACGTAAACAGCGTCAATACCCACCAATTTGGGCAGGATTTGGAGAATGAGAGAAAACAAGTTATGCTTCATAGGGATGTGGTAAGTGCTTGCAGGGACTTAGTTTTCATGCCTTGTGGGTTAGTTGTGCAGTCTTAGTCTGTCTGAATCCTCCCCCTCACCCCACCCCACCCCACCCCCGGAAAGGCAGGCATGGAACTCCAAAAGACACCCCTGAACTACAGACATGACACAGTTTTTAATGAGCCTTGGAGATTACCTTTAAAAATTAATGAAGAAGCTGTTCTTGTCCTCTAATTGAGTTTGGCAAACTATCTTGACTTTCTGCTTGCGAAGAAAGGTCAGTGGGAAAGGTCACCATCGTGGTCCAAAGCGGCTTCAGAGTGCTTTCTGGAAAGTCTTGTTTATTCTCCAAGGCTTGAAATTTTAGCTGCCAGCATTTTTGTATGCTAGGGGATTGGGAGTTTGGTGTTTTGTTTCCTGGTTTGGTTTGGTTTGGTTTGGCTCACTTTGTTGTTGTTTGTGGGATTGTTTTGTTTAATTTTGCCTTAAGAAATCCTCTCTAATAGTTTGCAAGGATGAGGTCCCAAATTATCTGTTTTAGTTAGGGTTACTACCGCTGTGGTAAAACACCATGACCAAAAGCAATTCGGGGAGAAAAAAGTTTATTTTGGCTTACACTTCCAGTGAGAGTCCACCACTGGGGAAAATCAGGGCAGGAACCTAGAGTCAGGAGCTGAAGCAGAAGCCAAGCTGCTTCCTGGCTTGCTCAGCCCGCTTTCTTATACACCTCAGGCTTTCTTAGAAACCCACAGCTCAGGCCTGGTACCATCCACAGTGAGATGGGAGCTCACACATCAATCATTAAACAAGAAAGTGTACCACGGGCTTGCTCAGAGGCCAATCTGGTTGGGGGATTTTTTTTTCTATTGAGATTTTGAACCTCCTCTCAGATGACTCTAAGAAAACCTTAACCAGGACACCATCTCCGAGTCAGGGCAGCTGGTTTCTCCTGGTGCCTGGGAGGAAGGGGTCTGTCTTGCCATGGCTTACAGCCTGCTTCTCCCCAGGCCTTCATATGGTCTTTACTCTGGCATTTTTACTCTGTGTGTATGTGTTCATTTATGACTAGGTATGGGCACATGCACAAGAATGCTTATGGAGGCCAAAAGTCCATCTTAAATGTCACAAATGCTGTCCACATTGTTTTGTGAGTAACAGTCTCTTATTTGGCCAGGAACACACTGATTAGTCTAGGCAGGCCACCCAGACAACCCCAAGGACCTTCTTGTCTCTGCCACATCAGTGCTGGGACGATAGGCATGTGCCACCATTTCTGGCTTTTCACATGGGTTCTGCGCCTCAACATCAGGTCCCCATGCTTTTAAGGCAAGCTCACTGTTGACTGGGCCATTTTCCCTGGCCTCACACTTCCTCTTGTCACACAAACACCACCCATCTTGGATTAGCACCCTCCCTGATGACATTGTTTTAGTTTGATTAGACCCTTTAATTTGTAAAGACCCTATCTGTGGCTATAGATGTATTCTAAAGTCCTGGGAGGTAGAACTTCAGCATATGAATTGTGAAGGTGGGTTTAAGTCCAAACATCTCTAGACCTCACTCACGTACATTCTTGCAAACTAGGGGTAAGAAAGCAGTATCTACTTGGCATACCTCTGCCAGAAAATGGCCTGTTTCCACTTACCACATAAGAAGTCTCTAGTCTTCATATGGTATCCATCTCTGATGAAGCCTACCCAGGGAAGTGCCCTGGGAAGAAATGCATGTTTCCTCTCTCAGGCTGCTTATCTTTAGTTGCCAATACTGTAAAGATCTGGAGCCATAGGCAGACCTGTCCTCATAAACAACTGATCAGATAGACAAGGTCCTCCTCTTTGTCCTGGAGTGTCCTTTTTCACAGTGGACACTATACATAGCCTAAGAATAGATGGTAAGGTTTTTCACCTCTCATTGTTCCCAGAAAGCTTTTAAAACCTCAGAACTGTTCAGTCTCAGGCTAAGAACTGCTGGAAGGCTTTGCTCCTCGTGGAAGGAAAAACAGCAGGTAGAGAGCTAAGCCAAGTTCAGTGTTTTGAGTAAAATGCAAAGGGAAAATTCCCCCAGGCTCCTCTCACTTTGGGGTTAGGTACCTGTGGCTTCAGAGAACCCTCCCTTACCTTGGAGACAGGTAGAGAAGTGATCTCTTTGGAGATCAAATGGAGAAGAGGCAGATGCATCTCTTTGCCGTTCTGTTCTGAATCTCTTTATGTATGCTCTTTGGAACTAGTTGCCAGTGCAGCACAGGTGTCAGACCAAAGAAGGGTCTTTGCCTCCTCACCCCTCGTTGCTCAGAGTGAACAAGATGCCTGCCATGGTTCCTGCCTAAGCCAAAGCAAAATGTCACATTTTCATGCATGTGTGTGAGACTTGGTGTTTGGGATAAAATAAGTTTTTCTTAGCTCAACTTTAAAAATCAACTAGGGGCCTCCCTTTCAGACCATCCTTCCTGATGGCTCAACCCAAGAGCCATGCAATATCATAGACTTGGGGAATTTCAGGGGCACCAGGGCTGTGCCTTCACCTTGGAGGATGCCCAAGACCTGACCTTCCTTTCTAGCTACAGCTGTCCTCTCCCAGCCCTCTTCATGTTCCAATCCATGTTTGTGATAATTAAAGGCCCTGAAGATTTAATTAGGGGAGCGTGTTGGGAGAACCAATGGGCAGAGCTTGGTCGCTGGCCAAGGAAGGCTTGTGGGCTGGAAGTGAGGTGTGTGAGTGGGAAAGTGGAGAACATTGGTGTTCAAAGGAGTCACCTAGCAACAACAGAAGCTGTTCCAGGCCTTTCACAGACACAGAGCCGAAGCACATCTCCACAAAAAACTTATCACTTAACTGCAAAGACTCCTCAGCATTTTGTTGTTGTTTCAACAGCTCTTGGAGAATTTAGTTTATTTATTCTAGAAAGTCAAAACCTCCAATACCTGGCAGGAGAATTCAGCAGATGGGGCAGAGCAACTGTCCTGAAGACACTGAGGCACTAAGCAGGGCCCTCCAAGCCAGAGAACTTTGAATAGCTCCACCTCACGAACATCTACAGAGAGTGGCAAGGAAGCTGTTTGCACTAAACTCTGAGACCCGCTCAGGCCTAGAGTAGGAACCACTCTTGCCCTAACATGGCCGTTGACTCTTACAAACGGTGGGACATGAAACAAGTCCCCTGGACAATCCAGTGTCACCTTGTGTCGTTGTTATATGGAGTAAGCAAGCAAATGATCATGTATTAAAATCCTCCCTGGATAGTCACATAGTCTAGTCACTGTTCCACACACGCTATTTCTCTCTAGTACTGTATTCAATTTATTCCCCCACAACACTAGGCTAGGACTGTGCCTGTGGTTGGTTATACCATGCATAGGCATTTAACAGGGAAGTCTGGGTTCTCTTGGATCTGTTGACTTTATCTCCCTCGCCTGAGCAGTGGAAATGTGGACTCTCCCTGCTGCTATCTATAATGACACCAATCAAAACGCTGATAGTCGATTCAAGAGTACACTCTCATAGCAGCCTTGTCTGATCGCGGCTTCTAATTCTGTGTTTCGAGCAATTACTTTAGCTCCTTGTACTCCGAAAAAGGTATAAGCAGAGCAGGCACCTTTCAGGCTCCTATGAAGATTTAAAAGTGTGTGCAAAGTGCTAGAGTGAGTGGCATATCGTCAATACAACAGGTATTATCTGATGTTCTCCTTTAATTAGGACAGTCATTGTGGCCATTACCACCCACAGCAGCACACATGGCGATTCTTTCCAGGTCTGCCAGGCAAGCTAACATCCAGGTGCCTGTCTCTTTCCTGTTCTATGATCTTCCATTCCAGTATCTCCCATTGGTAACACAAGGTAGGGGTATTCGTTCCCTTGCCAGGGAAATCCAGGGAGTGTTGGTGCCAGAGGACAAAGGCACGAGCCCTGCACAGGATTGGTCTTGCAGAGGACCTTTGAGTTGAGGTATGAAGGAGCTTTCCAAGAAGTTACAGGTCCCAGCCTTAACGCCACTCCTAACCAGAAGCAAAGAGACTGTTTGACTTAGTTTCCCACGGTTATGCCAGTAGTTCACCACAGATCTAGCCAGCAAAACAGCACAGACACATCATCTCCTCTATCTGGAGGCCATGAGCTGCCGTGGTTTGAATGAGAAATATCCCCCGTAGGCTTGCGTACTTGAATACTTGGTTCCCAGTTAGTGGGCTGTGCTGCTTAGTTTTATGTCAACTTGATACAAGCTAGAGTTTTTGAAAGGTTGGAATCTCAGCTGAGATAGTGCCTCCACAGGAGCAATCAATAGGCAGGTCTGATGTGCATTTTCTTAATTAGTGATTACTATGGAGGGGCTGACCTAGCCCATTGTTGGTGGTGTCATCCTTGGGCTGGTGGTCGGGAGTTCTTTTCTGTTCCATCTCCTTTTTCTATTCAACGAGTTCTAGTTCTGCCAGGCAGCTAAACTCCAGGTGTCACAGGCCTTCCTCTTTCCTGTTCTATGATTTTTCCATTCCAGTATCTTCCATTGGTAACACAAGATGGGGGGTATTGTTTCCCTTGCCAGGAAAATCCAGGCTTAGCAATCTATGATG
Organism: Psammomys obesus; assembly: GCF_907164565.1. Classification (NCBI taxonomy): domain Eukaryota; kingdom Metazoa; phylum Chordata; class Mammalia; order Rodentia; family Muridae; genus Psammomys; species Psammomys obesus. The sequence goes on from NW_026596120.1 coordinate 12,074,536, forward strand.
AGTAAACCAGCCAATGTGGCACCTGCACCAGTTCCTGCCTCCAGGTTCCTGACCTGACTTAATATGGTGATGGACTGAGATGTGAAAAGAAAAAAAAAAAAAAAAAAAACTTTTTTCTTTAAGTTGCTTTTGGCCATGGTATTTTCTTACAGCAATAAAAACCCTGAGACAGTGGAGCTCTTTGGGAAGGTGGTGGGATCTTTAGGAGGTGGGGCTTTGCTGGAGGAAGTATGTTACTGGGGAACTCACTTTCTCTTTGTTCTCTCTGCTTCCTTGTGTAGAGGAAATATGGTCATCTTGCCTCCGGACTGTCAGGTTGGCCTCCTGCTGCAATGACTTTCCTGCCATGCTGGACAGTGAGTCAAGACAAACCCTTTCTTCCCTAATTGACTTTTTGTAGGGGTATTTGATCAGAACAACAGAAAAGTAATTAATACCAGAAGCCTAGTGTCAGGATGAAGCCAAGTCCACATTCCTCATGGGGTTTCTAAGAGAGAATTGTGTCCTTGCCCCTTGTAACTTCTGAGGACCACTTCGCTCACCTTGGCTTTGGCCTCTTCTTGCACTTTCAAAGCCAGTATCTGACTTTCTTACATTTCTCTCCTAAGACCCCTGTAGTCACAATGAACTAACTGGAATAATCTAACGCAATCTCCCCATTTCAAGATCATTAATCATCACACCTTCAAAGTCCCTTCCAACCAGAAGGTAGCGCATTCATGAGAACATCGGGACATGAGGTCTTAAAGGAGCCATTAGCCAGCCTACCATGCAGACTAATTCCGGGTGCCCAGAGATCTCATCCAAAAATTGCCTAGGACAATCTGTGAACACCAACATGAGAATCCTGAGACATCACTTTGAAGTGCTGCCTACTTGTATCAGAGTCAACATAAGGAAGGTTGAAAATTGTCCCTAAACTCAGTTTCAGGAGCCCCAGAGTAGGATATACTCAATAAATATTGCAAAAGCTTAAATGACCAATGACCTTGACTTCCCCAACTGAGTCTGACTTAGTTTTTGTATTAGTTGTTTCCTCGTTGCTGTAATGTAATACCCAACAGGAAGCGATCTAATGGAGCAGGATTTGTCTGTGGCTTACTGGTTGAAGGCACACAGTCCATCAAAGCAAGAAAGGTATAGCAACAGGAGCACGAGGCTGCTTGTTCACCTCCACGTAGATAAGAAAACAGAAGAGATGAATGCTGGAGCTCAGGTAGCTTGCTTTTTCTGGGCTTCTATTTAGTCCTGACCCACAGTTCAAGGGAGAGTGCTGCAGGTCTTATCCCCTCAGGAAATCAATCATCTCAGAAATGCCCTCATGGACATACCTAACAGTGTGCCCTGATCTCCTGTTCTAGTCAAGCTAACGACTGAAATCAAACATCACAGGTCTCTTTGTGAACAGAAGACCACCCGCTCCCCATAGATCTTCCAGGGCTTTCAGAACTGTCTTGTGAGGGACGCAGAGTGACAGCAAACCACGAAACTCTTGCCCAAATCCAGCTGCTGCTGTTTCTGAAATCAGGACAGTGCATCCGAGTGCCTAGAAGACTAAATCATCATCATGTCTGCCCTATGCCTCTGTTGCTTTTGCAGCCAATTTGACTCAAAGGTTGTAAACTCCATGATCGTAGACCCCTAATCTAACTACTACGACCGCATCAACTCTAGTTGTAGGCACTAGAAAGCCAGCGGCCTAGTCTGTCTTGTTCAGCCCTCTACCCCTATGGCATACAGAAAATGTGCTAGGAGACCTTTGTCGAACAGAGGAAATGATTTATCTTGGAGTAACCAGTCAACTCTGAACTTCTCCATGGCAGAGATGTCTTGATTCAGCAGCAGCAGTACAATGCCTAAGACAAGGGAAGCCCTCGGGGAGTTGTTCTCCTTTCCTGTAGCTGTCGTAATAAACTACCACAGACTTCATTGTGAGAGAAAGCGTTCTCTCACTGCTCCTCAGCCTCGAAGTCTGAACCCAAGGCATGAACAGGGCTGAATGTGTTCCACACACGCCCAAAGAGAATCCTTCCTTACCATTTCCAGCCGTGGAGGCTGTGGGTCTTTGCCTGTAGCAAGAGAACTCCAACCTCTGCCTCCCTCTCCCTGCGGCTTTCTCCCCTCCTTCCTGTGAATTCTCCTTGTCTCCCAAATCCTTGAGGTGAGCAGTTGGGGAGATGGCTCAGGAGGTAAAAGTGCTAACTGTAAAAGCTTGAGGACCTGAGTTTGGATTTCCAGCACCCACATGAAAACAAAAACAGGCCAGGCGTGGCTATCCATGCGCATGACCCTAGAATTGGGGAATAGATAAAAACGAGGTGGATCCTGGGAGCTTGCTGGCCCAGCATGTGCACAGGCGCACCCAGGCGCTCTCACATGCATGCACAACACACATACATACAATACATATGTGTATGCACACATTATAAATAATTAATATCCTTAATACGAATATTTCTGAAAAAAAAAACAGCAACCTTTGTGACAAATAATGTAAGATTAGGGAGCCATCTCCCGACTCATGATGCAAGTTCAGATTGAACATCCCTAACCCAAATACAAAATTCAAATACTCTTGACATCTAAAACACTCTAAATGCTGACATGGTACTCAGAACTTTTCAATTTGTGGAACACTGAAGATTTTTAGCCCTCATATGCAGGCGGCTCCAGCAGTAAAATCTAGGCGATTCTCCTAAAACATGAAAGAGTCTGGAATCTGTTACTCTTTTGATCCCAAACATTCCAGATAACATAGATGCCGAGTAAACAAGTTATTCAAGTGGGCATTTCCTTGGTTTCTTAGGCACAGAGGTATAGTTTTGGCCTTGTCACCTAGAAGGCCCCAGAGCTCCTGAATCCTACAACTAAAACTGAGGCCCATTAGAAGGGATAATTCTTGGGCATCAAGACAACATGTACACCAGGGGTCTCTGGGCTTGGGTGTAGGTGGTACCTCTGGGGAACCGGAGCTGCCTGCCTCTGATTAGGGAAGCCCATGGTTTGAGAGACATAGAACAAAATGAAAATGTTCACAATTATGTCAGAAGGACAAGATGCCCTACAATGGTAAAAAGCCCCAGTACAGCCATGTGTAAGAAACAAATATAACGGTCACAAGGCAATCAGCCAGGCAGCGTCAACGGGAGAAAGTGAGACCTGGTTAAAGGCAGACAGTGTTCTTTGCAGAGTGGTTTAGTGAGGCTAGTTCAGCACCTGGGATGCCTGCAGCCAGGCTCTTCAGCATGGGACCAGCCTGTTAGGATCCACTAACCACGCTTACCTCAAAGAAGAGGGACTTACGGTCCATTAAAAAAGTCCCACCCCTCCTGCAGTATACAGCTGACCATCCATAGTTGTGGACCCCCTCCTGGTCCAGTGCCCTTCCTTTTCACAAGAAACCTCCCTGTCCCCTCTGTTCCCTCCTGCCCTCTCCACAACCATGTGACCATGTTACCCAAAGTCACCTAGGCCCCAGGAGCAGCAGAGAAGGTGACAGATGTGATCAGAGTTCAGCACAGAACTTGAGTGCTGCTTAAAATAAAGCTAACCCAGGGCATGAATAATAAGTGGTTGCTGAAAAATTGATTCCGTGAAATTCTTCTGGTAGAACATGCTATCCTTTTTTGGAAGAAATTTTTGATACATGTCACCGGGAGCCATGACTTCATGGGAAGGGGGAGCCTGCCCAGAAGATCCAGTAAGACACCAAGAGGAGAGAGAGGGAAGAAAGCAGAGAGAGAAATGAGCTGGGCAGGAGACGGAGCTGGGCCGGCTGGGAACTGTTGAGCGAATGGTGGGTCTTATTTAAAAAAAAAAAAAAAAGAGGCTGCAAGAGAGCCTCAGAGGCCATTGCCTTGTCTCTGCCAACACCCCCCCAAGCCTGCTGCTTCTGTACCCCAAACTCCACCCTCTAGTTACTCCCTGAAGGCCCTCCATTCTGTCTCCTCTGTCCTGCACAGCAGTTCCGCCAACCCTCACCTGGCGGCTATTGTACCACTCAGTATCACAGGGGCCATCTTCATGTCACACCACAGACCCCTTGTGATGTCCTGCAGGGTCACTACCCCTCGAGAGGGCAGCAATGGCTCAGGGTTATCTGAAGCCTTTCTCTTCGACTGGCTTGGAACTTGCTGGGCTTTGCTGACACACTTGTCCGTGGAAGCCTCTCATCTTTGTTTCAGGAATGCTGCTGTCCTGATTCCTACCTTTCTTGTATGCTTCTCTCTCTCTCTCTCTCTCTCTCTCTCTCTCTCTCTCTCTCTCCTTACCTCCTCTACTTCCATGGAGGCTCACAGAAGGCTTAGCACTCACCCTAGTTTTTCTCCCGCTCTGTGCTCTACAGACCTAGTGACGCCTATAGCACCACAGTCACTGTCCTCCATTGAGCCTTAAGGCTGTATTCTGTGCACGCTTGTGTGTTCTCCTTGTGCCACTTCAGGGTTCCTTGTCCCCATATCCCCTACATGTCTTCCCGTAATCTCCAATACACAGAGAGACACAGATAGACAGACAGCAGATAAACAGACAGAGACAGTGAGACAAAGGCACCCATGCTTATGCAAACAGGCACACGTGCACAGAGAGAGGGAGTTACGCACACACGTGCACACATATGCAATGTATGTGCACACACAGCTTAAACTTAGTCACTGCTCACTCATTCACTCGCGTGTACATTCTCCTTTTCTTTAGGATTGAAAACATCAGACTTAGCCTTGACTCTTCCTTCTCACCTTCCTCTAGTATTCTGATAGACGCCAGGTCTTACGCATAATCCACACATACCCTTGAAGTACTTACTCATCTTAAAAGACACCTGGAAGAGAGAGTCCAGACCTCTGGGTTTTAGCCATAAGCTCGGCACTGCTCGGCTGAGTAGCTCCGTACAGAGCTGTTTGCTCAGCTGCTAGGTGGGCCTTTGACACAGGTGAGCCGCGCCTGCCGAACTCTGCCAGCTCCTACGATTTCCCATCCTGCTTTTAGCCCTTAACAACACCCTGAGTGTGTTACCGCCCTCCACAGCTGTATGTTCAACCATAAAGCCTTTTACTTCTAGATAGCCAGGTCTATGGTAGGAGCAACAGTGTTGCATCTAACTGGTCCTCCTGGTCCCAAGATGTTAGCTGCCTTGGGTACCCAGCCAGTCCTCCATACAGAAGATGTGACAGGAAAGGATGAGCATCCCATGCTCAGAGCTCAGCGTGAAGAAGACAAACCCAAGAGAAGAGATGCTCACTGGGTCCTAATTTCTGTGTGACGCAGAGACCGGGACACAGCCCAGGCCTGTGATGTGCTACACAGGCCTGCTGCAGTGAAACAGCAGCATTCCTGCGTGCAAATTTCTCTCACCAGCCTTGGTCTTTCCTCATGAACTGGAAGCTGTCAGGACACAAGTAGTTTCCGGTACCCAAACTGGTCCCTGAAATGTATCAAGGATATAGCCCTCCATTCCTGGCTCCCCCAATAAACACTTGGATAAAGATCTCCTCTCCTCACTTGTTTAGAGTCCCTTTGGGCCTTTGACAAGGTTTAGCACTAAAATGAGAACTCCTTGGCTGTCTGTAAATGGCTCCCACAAGGATGCTTTCTTGGTATCCTGGAACCTGAAGTTCAGCTCAGAGATGGCTCCCTTGGTAAGATGCTTGCGTGCAAGCTCAAGGGCATGCATTCGGATCCCCAGCCCAAAGCATAAACGCTGCCATAGTGTTGTGTGTCCGTAAACCCAGCAGCAGGGAGGAAGTGCGGGCAGAGACAGGCAGACTTTTGAAATTCATTGGCCAGGGAGTCTAGCTGAATTGTGAGTTTCAAGTTTAGCGAGAGACTCTTTCTCAAAGAATAAAGAGTTGGGTCGTAAGGCTCGTGGACTATGCCTCCAGAGGGACCAGCATGGAACTGGCAAGATGGAGCAACTTCAAACTCCAGGAATCTCAAACTTGAGATTTAAAATTTCATCCTGTCTTCACTAACCCTATATCTGATAGAGGGCTGATATCCAGAATATATAAAGAACTCAAGAAGTTAAACAGCAATAAATCAAGTAATCCAATTTAAAAATGGGGTACAGAGCTAAACAGAGAATTCTCAACAGAGGAATATTGAATGGCAGAGAAACACTTAAAGAAATGCTCAACATTCTTAGTCATCAGGGAAATGCAAATAAAAATGACCCTGAGATTTCACCTTATACCCATCAGAATGGCTAAGATCAAAAACTCAAGTGACAATACATGCTGGAGAGGATGTGGAGAAAGGGAAACCTTCCTCCATTGCTGGTGGGAATGTCAACTTGTACAGCCACTTTGGAAATCAATCTGGCACTTTCTCAAACAATTAGGAATAGTGCTTCCTCAAGACCCAGCTATAGCACTCCTAGGCGTATATCCAAAATGTGCTCAAGTATACAACAAGGACATTTGCTCAACCATGTTTGTGGCAGCTTTATTCGTAATAGCCAGAATCTGGAAACAACCCAAATGTCCCTCAACAGAGGAATAGATACAGAAATTGTGGTACATTTACACAATGGAATACTACTCAGCAATTAAAAACAAGGAAATCATGAAATTTGCAGACAAATGGTAGGATCTAGAAAAGATCATCCTGAGTGAGGTATCCCAGAAGCAGAAAGACACACATGGTATATACTTACTTATAAAAGTGGATATTAGACATATAATATAGGATAACATACTAAAATCTGTACACCTAAAGAAGTTAAGCAAGAAGGAGGACCCTGGGTAAGATGATCAATCCTTATGATTGGCAAATGGGATAGACATTGGAAGAGGAAGAAAACAGGGAACAGAACAGGAGCCTACCACAGAGGGCCTTTGAAATACTCTACTCAGCAAGGTATCAAAGCAGATGCTGAGACTCATAGCCAAACCTTGGGCAGAGTGCGGGGAATCTTATGAAAGAAGGGGGAGATAGAAAGATCTGGAGGGGGCAGGAGCTCCACAAGGAGAGCAACAGAACCAAAAAATCTCGGCCCAAGGGTCTTTTCTGAGACTGATGCTCCAAACAAGGACTATGTGTGGAGAAAACCTAGAACCCCTGCACAGATGTAGCCCATCTGTGCAGTCTTTAAGTATAGCTCAGTCTCTAAGTGGGTTCCCTAGTAATGGGAACAGGGACTGTCTCTGACATGAACTCAGTGGCTAGCTCTTTGATCACCTCCCCCTGATGGGGAAGCAGCCCTACCAGGCCACAGAGAAAGACAATGCAGCCAATCCTGAGGAGACCTCATAGGCCAGGGTCAGAGGGAAGGGGAGGAAGACCTCCCCTATCAGTAGACTTGGGGAGGGGCATGGGAAGAGATGCAGGAGGAAGGTTAGGATTGGGAGGGGAAGAAGGAGGGAGCAACAGCTGGGATACAAAGTGAATAAACTGTAATTTATTTAGAAATAAACAACTTTTTTAAATGAATAAAATAAAATATCATCCTGAGAATGGAAAGTGAGGGACAAAGCTCTCTCCCTGTTACAGCCTCAGGAACAAGTGACACAATCCAGGTGGACAGGCACATTAGTTTGTCACCTGTTACCTTTTCCCATGTAAATAAGACATTGCCAGCACTGTAGTCCTAGCATTCACCCTCAAAGCCCCTCCCACTGCACAAGGTTTATTAGTCCCTGTTTCACATTAAATAAAACACACACCATCTATTTCACCGAAGATCGTCTGAGAGTCACTGTTTATTCTGAGATGTAACATTGGGGGCGGGAAGGACCTCCCTCCTTCCTGAAGAATTCATCGCTGGACCAGGACCACCGGACTTGACTTCCAGTCAGGCAGTAGCCTCGAACCACCGCAGTAGCTGCCTCCCAAGCTCACGGAGGCAGCGAATGAGCTTCCACCATTTGTCATCTCGAACCTCTGCCCACTGTAGTACCCATCTGTAGTAGTGCACTTTCTGTTGTTCCCAAAGCAGCGGTCCTGTCGAGCCTCTGTTGCTCATGTTTCAGCTTAACGCAAGTCTGCCGCTAAAGCGGCGTTTAACTAAAAGAATTCACTGCAGAGAAAAATCTTCTTTTCACGCACCCATGGCTGGACCGGAAGCCCTGTGGCTCTGACCTTGGTCCGAGTTCCACCCCTTCCCTACCCAGAGTTCTACATTCCTGAAGGAAGCAGAACTGGGAACACTTCACTTCATCCTTTTTTGCCCAGAGACCGACGATGCTCAGACCTTCCAGCTCGGTGACCAGCGGCCTTTTCCGGGAGATGTGGAACCGCAGAGGGTGATTCAGAATGAAAATACATTTCTCTCTCCCTCCCTCCCTCTCTCTGTCTCTCTCTCTCTCCCCACTAAGTTCTTTATAAAGTCATACAGGCTCATATTTCCCAGCAGGAGCTAAACCCTGGATGAGGCACAGATCACCCCAAGAGCCAGAGGTGGGAACCTTTCTCCAAACTAGGCAAAGTCCCTCATGAACCATCCAGCACTCAGACTATTGCCAAACCTCAGAAGAGTCCTTGAGCATTCTACTCATGCGTGCCCAGCAGCAGGTATCCTGGTGCGGAAGCTGCCGAGCTGTAGCTTCCCTCGGGATTTTCTCCCCACCTCGCAGCCAAGCTGAAAGAAGTCAGGCGGAAGGATGCTGAACCTGAGCCGCAGAAGAGGAACTGAGCAGGACAGTGGAAAACCTCTGCTGTGTGGGGAGTTCCCCAGCCCCAAGCAACTGACAGAGAAGCCCAGACTGAGCAGGAGTCAATCCCATTCGGAGGCCAGGTCCCCGCGGTGTGGCCTTGTGACTGTCCTCAGCGCAATGCCACCCCTGTCTTCGGTAGAACTGCAAAATGCAGACCACCTGAAGATGTGATGTCTTACACACACGTTCCACTAGAGGTCAGCCCTGAGAGAAGGCAGGGCTCAGCATGTCCTCCTAGGAGCTCCACAGATGCAGGGTGTGGAGAGAGAGGGCCCCGATCCAGAGGCAGCAAGTGGAGGGTAACACTCTTCCACCTCCCTGACCCTTTGATGCCTGCCAAGTCCTCCATAACCGGCTCTCAGAGGCAACGTGGCTCACCTAGCACCCTTCTTCTGAGGTCAGAAGCAGCTGACCTTCCTCCTGCCCAGGAGTGTCCTTGTCCTGGGTAAGACTCGGTGAAGGAGCCCAGAATGCAGCTGAGATATCTGGAAGTCATCTGAGAGTTGCTTGCATGTCCTTGAACATTGATCCCAGTCCTCTCAAGGGAAGCAACGGGGGGAATGGAGGTTTGTCTGACCCAACGCAAGGGTCGTGATGTCAGCATGGCAGAAGGTTCCCTTTCAGGGAACACTAACAAAAGTGTAGGGCATATTATTTACTTTCCTCGTCACTGTGACCAAAACCTCTGACAGAAGCTGCTTAAAGGAGAAGAGGCTTATTTTGGCTCACAGTTTCGGGGGATCCAAGTCCATTTTGGCACGGCAGGCATAGCCTCAGACTTACAGTAGGCCATCTGTGTATCTCAGTTAATCAAGCAGAAGGCTTGGGCAGGATCTAGAAGCAAATCTCACTCTTAGTGTCACGACCAGAGACCCCCTCTGCTAGCTAGGCATTACGCCCCAAAGTTCCACAACCTTGCAAAACAGTGCAACCGGCTATGGACTAAGTGGTCAAACACAGGAGCCTATGTGTACCCTGCGAGGCCTTGTTTTACCTTTAGCAGGTCTTTTGGGCTCAAGGATACTATTTTGTCACATTTTCAGGAAAGACTTAGCAGTAGCGCTTCATATTACCTAAAGGGATTCCATGAAAAGGAAAGCCAGATCTTAAAATTCTGTAGCAAGACACATGCCTAGCTCCGCCCCCCATACATACAGCTGCATACACACAAGTCTCACAGACATCCACGAGATGCACACTAATACCAGTGTGTGGCCTGAACATGTTCCTGTCCCACACACCAGCACCCTAAGGCAGCTTCGCAATGGAGTCACGGATGCCAAGCCAAGCATGTCCTTGTTCCCTAGCCCTGTCCCTTGCTCATTTGTAAAAGGCTGCATACAGAAACTATTCATATCCAGGGAGCTTTAGGGGGGAAACAGACAATGACTCACAAAGTCCTACCCCAAGGTCTGTGTCTGACCCTTGAGCAGCACTGCAGAGTAGATCCCCAGGAAGATCTGGGTGGAAAGGGGTGCAAGGAACCAGGAGGCACTGGCTCATGCTCACAGCGATAGGCCTTAGCCCTGGACCTGACGCTGGCTTCTCTTGATGCCTTTGGGTTACTTTTCCAATTCCATGCCTCCCTGTGAAATGAGGGTCCTTAGCCCACTGCGAGTCAAGGAATGGAACCATGTGGCCTCTCAGAGGGACAGTTTAGGCACTACAAGCCTGCCTGCTGCTTGCTCAGGAAGGTCCAGGAGTCAGTGATAGGTTCCAGTGGAGGCAGACACCGACCACATCAGACAATGAGAGGGAGGGAGCTGGGATAAATATAGAGGAAGAAAACTCTAAATAGAGTGGTGACAGATGGCGAGAGAATGCACAGAGATGGCCTGTATATAGTCAACTTAGCAAGACCGTGAGGTCCCAGCCAGAGACCTAGAGACAGGCGGGCAGGGAGGGAAGCAGCCAGAGAGGAACCATTCTCCCAGATGGAGGGCCTGACTGATTGTCCATGTACAGACACCCACAGCTGAGGACAGAAGGAAGAGAGTGCAGACAGCAGCGACGTCTGCCTCCTATGACCTCTGTGCTCTCTACGTGCCTGGACTATGCAGAGGCCCTTCCCTCCAAACAGCTGCCTTTCTGCCAGGCTGCTGGCCACCAACCCACATTATGCTTAAGCAGCCACCGAGCACAAGTGGATGGCAGTGGCAAAGAAGGTCATCAGCAAGCAGAGACGGGAGGAGGGTGCATGGCCACTTCAAAGGCTGGTTTCCCAGCACAGCCACAACCAATAACCAAGCAGCCTTCACTTGTCAGCCCTGAATCTTAATGGTATTAATGAGACCTCAAGTCATTTTCTCCCTGGATAAAGTGAGGGTTTTTTTTTTTTCTATAATTCTTATGCTCAGGAAATCTGGACCTCTCCCTGGTCCTGGCTTTGCCCACTCTTGTGGAGAGGGGCAGCCCCCGAAATTCTCCCTGTCTTCTTCACGTGACTGTAATTAATTCTTCCTGGGGGGAATAAATGAATGAATGTGCTGTCTTCATGGATAATCGCACACATCCCTGGGCCTCTCACCTGCAGGAGGAAATGGCTGTCATCCATCACTGTGGTACATGGATGGAGGAGGGGAGAGGAGGTGAAGCAGGACTCAGGCTAGGAGATGCCCAGCCCAACCAGCCCTCTTGCGGGCTCCCCTCCCAAACAGGAAGCCACTATAGCGCACACATACAGTCTGTACCTGCTCCACACTGGCCTCAGGCACAGGCTGGCGGAGGTGACAGCACATCTGATACGGCCTCTACCACCCTACGGATTTTCACCCAAGGGTCCACATACAGAGAGACTGACACCCCTGAATGAACCGCCCCTGGATTCCTTGACCTCCTCTTACCTCTCTGGGCTTCCATCTTGACCTTTAAATTATCATTCTATAGATGTCAGGGCCCCTTGGTCATCACTTTTATCTGACGTCTCTGCTCACCCTAAAGTAGTAACTCAGGAAGATCATTCTGGGAACCCATTGAATATGCATGCCAGCCCTCCTGAAAAGAGGAGGAGCAGGGTCCCCTGGGACCACAGCCAGACATACAGGGATGATAACAGCTCATGAGCTCCGTGTCTGGGAAACACTTGAAGGTCCAAAGAAGCCTGGAACCTTCTTTCATGGTGTGGTAAATCATTGGAACGATTCAATAATGGAATTTTCTGGAAACAGTGCCTGGGATATGCTCATTCTCAGTACATTAAGTGACAGAGGAGTTAAGACCCTCCTTGGTCACTGGCCCAGGCCTCTCCTGTTGTCTCCAGCAAGCATAGCCAACCTCTCCCAGCCACATGGGTATGTAACAGGTACCTCAAATCCAACAGATTCACCCCTTGCCCACAGCAACTGCACCGCCCTTCACTCTTTTCCCTGTTGTCTGAGCTATAACCCAGAGCCATGTCTCACTCACACTTAGATAGCTATAGCATCCTGACTGTCCCCCCAGGAGAAGCAGAGGTACCAGAACCCCAGCAAACATATGCGTGTGGGGTGGCTCAAAAAGCCTAGTGGCCAATGAACACATGGCCTTGCAGTCGCAGCTTGTGAATGTTGACACGACTCACTGAACAGGACCTAGGGAAAGAGCCTCTGGGTGTGCCTGTGAGGGGTCCCCTTGAGTGGGTACATTGAGATGGACTCATCCTAAATGTGGACATACCGTTTCATGGACGGTTTGCGAACTGAATAAATAAGAGACGAGGAACTGAAGAGTGTTGGGCTTCAGGACCGAGACAAGCAGCTAAGGTGCCTTTTGAACCAGGGTGGACCTGACCTCCATGTTCTCCCAGCATCCCTCAGTCCACGCCTGCTGCCAAAGCATGACTGGCACACCCTGCCCTCTACCCTGGACTCTCTAGCCCAGGGCCAGGGCTTCTTCTCTCCCAGAAGCTCCTATCTCTCTCTCTCTCTCTCTCTCTCTCTCTCTCTCTCTCTCTCTCTGCTTTTCCTCTCTCCTCTCTCTGCCCACACACTTTCCTGTCTCACCCTGCATAGTGGATTCCCTAACCACGTTCTTTGGTATCAGTGAACCCTCTGAGAGCTGTTCCCAGTAAACCTGAATTTATGTACTTGAACGTGTATTGAATTAGCTCATTTCACTGGTGGAAAATAGTAGGATTCATCTCCTTCAACTTCCTGTTGTGGACACAGTGTGACCAACATGCCCCTGCTGCTATGAGTTTCCTGATGTGGTGGACTATGCCATGGAGCCAAGAGCCAAAGGGAATCTGTCTTATATAAGTTACTTTGGGAAGACATTGTTTTTTAAAATCACAGCAAGAGAAAAGTAAAAAAAGACAGTTATATATGCCAAATATCAGCACTGGATAATCAAACAAGTTTCCATGCAAATATTCCTAGCAGCAATAGTCACAGTAGCAAGCAGAAAGGTAACAAGTATCTTAATGTCTATGAGTGAATGAATGAATGAATGCATGATTAAATATATATATATATATTTAATATATATTAAATATTTAATATATATATATATATAAATTCAGAACATTACTTATCCATATAAGGAACAATGCATGCTACACCCTGTAGCTTGAAATCATTACATTGAAAGGAATCAGAACAAAAATGTCACATATGCTATAATTCCATTTATATGAAATGTCCAAAGTAGGGAACTGCATACTGAAAATGTGTTAGTGACAGTCATGCAATGGAGAGAGAAGGGAGAATGAGAAAGGACCATTAATGGACACAGAGTTTTGTTTTGCAGTAATGGGAGTGTTTCAGAATTCAGAAGAGGTGGTGATGGCACAAGATCATGAGTGCAAAAAAAAAAAAAAAAAAAAAGCCACAATTGTTTGAATTTAAATAGCTCATTCTCAGGGGACCTGTTTGTCTTGGATATGGAGCCCTTTGTGCTACTGGCTTTGAGACACTCAGTGCATCTAGGCAGAGAGTTGGCTGGACTGGACAGGGTGAGTTCACAGCTTGCTACCATGTCTGGTCTTTTTACATGCATGCACAAGATCCAAACTCAGGTCCACATGTTTCAGTAGCAAGCTCTTTACTGACTGAGGCATTTTGCCTGCTCTGCTTCCCTTAAAACAAAACAAAACCCTAGTGGTCCTCTGAGAGACTCCACCCATCATAGGACTGAAGCAGATGCTGAGACTCACAGCCAAAAATTTGGGCAGAATGCAGGGAATCTTATGGAAGAGTGGGAGAATAGAAGGACCTGGAGGGGACAGGAGCTCCACAAGGAGACCCACAGAGCCAACAAATCTGCGCCCAGGGAGGTCCTGCAAGACTGATGAAACAATCGAGGACCATGCATGGGGAGGCCCTAGAAACCTGTTCAGATGTAGCCAATAGGCAGCTCAGTCTCCATGTTGGCTTCCTAGTAAGGGGAACAGGGGTTGTCTCTGACATGGACTCTGTTGCCTGCTCTTCGATCACTTCCCCCTGGTGGGGCAGCCTTGTTAGGCCACAGAGGAAGATTATATAGGCAGTCCTGATTAAGCTTGATAGGCTGGGGTCAGATGGTAAGGGAAGAGGTCTCCCCCTTTCTGAGGACTAGGGGAAGAGTATGGGAAGAAGAGAAAGGGAGTATGGGACCAGGAGGAGATGAAGGAGGGAGCTACAATTGAGATGTAAAGTGAATACATTTTTTTTGAAAAATTTGTTAAATTAAAAAAGAAAAAATATACACCCCTCTCCCCCGGCATCAGAAATGAAGTGAAAAATTCTTGGGGAGAGTTCCAACAGCAAGCTTTAAACCAAGCTTTAAACAAGGCCAGGTGCCTAAAAATCCCACTGGCGAGTATGAAGACAGGAGAATCTCTGGAGCTCAATAGCCACCCAGTCCTGCTGTGAGCTCATGAGCTCTAGGTCCTGTGAGAGGTCCTGCCTCAAAAATGGATGGATGGATAGATAGATAGATAGATAGATAGATAGATAGATAGATAGATACATAGATACATAGATAGATACATAGATAGATACATAGATAGATACATAGATAGATAAGTCAGTAGGTAGGTAGATGATAACTAGATAGATAGATAGATAGATAGATAGATAGATAGATAGATAGATAGATACATAGATAGATATATAGATACATAGATACACTGATATATAGATAAACATATAAATAGCACAACTGAGGAAGACACTTGTCAACTGACATCAGGCCTCCACATGCGTAACACCAGAACACATACATACAAACATCCGCATGTAACATGCAGCTGCTCACACACAGTGAACGAGGACTTGGTTAATTTTGTAAAGGAGAGTTCGTGCAGCGTTGAGCAAAGAATTATATAAGAAAACAGTATTTTCTGGTAGTGAGAGCCTCATCTTTCACTCTCTGACATTTATGATCTTTGACATTTAGATCCTGTTTTCAGTGGGGACTGAGGAGTTTGACAGCCACATCTAAACATACTTGCGCATTCTGTGTGAGTCACTCACCCCTCCGCAGCCCCAGGAGGCCACACACCCAGCTTTTCTTTCTCTAGACTGCTCAGCCACGCTCCACCACTTCTCTACCTGAGAACCTGAGAAGTTCCTCCCTGCAACTTCTCCAATTCTCTGGGGCCATTGCAACCACCATTCGCAGGTCTCTGGCCTCCGTTGCACCATCCACTACCTTGCTCATGGAGAACTCGGCTACCCACCTGGAGGCAGCTTTTCAGCCAGACTTTTCTCCCTGCTACTGAGGAAAGTAGTCTAAAGCAATGGTGGCTGCACCCTCTGCTGCAAAGGGCCCTCTGCTCCCCTGGTGTCTAGCAGAGAAAACACACAGCCTCACACCTATCCATCTCCTCTCTCATCTGTTGTCTCACAGCCGGCCTGCTTTCTGCCTCTCTGGACCTTTCACCACCCACTAGATACTGACAACAACCTACTGGATTACTTGTGTCTGTCTCTGTCTCTGTTCCTCTCTGTGTGTGTCTCACTGTGTGTCTGTGCTGGCTCTCTCTCTGTCTCTGTGTGTTTGCCAGTGTGGGCCCCCTCCCCAAGTGTGTGTGTCAATTTTCTACCACTTTTTCAATTCCTCAGTGTGTCAGCTCCCATTCAATACCCATAACCTAAGACTTACAGCCAGCATTCCCACAATTCAATCTCACTATCAGTTAACCAAACAGTAACTTTGGTCCTGCTTTTTAAATTTACTCCTGCTCAAGAGACTAAGGTAGGAAGATTACAAATCCAAGGCCATCCTGGGCTGGGGAGTGAGTTCAAAGCCGTCCTGGGCAACCTAGTGAGACCCCCTTTAAAAAATAAAAGGGAAAGCAAAGGTCTGAAGACTTAGTGCCGAGACAGAGTATTTGCTTAGCATTTGTGGGGTTCTGAGTTCAGTCCCCACTGTGTCAAGCAATTTGACAGTAGTAACTGCAATAATAACAGTAACGATGATAGTGGCAAGATGATGGGAATGTATATCCTGCAACTTGCTTTCTTTATTTCACCTTATATTTAGAGCCATATTCCTGTTGGGATGTGTAACTTGTTTATCGGGTTTTATCATTTTTCAGTTACTAGACATTTAAGTTATTTCTGTTGCCAACAATGATGCTGTGAACGCTCCCAGCCTCCTTCCACGATAAGGGTTTCCAGAATGCTCTGTGTTTTTGAATAGATGGGTCACGGAGTACACATCACTCTGACACGGACATGCCTGTCAAAGTATCTAAAGCAAGACACACTCAGAGCCGCTATGCTGAAGGTTCCATGAGCCCACACCCTCCCTAATTCCTGCTGTTCTTCCTAATTGTTGCCAACCTGAGGAGCAGGACATTTCATCATAGTGTTATGTTGTTATGTTCGTCACAGTGTTCTTCTGTGTTGCGCCGTTAACTTGGTGTCCTTCAGGGAGTCATACATGGCTGTACTTTGGCCGTTCTATCAACTCCTTTTCCTGAATCTAGGACATCCCTGTGAACTGCCTTTGCCCGACAGAATGCAGCAGCAGCGAAGCAAGGCTGGCCAGAAACCTCAAAATCTTTCATTGTACTTGGGAGTCTGGAGCCAGCATGTTCGGTCTCTAGGTACAGTGGTAGGCAGAGACCATGCAGAGTGACAGTGAAAGAACATGTGGAGAAAGAATGTCCCTGAGAATGGAGGGGTCAAGCCCTAATTGCTGCATAACTTCAAAGTCATTCCAGCTGGCACCCTACTATGAACCACTGAGCCAAAGGCCAGCATGGGAACCAAGGAAGCCATACTGCACCTCCAGATCCAGCAGGCACCATGTGGGACCAGGATAAGTTGTCCTCGCTGGGTGTTTTCCAACTTCCTAAGCTATTAAACATTGAAAAATAGCATCTGTTTTGAAGACATCAAGTTTCATGAGGCTTATTAGGCAATGAGGTGGATGAATGACTTAATTAGTAAGGTTGAACATCTTTTCAAAGGCTTACTGACTATTCTATTTTCTCTTTGGGAAATTATTTATATCTTTTACTTATTTTTTTATTGGATTGTCCTTCTCTTTTGGTTTACCAAAGTTATTTATACACTTCGGACATGAATCCATTATTGGTTGAGTGTATCGTAATTTATCATCTCTGGCTTCCTGTTCAACTTTATATAATCTTGTGATAGCTGCAAGATTTTAATTATGATACAGTTGAATTCACCAATATTTCCTGTTTCATGATTTTTGTGCTTCTTGTGTTTTGTTTCAGAAATCCCTCCCTATCCTAAGGCCACAGACATTTATCTCTGTCTTCTTCTGGAATATTTAATGCTGAGCTTTTTCGTTTTTATTTTAAATCCATCTAAAATAGTCTTCAGTTATATTAACAGGCAAAAATTCAATCTTATTTTGTTTCCATGTAAACAACAGTTGGCCCGGGATTATAATTGAATAGATTTTCCTTCTCCATTGATAATAAGTTCATCTCTATCATAAAGCAAGCTTTATATATATGTAGATAGAGTGGTTATATGTATATATTGTATACAGAAATAAACACACACACACATATAGGCCTCTTTCTGGACTCTGGGAGCCACTATTTTCTTTCCTCAGCACTGTACTAATGACACATTATTTCTATTATCATAACATTTCCAGAAATGTTGTTATCCAATAATGTGTGTCACCACTGTTTGGTCTAAAAATTATTCTGGCTATTTCAGCTTAGTCTTATTTTATTATCTAGGATAAATATTCTTCCATGTAAATTTTTAGAAGCAAGTTAGAAAATTCCAGAGTAAACCCGATAAAGAATTTGATTTATAGAATGCTGTAGAAAAAAATTATATTCATAATATTGAGCTTTCCTGTCTGTGGATGCGATATATCACTCAGTTTGTTTAGGACCCTTTCAATGTCTCTCAGTGACGTTCAACAATTTCTTTGGAAAGGTCATGAGCATTTGGTCTGAGATTTATTCTTTTGTGCCTTACATTTTTGTTGTTACTAATGCAAAAAGTATTTTTAATTGTATTTTCTGACTATTCATTGATGGTTAATGGGAATGCTTTTGTTTTCATATATTGACCTTATATCTAAGAACCATTCATCATATTGATTTTAATGTTTCTGTGTAGATGACCACTACTGCCAGATGGTAATTTTCTTTTATTCCTTTACAGTTATATTTTCTTTTGTTTCTTTTTCTGGGTCTTGTTGTGTGAGCCAAGAATTCCTGTAAGATGCTGAGTAACAGTGGTGGCTGGGAGAATGGCTTTCTTCTTTCTTCTAATTTTAAATGCACTGCTTCCAAAAATCCCACCAAACCACAAGGCGTTTCCAATAGGTGAGCCGAACATCAACAAAAACTTTTTTGATCCTGGTGGCCTTTAAAAATTCATTCATGATGATAATATGCTTTCCTCCCTTCCGCTGTAACTGCAGTACATTTCAGTTTTATTCCACCAAGTCAGCCTTGCAGTGCTGAGACAAAGTTAATTTAATCATGCTGTGTTTCTTCTCACTATTACGTTCAAATCTCTAGTGTTTTGGTTAAATTTTTTGAATTGATTTAGTTTTCTTTTCTTGCATTGTTCTTAGCTTTCCTGGTATCAAAGACATACCAGTCTCACAGGAATGTGTTAGGGTAGCCCTTGCTGGTCTCTGGTACAGTTGATACTGTACAGAAGCCTGGCACCTTATAAAGTCCCGTGAGCGTGGTTCTGCTCTTTGATTTTTAGAGTGTTTTAGTTGACAGGATCTAAATTACTGATTCAGTACAATTGAACCTCATTATTTATGAATTCTGTCTCTGCAGATTTGCCTACTCATGGAAAAGATTAAAATCCCCAAGTCAAATGCCCGTGGCTCATGCGTGATCGTGTGTGGATATTAGCACAATGGTTAAAGTTTTACATCACTCAACAGGCATGTCCCATGTCACACAGGGCAACGCTCTGCCTTCTCACTTTGAGGTGCACAGCATGAACTGTGATCTTTTTCATAACCTATTGGGTGCCACATCTTTCACATTTGAGGAGCTTCTGTTTAAAATGTCCCCCACGATAGTCTTAGGGGGCTACATAGAGTTCTGGAGTGTAAGCAAGTTGTCAGGTGCTTTCTAGAGGAAATGTGTCCATCAGACCAATTTAATTCAGGCTTGGGATATATTGCTGTCGGCTGTGAGCTCACGGTTAATGAATCAATAATTCAGTACCTTCAGGTGAGAGAGAGAGAGAGAGAGAGAGAGAGAGAGAGAGAGAGAGAGAAATCCACTGATCTGTTGATGAAACTTCTCCAGAAAATGCTGAGGAATGTCTACCACAAAAAAAAAAAAGGCAAAAACAACAAAACCTCACAGAAAAGATCAAAAGCAGCTGAATTTGCGGAGTCATGAGATGATGAAGGAGAGGTTTTAAAAGCATAGGTGATAGCACTGTTAGGGGGCTGAAAGCCAAAGAAAATTCTTATGGCATGAAGGGCAGAAGAATGTTGAACCTTTTTCAGCTAGAGCTCACTGGAAATGTAAAATCAGACTGGTTCACATAAGGAGTTCCAGGCAACTCAGGGCAACAGAAGGAAACTGTGTCTCAAAAAAAAAAAAATAATAATAATAGATAGAGGCTGCAAAGATGGCTCAGTGGTTAAGGAACCAACCACTTGCTCCAGGGGCCCTGGGTTTGCTTCCCAGCACTCACAACTAGCTGTTAACTCCAGTCTCAGAGGATCTGACACCCTCTTGTGGGCTCTGCAGGCCCTGCATACATGTGATACACAAACACACTTGCAGGCAAAATACTCATACACATGAAATTAAATAAAATTTAAAAATTCAAAAATAAATATGTAAGCTTGTGCACATACACACACACACACAAAACAAACAAACACATACACACACATCATTTGCCTAGTATCTGACCTCTCAAAATTGGCTTTCTTACTCAAAAACACCCTTGAGGTATCATTACAGTCCATTCAAGTCGTTTACTGTACCTGGAGCTTATTTTTGTTGTGGAGAGTAGCCACTGAGCTATGGAAGTATGTCTTGGTGGCTCCTATATACTTTGAGGGTATTGTAAATAATTCTGCCATTAACATCCTGCTTCGGGTTTTTATATAACTTGACATTTCTTTGGCGTAAATGTCCAGTTATGAGATTGCTGGGTCTTAGGATAAGTGTACAGAGCGTTACTTAAGTCTTGTGATTTTTTTCCCCTGCTTAACTCTTCTGGCTCTAAGTATTCATTCATATCTAATTACACCAGCCAGTGCATCAAGAATAATGCTTAGTCATATTAAAGACAGTGGCACCTTTGCCTTGGTGGGAAGACCTCCAAAATTTCCCTCTCCAGTAAGATTCTGGCCTTTGGGTTTGATGTTTAAAATGTTACCATGTTGAGGATCTGTCTATCTGTCTTAGTCTCCTAAGGCTGGTCTAAGTACCACAAACTGTGGCTTCAAGAAATAGAATGTTCCTGAAGACTGGAAGCAGGAAATAACTATTCTCCTTGAAGCCTTTTGAGGAGAGTCATTGTCTCTCCCCACCTCTGAGTGGCTTGTTGATGATCATTAACATTGCTTAGTTGGTTGCTTCATTTCTTCAGTTCCTGTGTCCTTTTTCAAATGGTATCCTAGTTTGCTCTTTGTGGCTGTGATAAAACACTGACCAAATCCAACTTGGGGAAGAAAGGATTTCTCTCCACTTACAGGTTAGAGTCCACAGAGGAAGACACAACAGGAGCCCAAGGCAGGAACCTGACAGAAGGAACTGAAGCAGAGGCTGTGGAGGAATGCTACTTAACAGCTTACTGTCTCTGGCATCTCAGCCTCCTTTCTTATACAACCCAGAACCACCTACCCAGGGCTGGCACCTCCCAAGGTAAGGGGGGAGCATCCACATCAACCATCAATCATGAAAATACTTGCACAGACAAGCCTGCAGGCCTACCTAATGGCAATTTCTCAAACTGAGGTTCCTCTTCCCCGGTGTGTCAAAGTGACAACTGAAGCTAACTATGACATCTCCTGTGTCCTTTTCTCCTTCTGAACACACCAGTCATATTGGATTAAGGGCTCAGCCTGCTCCAGAATGACCTCATCTTACCATATCTACAATGATCCACCGCCAAATAAAGCCATTCCTTTGCTGCCTTGCCTTCTATCTTTCTCTACAGGAGACTGACAAAAGTTTAATTTCTTAAACATTTAAGTAATTTGATAGTTTTGCCTGGAAGCCCTGAGGATTTTTCTTTGTCTGTAATGCCTGCAGTTTTATTAATATAGATTTCATATTGGAGATTTAATCATTCCGGAACAATCTTCCAAGTACATGTGTAAGGAAAAAGCCCTCTATGGGGTGCTCATGTTCCCCTACATATTGCAATGAGGCACTAGAATGCTTTTCAATCAATCAGCCTCTAAGAGAGTCTGTCTCCCTCCAGAGCAAAGGTAAGACACATTAGTTGCCCAGTACAAGAGAGCAAGAGGAGAATGTCTTCCTGTCATCACTAAAAGACCAAGTTCCCAAAGCAAAGGGTTGTTTGTTTTTTTCTATAATGCCCTGTGTATAGACATCACCTAACCCTCTTTACATTACCCTGTGATTATTGGGGTTCAAAGAAGCACTATAAAATAGCAATACTTTGGAAACTGCTTTTTGTTCTAACTAATAATTTTGCTCTCTGTAGCCCAGGAATCTTGTATTTTAAAGAGGCATCTGTAAAACCATGGTGAGCTAAGTGGATGACTTATAAGTAGGAAGACACATAAGGCCCATCGCAGTTCTTGACATGATGGCCCATTTTAATATCATTAATTTCCACACACATACAGAACACTTTAGAAGACAGAATTTTAAATATTTATTGTTGTAGGTTTTTTTTTTTCTTTCACTCATATGTAGGTGGAAACTTCTTGGCTCATCTTTCATGTCAATCATTTTCTTTTAGAACAGTTTTACTTCCTTGGGTTGCTTTCCTTATTTTGACTGTGTTTTTTGTTGTTGTTGGGGTGTGGTATTTTTAGCTTTTTTCAGCCCTCTGTTTAAAATTTTACTTCAGTGTATTCCTTCTTCAATATCTTGCAAAGGCATCCTCATTCCTCCAATCCTGGCGCTTCTTCACATCCTTTCCTGAGTTTGCCTAGCTCTCAGTAGATTTGCTCTCCTATTTTATCCATTTCTGCTTTTAGGTTTTGTTATTATTATTATTATTGTTGTTATTGTTATTGTTATTATTATTATTATTATTATTATTATTATTATTATTATTATTATTATTTCTGGGTATAGTTGTTTTTCATTTGTTTGTTTTTATACAGTTTCTAAATGCTTGCCAATGCGGATCAGAACTTTGTGTTTTAAGTTTTTTGTTCTTTGGGTGTTGTTTCGAAGACAATGGTCACAGCTAACAGCATTGTATGGACTTAGCTTGCTTATACTCTTCCTCTAGTCCTGCACATGGTGTGCAGGGGATTGTGGTTGATGACAACCTTCTCATGCCGATTTGGTGTCATGTACTTTCTCTGTGGACAGTGATAAGGAGGATAGGAAGAGCTGGTGTGTTATAAACCCTTTTTTTTTTTTATTACCCCAGGTCAATATTTTTCCTCTCTTATCAGCATTTTTACCTCTATTGCCACATCTACAAGGGACATTATTCATTTCTGTCCTGGTTAGACTTGTCAACTTGATACAAGCAAGGGTTATTTTAGAAGAGGGATCCTCAATTGAGAACACATCCCAACTAGACTGGCCTATAGGCAGCCCTGTGAAGGCATTTTTATTATTATTATTATTATTATTATTATTATTATTATTATTATTATTATGTGATGTGGCAGTGGGTGGGGGAATTAGCTCACTATGGACAGTGCCATCAGGGAAAATTATCTTAGTTGTATAAGAAAGCAAGGTGAGCAAGCCAGTAAGCAGTTCTCTGCTTCAGTTCCTGCCTCCAGGTTCCTGCCTGGAGTTCCTGGCCTAACTTCCATTCAAGATGGACTATAAGCTATAAAATGTAATAAATTCTTTCTCCCCAAATTGCCTTTGGTCATAGTGTTTTATCACGGTAGTAGAGAGCAAACTAGGACAATCTCAATCTATCTTATTGTCCCCTAGAGTCTGTGTTTCTCTGAGGCTGCTAGTTGAGTCTTGTTTTGAACCCTTCGCCTGGAGTTGTGAACTACCCAGACACAGAACCTTCATACAATACTTTGACATTTCCTATCAGACCTTCTTTTCTGGAAGTGACTGTGCTTGGTTTATTCCTGTTCTCTTCATTTCCCCTTTCATAGATTTTCTTAAGCTTCTCTTAGCCCCATACCCACACCTCTGCAGCAGCAGGTAGGCTGTTGGGATATGGTCCTTATCAACCCAGTTAGAGCAATGGTGATCTTTCACCTAGTGATGTGAAGACACGGGCTGGGGTCAGTCTTATTTCCTCTCACTGACTTCAGTGGTTTTAGAGACAGTGTGCAGAACAAAACAGATTCAAGCGGTTCTCATTACCTTCCAGAGGTGTCAGCTCTCATTCATTCTAAGACTCTTACATATCCATTTTTATTTCGGTTTTGGCCAGTGTGTTACTTAGATATATGTTTTTAAATGTCAGAATATAGAAATTTCTCAGAAGTTGTTTTTATTGTTCAGTTTCTCATTTACTTTACAGGGATTAGATACGTAATATCCAAGCTGCTAGTTGCCTTAAGGTTTCTAACTGCTGTGATAAAACACCATGACACAAAACAGCTTCAAGTAGATCGATGATGGATCTCAAGGCAAGAATTTAAGAAGAGAAGGGACCTGGAGGCAGGAACTGAAGCAAAGCCTGTGGAGGAATGATGCTTACTACCTTTCTCCTCACAGCTTGCTCGGATTGCCTTCTTTTAGCATCCAGAGCCAGCAGGCTAGGGGATGACACCTCCCACAGTGAGATGGGCCCTCTCACATCAATTATCAGTCCAGAAAAAAATGTCACACACTTGGCCACAGGCCAGTCTGGTGGAGACACTTTCTCAATGGAGGTTCCCTATTCCCAAATGACTCTGGCTTGTCTCAAATTGACATAAAACTAACAGGAACATTGATCCCATAAGGAGAGATCGGCAGCAGCCATGTTGAAGCATTTTAATACATGATCTCTTTGTGCCTTTGAAGAATGTTTATGCTCTAATTCTTGATAAAAGATTCTACACAGAGATGGGCTGGATCCACTTTGTTATATTATTGAAATGTCCCTCAGAATTTTTTGTCTGCTCGAGATTTTAATTACTGAAAGATGTGCATTAAAAACCTCCCAGCGCAAGATGTATCTGTCAGCTTATGCTTGCTTGTCTGTCATGTTTTGTTTTATATATTTTGAGATCCTGTTAACAGGTGCATTGAAGTTTATGGTGACTGTTTCATCCTAGTAAATTACAGACTTCATCATCGCATCCTGACCTTCATTTTTTTTAAAAACTGGTAACAGCATTGCTATACTAGTTTGTCTTGGTTACTCTACAAATACTTTTTCTGCCACTTTCTTTTCAGTCTCCTAATGCCCTTTAGTTCCCGTGTGCTTCTTGTAAGTATTTATGGATTACCCTCAAAGCCATGTTGAGACATAGTTGAACATTAGTGTGTCTTTTTCAATTTAACCTGCTAGTTCTGTATATCTGGTACCAAAATAGAGTTTGGTGCATTTATATTACATCAGAGAAATATTTACATAGAATAATTTTTCAAGCTATTTCATGCTTTTTAAATTTATTCTGACCTTATTATTCTTTTAAGTTTGGGTTTTTCCAAAGCAATTGATTTCTTAGGGATGGAAAGATGACGGCTCAATAGTTAAGAGTACTTGTTGCTCTTGCAGAAGACCTGGGTTTGACTCCCAGCATCCATCTGATGGCTTCCAGCCACCCATAACTCCAGTTCCAGGGGATCTGATGCCTTCTGACTTCTGCAGGTACCTGATATGCATGGTGTTAAAACATGCATTCAGGCAAGGCATTCATGCACATAAAATAAAATAAGTAAACCTTAAAATTTTTTTTTAATTTATTTCTCTCATTGTGAACAAAAACATCTGCAGCTGGGTAGCCCTCTCAGTTCCACATCAATATTTTCTTTGTCAAAGCCAAGTAAAATCAAATGTATTGTTATATGTTTAACACGCATACACACATGCACACACACACACTTTCAATAATAAATATAATTTACTTTTAAAACATAAAATCATTTGGAGACAGGCAATTTAATATACAGATGGATAAATGGATAACTTAGTGTGATGCAGGAATCGCTTTGCTAAAGCTAGGGAGACTACCCACAGCCATATGACGAAGTGAACAGGAACCTGTGAGGACCCACTTCTGCCCATATTTCTTAAATATTTCCACCTGTGATGAGTAAATAGTCACAGAAAAAAGAATTCACACTGTCAGAGAGGCCTGATCTGAGTTCCTCTGGAAGCCCAGGTTAGCAAATTAAAACATTCCATGGTACACTAAGGTTGCATGCTGGTTTTGTAAGCTTCCGGTGTGACTGAGTGTCTGTACATTGTCTGCTAACCCTGTCTGGTGGGTCAGCCTCACACACCCATTATGAAGGACAGGGGAGGAGTCTCTAAGCTCCTGACCTCTCTCAGCTAAGTGAACCTGAGGTGCCAACCTGAGTACTGTCTCTGGATACACATTCAGCATCCCTAAGTACGTCTAAAGGACTCCTCAGCATTTACTGAGGACAGTCAGGATGCTACTGCTATACTGCTAATTAATAAAACCGGCATCCTGACACTTCCTTGAAACCCTTTCCAGCAACAACAAAGCTACCCATCTCTGCCTTAGCAAACATTGTGCCAAGGTTAGACCTCAGAAGCTGGACTAGACTAGGCAAACTCCCACAGAAGGATTATGGAGAGGCCTACCTTTTCCCTGAGCTAAGAAAAAAAAGCTGCTAACTGGTTCAAATTCCTGACTCCCACGGATGTGGATCATTGCTGAGGTCCCCTGGGTCTTTGATCATCAACCCCCTCCCCTCTAATCCTTAGCCATGAGTCTTCCTGCTTCCAATTATCCAGAGGCCTTCATTGCTTCCTCTTCAATCTCAGATTAATTATAACAAGCTAACAATTCCCCTTGTTGAGCAAATTCTAAGTTCTTTGTCCATGCTTCATTAGGTCTGAGACGCTTATCTTCCAGTAAAACACTAATGGAAAAAGAACGGCCTGGACCCTGTCAGGCTTGGCTTTGAGGTCTAAATCCATCCTTTACAAGCTGTGTGGCACTGGTCAACTGAGAGGTTTCTTTCCTTCATTTGTAAAACAGGCTGAGTAATCTAGTAAGAATCATGTCAACTAATAGGGGGAATTTTTTGAGGTACATATTTGAGGCCCTTCTTATCTTTTTAGAACACAATAGAATCACAGAAACAACAGTTGCAAACCTCATTTGCAACACTATTAAATCATGGCACCTGTATTGAGTAGACTATTATGCAGGTGTTTTGAAAATGAGCAAGAACTTTAATCCACACAACTGTCAGGGACAGAGTATATTTTAGTGAGAAAGGAAGGTATCAAACAGTGTACATAAGGTGTTTCCTTTGGCACACACACACACACACACACACACACACAAAGAACTGTAAGACTATATTTTGTTTGTTCATCTTAAAGTGACAGGGGCTAGATCTTTTATGAAGATGTACAAAGATGGTGGAAGAGCATAGAGGTTCAGGGCTGGGGTGGGGACAGAAGTTTTCATCACATACCATTTTATATTGTATGTATTTCAGGACCACTTAAAGATATGACTTCTTAAAAATTAAAATTAAAAGTTGAATTTTTTTTCTGAAGTAAATATGAAGCCAGGCATGGTGCGGCATGCCTTTAATCCCAGCACTCCAGAGGTAGAGGCAGGCAGATCCCTGTCCGTGAGTTTAAGGTCAACCAGGTACATAGTGAGTTCCAGGCCAACCAGGCTCCATAGAGAGACCCCCATCTCAAAATTTAAAAACTAAAATAGGAGACAGAGGCAGGAGGATCTGTGAGTTTAAAGGCATTCTTGTCTGCAAAGTGAGTTCCAGGACATCTAGGGCTATACAGAGAAACCCTGTCTCAAAACCAAAATAATAATAATAATAATAAAATTAAAACTGTAGTCCTTTTTATAGAGGACTATAGTTGTGAGATAGAGAAGCCTATGTGCATAGTATGTACGTCCTGTTTATTGACATGAGCATCAGTAATAACTAATCTCCATGATATGCACAATAAGCACTGAGTATATGAAGCTTGGTTCTCTGTTTATGGCTATCTTTTCTAATTACGAAATTTTGTCTTTTGATTACAGAAAATTTCAAAATAAGATAAAAACCCTCAAGGGATCACGATCACTTATCAGCCCATGAGTCAGAGATGTCTGTGCATATTTCACATTTTGTTAACTAATCATTCATGTTCTCACATGCACATTTTATATAAGGTAATAAGTCCAATGATCTGCCCTGTATATACCTTAAAGCAATGCCATGCCTCACAGCCACTTTTAAGCTCTGCATTATGAGCCTTCATATAAATAGCCTTTGTCACCTGTTATCTGTCCATGTCTCCCAACCTTGACAACTTGTTGGGGTTAGGAACCTTGTCTGGTGCATCCCTGTGCCCCCTGTGTCTTACAGAGGGATCTTGACAGATGACCGTGGAATGAAAACATGAATTATCTGAATGTTACGTAACCAGTAGCTTTTGGTTGACATTTGGGTCATCTCCAGTGGCTCAGTTCCTCTAAGTAGTGTCAGCAAAGTCATTGCCCACACAAATCACCAAGTGCTGAGCCCATCTTCACTGGTTTTCTTAGGCTAAATTCCTAATTGTGGAATTGCTGGCTCCCTGGATAGGAAAAGACTTAGGCTTGTTGAAATCAAAGTTTGCCCTCCAAAAAGTTGTCCTGGTCTGCATTCCTAGCAACTGACAGGAAGACCTAAGGACCTATACTCTCTTACAGAAGCTTTTGGTCTTCCTTCCTTGACTGAAAAAATAACAGGACCCAATAAATCAGACACAGGAAGACCAACATGGTATGACCTCACTCCTGTTTTCCACCGAAACTAGTTGGTGCCATTGAAACTGAAGAGAGACTGATAGTCACCAGAGACTAGGAGAGTGGGGGAAGGAATGGGGAGAGGTCAGTTAAGAGGCAGCAAATTGTAGTTACACAGAAGAGGTAAATTCTGGTTTTTTGTGGTACAGTCAAATCACCATAGACAAGAAATATCTACTGTGTGTTCAGAAAACAAAGGGAAAGGGATTTTAAATGTGTTGTTGTTGTTACCACAAAGAAATGGTGGGAGTTTGAGGAGACAGATGTGTTCAATCACATGTAAACATTCACCAACATGCACATGTGGTAAGTATCATGAGGCACCCCATGAATATATGTAAATGACTACCTCCTTTTCTTAAGGGAAAGAGGGGGAATCCAATTGCTTTCACCTAAATTGATTACTTTAGAAAGGTTCAAAATGTTTTCAAGTTTCAAGAAACGTGTTTTTTTTTCTTTCTCTTTTTACTAGAAACTTAATGGTGCATTTGTCTGTTACCCCAGATTTCATGGTTTTCTTCTGAAATACCATCTCCTTGTGAGTCCCGTGATTGGCTCTCACTTCACCATTTGCCTAAACTGTCTCGGTGGAATTGTTTTAAGTTGTGGCGGGGGAGGGGAGTTATATTATGGAATTTTTTTTTTAAACAGGTGTAACAGAAAGCAACCTGCATTGCCTAGCTTTGACAATTCTAACCACTAGAAATCCATGTGCGGTTAGTTGGGGTGGGAGTGGAGTTGGGGTTGGTGGCAGTACCAAGGCCCTGCACATTCGGCAAGCATGTTACCATTAAGCCATAAAGCCCAACCCCTTTTAAACTTCTTACTATGAGACAGACTCTTACCAAGTTGCCCAACCTGACCTTGAACTTTCTGTGTAACCCAGGTAGTCCTTGAAAACCCCAACGTACTGCTTCAGCCTTCCTGAGTAGCTGGGATTACAGGCCTGCACTACCAGGCCTGGTTTTTAACCTTGTTTTACTTATTTCTTCCTTACCACATACATACATTCTATTGTAGCACTTAATGGATAGCCAAGGAACACTGAAGTTGTTTCCTAAGTATTTCTATAAGAAACTAGAATTAACGTCAGTCACAACGGCAGGTTTGTTTATAGCTTCTCAGATCCTTCCCCTTCATCATGCCTTCACATTCCACTTCATCTTTCTTAATCTAGCAGGTGGTTTTGTCCTTTTTCAGCTCACCCTGGCTCATTGCCAAAATACTGCAGCCATGCGTTCGGGAAACTGAATGACCAAGGCCTTGTCAAAGTCACCCAGATCCACAGGAGAGAAAAATCGTCAGTTCGCATTTGCTGAGGGCGTAAACAATGAGTGTCCCAGGCCTGTGTTTGCTAACTGATCAGCCACTTTAATCAAACCTATAATTCAACAGCATTAACGCTGTTAAATCTTAATTCATCTTCATTTCATGGCAGCTCATGTTGAGGGTGGGAAGGAGGTTAAGTCTCTTCCTCTTTCTACTCAGTGGGATTCCTTTGTCACCCTGGGGCTGCAGATTCATCCACCCCTCCTTTGGCAGCCTGGGATCTCCAAGATGGTGGCGATGCCTTTATTTCTTCAAAGCTCGGTAGAAGGCTGCTTTGCACATGCACACTGCTGGCAGGCAGAGCAGAAAAACAGAGGGGTGGGGGAGGGGGAGGCAGAAGCAAGGCATGTCTGCAAGACAGCAAGAGAAGTTTTTAAAAAGCAAGTGCTTGCAAAGACATAACCGCAGCCAGGCTGGAAGAGGAGAAGGCCACTCCAGCCCACTGCTCCAGCAGGCCGGTCTCTGTGCTAATCCCAGTGAGAGCAATGGGAGCCGCAGGAATCTGAGCCGCCTGCCTGACTTCAGCATCTGGCTTGGTAGCCAGGCTGTGGATGTGGGCAAGATCTGTCCTGTGGGTGAAGAAATACCATCTTGTCAAGGCCGAGGACCAGCTATGGCCCTGATCCTAAGCTTTCTCCAAAAACATTCAGTGTGCCTTATTAACCGGTATTTGCATCGGGTCAAGCTTTTACTCCCTGCCAATGCTTCAGTAACTCCTGGCCTGAGTTTATAAGAGAGGGAGAGGGGGTATCAGGCTGTATTCTGGCTGCAAGTCTATGCATAAACACATGCGCACATACGTGCATCTATGTCAAGCTGCAAGCTGCAGAGAGCCTTGTTCAAAAATGAAACCAGCTGTCAAGTGGTAAACAAAGAGGATTCTGGGGGATTAAAATGCTGAGGCTGACCCAAAGCTGGGCCTTTGCTAATGTGAACAGTGGCCAGGTGGTGCCCGGAAAGGTTTTGAAAGGCTCGAGGCCGGCACGAGGTGTGTGTAACCAGAGCTCTGCCTTTCCGTGGAAAAAGCCAGCGGAGAACAAGAAGGAGACAGGCTCTCTAGCCATGAAACGTGTTTCCAGAAGAATCTTTTGAATTAAAATAGATGCACTCCCAAAATAATCTTGTTTTGAAACATCAGAAATCTTAGGAAGAGGAAAAGGCTACCAACACACTTACCCTTTGACTCTGTTCTGGCCTTTGCTATTTATAATATATTTTTCCTTCGTGCGTCTTAAAATAATCAACAGATATTATCACATTAACTCTTGCAATACCCCTTGTCCTTCCTCAGGCTCCTGCCCTTCAGGACCATAGAGGACACAGTCTGGGCTCTGGTGGCTACACCCTCCGATGTTCTTTCTTCTGTGTGTCCCTAGGTTTCCCTTGGCCTAGGACAGCCTCTTGACAACATGTTCAGTCTTTGGTTATCTGCACAAATGCCAGATAAAAGAAACCCTGCAGAAGGAAGATGCTGGAGATGCCGCCGAGATCTCAGCAGCTTCATTGATCTGGATTTCCGCTGCAGGGTCTCAGCTGACCAGAGACACCATAAGGCCCAGGGCAAGAAACTGAACTTTGGTACTTCGAGACTACTTATTGCTTTGAAAGTAAAGAAAAGTTATCTCCAGAGAAGGTACCAAGAAACAGCCCCTAAGACCCTTATGCACCAACCTTTAAAGCTTAGGGTTATGCACATAAGTCAACAGGTCACTTTAATTTAGAAATCCAGTAACTCGGCCGCTGGGAGGGCTCAGAATAAAGTGACTCACCTTGAGCACAAGCACCCGAGCTGGACCTCCAGAACCCTCATTAAACAAACAAGCAAAAAACACCAACAACAAAAGTGCTATGACGCACTATGAGCAAGCCCAGAACCCAGCAGGCAGAGACAGAGAGATTTCAGGGGTTCGCTATCCAACCTGCCTTCTCAGCAGCATCTGACCCCAACTGAAAAAAGCATCGTGGAATGGGTTCACTGAGGTTGCCCTCTGACTCCGACATGCATGGCTACATATACTCACACCTGCATACACATGAGCACACGCAGTCTCTTTCTCTCTCTCTTTCTGTCTCTCTCTCTCTCTCTCTCTCTCTCTCTCTCTTTCTCTTTATCTCTCTCTCAGTGGGAGCGAGCTGAGTATCTTAACACCAAGAGAGTTCCTGGGATGACATTGGTAGTTCCCTGGGGAAGGTACTTCCTGTCTCCCAGACAAGCTCTAAAATCTATACAACATTTACAAATACTTGTATAGAGATAGCTATTTGCATGTGCCAAGTGCCTTAGCTTGCTTTCTATTGCTATAACAGAATATCATAGACCAGGAAATTTGTTTTTTTTTTAAAGAAATTCACGTTCTATACTTTTGGAGGCTGAGAGGCCAAACCTAGTGAGCACGATCTCTCTGGTGGGGCTGCTGCAGAGCCGGAAGCACTGAAAGACACCACAGGGCAATCAGCCATATGAGGGATCTGAGCCAAACTGACGGTTACAACAAACTCCCTCTCAAGATGACCAAGTCACCTCTGATTCCAGAAACACACGAAGAGATTAGTGTATTGATAGAGGCAGGTATCCATGACCTAACTGTCTCTTAAAAGCCCCTCCCCCAACTACTTCACCGTGGCAATGAAATGTCAACATGAGATTTGGTGAACACATTTAAATCAAAGTAGCAATTTAGGAGCAAAACAAATACTGGTTTACAAGGAGGAAAGAATCTATAGGAAACTGGAGCTGGGGAGACAGCTTAGCAGGGTAGAGCAGAGCTACACAAGCCTAGCTAGTAAAGTGGGTTCAATTCCAGGGATCCATATAAAACTCCGGGCGTTGTAGTGCTGTGCATCTGTAGTCTTGGCATGCGCACAGTGAGATGTGAGGCAAAGATAGGAGAATCGCCTCTGCAGCATGGCAGAAACAATGAGAGACCCTAATGAGAGAAAAAATAACTGAGCCATGCAAATACACACACACACACACATGCACATACACACACACAGAAAATAAACACATTTTTGAAAGAAACTTTAGAAAATGACAACTTGGGCCTAGTTGTCCAACAAACCTTCATGTTAAAAGTCCTAGAAAAAGTATGCAAGGGGGGGGGCATGCTTCAACATAATAAAGGCTATCTATGTCAAACCCCCGTCTAACACCATCCTAAATGTAGAAAAGTTGAAGCAACCCTGTTAAAATTAGGAACACGACAGGGCTATCCACTACCCCACTCCTTTTCAATATTGTACTTAAGCTCTCCCTGGAGCAATAAGGCAGGAGAAGTACACCATTTAGAGGATTAGAATCTGACGAGAGAGCTTCCCCTCTGAGGTGCTGTGCAAGGAAGGAAGACAGCCAGTAGACCTACCCAGCTCTGGCACCTAGGAACCAAAACAATGACCAGCATGGCACAATAGTCTTAGGATACAACAGTGCACACGGACCTTGTCAGTAACCAACTGTTGTCTAATCGGACTTAAGGCCTACTCCACAGGAGAGAAACCGTGCCTGACACCAGAAACACAGAAAAGAGCTTTGGAGGCCAGGGATCTTGGAAGAGAACCAATTCTGCCATTATACCAAGCCTGCACAGTTTCTGACTGCATTCTAAATACCCTAAGCCCACAGATACATATAGCTCTCATGGATCATCAAAGAAACTGCCCTTTGCAGCAGACAGAGACCATCACAGAAAGCCACAGCTGGTCAAATTTGCAGAGAACAACTGATCTGGGGGTGCTCCTCCCTAGCTGGTACTCGTACAACACAACTTTTGTAGCTAAGGCTTGGGGAACATCGTGAAAGAGGAAGTGGTAAGATTACAGAGCCAGAGGAGCAAAAAATCTGCTGTGAGATTACTCCTAAGAAACAACAGGGAAGCTTCACCCGTGGCACCTCAAC
Organism: Psammomys obesus; assembly: GCF_907164565.1. Taxonomy (NCBI): domain Eukaryota; kingdom Metazoa; phylum Chordata; class Mammalia; order Rodentia; family Muridae; genus Psammomys; species Psammomys obesus. The sequence goes on from NW_026596120.1 coordinate 12,107,884, forward strand.
AACATGGCTACCTAAACAGGGTCTGAACGACTATCACACCGATGGACGAGCCAACACGGAAGCGGGAATTCTCACAAGGGCCCACCCCTACACAAAGAACTACAGCACTTAAAGGAAGATGACGATGGCTAAGTGGTCTTCCTCAGGAAAGAACCAGTACTAACTGGTTATCCAGTACTAATTGGTCAGCCCCGAAATCAGGTATATACAAGTAACAGCAAATGGATGGAGCAGGCTGTATATATACTTATATAAGTATATATATATATATATATATATATATATATATATATATATATATATGTATATATACATATATACTTATATAGATACATATATAAGTATATATACTTATATAGATATATACATATATAGACATATACATATATGTATGTATCTATATAAGTATATATATAAATATATATACTTATGTGTGCATGTATGTGTCTGTATGTGTGTGTGTGAAGATAACAATTAAATTAAAAATGCCACAAATTTGAGAGTCATCAAGGGAGGGGGGACATGGGAGCACTTGCAGAGAGGAATGGGAAAGGAGAAATGATATAATCATATTTTAATTTTAAAAATTAAAAACAAATTTACAATTTGAATGATAAATATCAATAATATTACAAATTACAATAAGATAAATCCATATATTTCTCCAAATCTAAAAAGCTAACATCATTTGGAAAAGTAATGCCTCACTACACAACATACTTCTTAATGGTTTTTTTCTATATATGGGGCTATATTTGATTAAGTCTCCATAGGCAAATGATTTTATAATATGTTCTCTGGAGAAAATAGATGAAAACTCATTTTTCTCTCTAGATCAGCTAGTTAAAGTTGGTTTTAAATTATTGATAGTTTAGAAAAGTTTCTTTTAGCCTCACTGCTCATTATTGGCAGTATCATTTTAATTTTAGGATTATTGTCAGATTTGAGAACATGATTATCAAGTTTCCTTCATGTCTGAGCAGTTGCAATGGTACTTGTAGTCTCAAGTATTGCTGGGGCCATGCATATGGCATAAGTATTCTAGTCAATTCTGCTTTCCATTCATAGAAGAAGAAGAAGAAGAAGAAGAAGAAGAAGAAGAAGAAGAAGAAGACCAATACCACAATTACAACTTCATGCTCTCTGCAAGTGTGGATGTTCCTGTGTAAATGAACTTCTGTTTTGATGAGGCATTTGTGAGAACAGAATCCATCACTTACAAGTTCATCTCCCAGAACACCTCAGGCTCTGTACCCTCCAGAGGTGAGACCATGAATGTGCTCATGTCATGAGTTTGCCAGGAGGATAGGAATAGTCTTTCTAGAAATCATCCTTACACCAGCAAGGCCAGCGATGGTTTGCATTGGAGAGTAAGAGAGCACAGGAATATATAGCACTCACCTCAAACTATACGCATCCCAGCCCAGACCCTTTTGGTAGACACCAGAAAATCCCTCAGCTTCTCCAACATTGACTCAAATGAGCAGCTGGGCAGTGCCAAGCAGTGGCCAAGGCTCCACAATTAGAGTTAACCAATCACCTTTGCATGTTTTTTAAGAGTTAAGCAAACACGGTGCCACGGCTACCTCGTGACATCTCAAAAATGACCTGACAATGGAAAGGCCCGGAGTTCCTGCTCTGCTGGCTTCTTGGTTGTCATCCTCTGTATGTGGAAACAAGCCCTTGCTGGCTTTCTTAAATGAAAAGTAAACAGGCTGAGGACACACAGGATGCTGGTCTGTCACATCCTGGTTGCCCTTGGGACCTGTGCCAGCCAGTCGGGGCACCCCTCTCAGCAGTGTCACCAACCAGTTCGGGTACTCGCAAATCACTACAGTGTCTGACTTGTCCAAGGTAATCTTTGTCAAAACGGTCTTTTAAAATAACGAAGGAAGAAACCTCATATTCTTGGTTTCAAATGTTTCTACATTGATGAAATACAAAAACAAGGACAAGGTGCAGAGATCAGTTAGGTATAACCAAGAGTCCAGAATTAAGTCTTTACATTTACAGTCAGTCAAACTTGACAGGGGTGCCAAGTCCATCAATTAAAAGGTACCAGTTTTTAAACAGTGCTGGGAAAACTATGCTTGAAGAAGGAGGAGGGGAAAGTGGAGGAAGGAAGGAAGGAAGGAAGGAAGGAAGGAAGGAAGGAAGGAAGGAAGGAAGGAAGGAAGGAAGGAAGGAAGGAAGGAGAAAGAAAGAGAAAAAGAAAGAAAGAAAGAAAGAAAGAAAGAAAGAAAGAAAGAAAGAAAGAAAGAAAGAAAGAAAGAAAGAATCTTTGTAAGCAATAGAAGAAATTCACCAGAGCACAGGTGTGCTGAGCCAGTAGCTAGTAGATGGGAGGAAACAATGTCTGTGTGGATGGCCGACCCAGATGGGGGCTACCTCAGACTGAGTAGATGAGGAAACACAAGAAATGCATAGCAGGACAGGCCTATGAGCCTCTGTGTGCCGCTTCTCAGAAACAAAACCTCCTCGAAAAACATGACCTCTGCTTCCTGGGAGGCCTTGTAGGAGAACCACTGAGAAACAAACCTACCAAGTAATGGACCTGGAAAAGCCTGAGCAGAGTGACAGAGCTTCTTTGCACGGTGCCAGCCTAACCTAAACACACCACGGCTGTGGAAATATACAGCCGGGGAGGAAACAAAAAGGAAGGCACTGCTTCCAGGCATGGCTAGAGAACTAGACACAGTAATTAACGGAATCTTATAAAACAAATTCAAATTGATCAGTCAGTAAATTAGAGGATTGCCACCCGGTTGGAAACTGATTTAAAGAACATAAATTGAGTCAATAATAAATGTGGAAAGAGATGGGATTTGGGAGAAAGTGTGAGATGTAGCGTTGCAGGAGTTCACGTTATTTATTATGGGGGATTAACAGTAATAAAAGAGGCTCCCATGACAAAGCCTTTGAAAGAAACTACTTAGATCTATAAGAAAGATCTGGTTTGGGGAGCTTAATTGAAAATATTAAACAGAAGACAGCAATTTAATTAAATATAACAATGGTGATAAATTAGTGGGTCCCATCCAGGCATGGGAAGACAGATCGGAACAAAGGGACTCGAATGTGATCAGAGAAATCAAGAACTGATGTCGGCTTGCTTCTATCCCTTCTTTAACAGAAGACTCGGCCCAGCCTTGTTCCCAGAATCTCAGGAGAACATGTCGGTGGTTGCGATGCTCTGCATATTGTGAGACTCGTGGCCTGTCTCCCTGCCACCTCACTGGACAGGCAGGCCCAGAGTCACCCAGGCTCTGTACCATAGACCAGGAGAAGTACAATTGCTCACTCCAAGTAGTAGGTGAGGAAATTCAGAAGAGAGCCATTGCAGGTGCTTAATAACAGCTCTTGTGACCTCTGGCCCCTGGCTGGCCCCACACAGTCATTCCCCAGCCTTGTGTGTTCATGCAAGAAAGGCCGCAGCTAAGCATAGTGAGTCTGTATGGAAGGGAGGTAGATAAACAGTGTGGGGGGCAACTGGACAAGGGGGATGTGTGAAGGTTATAGGAAGCAGCCAAGAACTAAAAAGAGTCAGGGCGACCCTAGCAGCCAGAGACTGAGATCCCAGCAGCAAAGGCTGTGGGGGCTTCCTTGGGTGCCCTCCTTCTCCATCTGGGTTTACAGCACCTTCCCTGTGTCCTATGACTCTGTCTGAGCGTTCTTTATCTGAGCAGCTAGCCTGTGGTCTTATGGCCACCACTTCACCAGCATGAGATCCTCTTGGAGTGTGTCCCATTCACTGTCATCTCCCTAGTACCCAATGCGGAACTGGACACAGTTGAGTTGACCAAATAAATTACCGGCCAGAAGACTGGCTTCCGGGAAGGGTTGTTGGCCTTCAGAGCCAGACACTATGGCGGTTATGGATACCTGTGGCCCCTGGCTGTTCAGCTGAGCAGAGGCTAGGAGTAGCTGGATATTGGATATGGGGTGGGCTGGGGGGGTGGGGGAGCATGAGTATGACAGATACACATGAGGAGTATCAATGAATGTCAATGACCAACCTGGTTGGGCTTCTCTCCATACGACTGGACCTCAGGGGAGGATGATGTCTGGCATGATGTGCCCAGGACACATGTGTCAAAGGCGTAACTGTGATTTGGATATCAAGGACTAGCGTGAGACGCCAATGTGAGGATCTTACATTCACTAAAGAGATAGGAGGAAGCCGTACAGGTGTTAGGCAGATCTTTTTTTAAATGATTAATTAATTTTGTGTCCGTGTGGTGTGTGCGTGTGACTGCGCAGCTGTGCACAAACCCAGATTCTGAGAGCCAGCAGCATCAGGAACATTCTAGAAATGGAAAGCTCCAAGCCTATCCTGATCCTACTGAGTCAAAATATTTGGGATGGATGAGACCCAGAAAACTCTGCCTAATGTGCCTCCCCCCAGGTGGTGATACACGCACGCCCAGTGTTCTAATCTGCAGTATGGTGACTTCTACAGACTGGTGGAGCCCCCGTCTGTTGAACATCCTCTCCCTACGTCTGTTGGGAGAATTGTGTTTTCTTTTTAAGTGGCTGCTGCATGGCCTCATCCCGGCGCTGGGACTCATATGAAGAGAGCAGAAGTTTAAGGAAGAATCACACAGCAAATTCAAGGCCAGCTTGGACTATATGGAACCTTGTCTCAAAATAAACAAATATTTCGACAAGAAGCAACATTTCACACGCAAATAAAAATGTCATTTTTAAAAAGAGGATATTGGTTTTGTGGGATTTACATAAATAATTCTAAATTTTAAAATTGGATAAAATGAAAATTGAATGTTTTTTTTAATTTTTAAGCATGCAAATTCAAGACATGTAAAACAATAAACTTATCAGTTTTAGGAGGTCTACAGTCTAACACCAGAAGCTTGAGAAACTATAAAAGAAAGGTAAGGAGTGATCATCAAAGAGAGAATAATATTTTAAGATCAAGAGTGAGTTTTCAGATGGAAAAGATTCATCTAGAGCCCAAAAAAAGTGGGTGGATAAAACCCAATCAAAAAACAAAAAGGGACTCAACAAAAGTGTATGATTATGAAGTTCACAGCTGGGGCTATCAGCATATAAGACACAGCTCTCACCACCCAGGGAATAAGAGATAGCTTATCATGGAGTGAGCATGTGGACACCGATTTGGGTCACCCTAATATCATGGGCCCGTACGCTAACAGGTTTATGAAGTTTTTATAGTAACAGAACAAAGAAAGCTGTAGATCAAAGCCTTTAAAAAATACACTGGTGCGTAGGCAGTTACAGAAGAGCCAAACGTCTCTGCAAATAGGCCTCGGACACTATCTAATGACGATCTTAGGTCCTTTGGGTTGATGGAAGCTACAAGTCTGTACATTCAAAAAGGATGTTAAGTCATCCAGAGGTGGGCAATAAAAGACATTTCAGAGGGTTAAGGTGGCTCTGGGTAATTTGACTGTGAGCCAGCAGCATTCTAACTCTATAATTATCAAGGATGCAGTCAGTCAATCAGCCTTGTAGAAAGTTTAAAGTAAATGCATCTTTTTTTTTTTCTTTTCTGGGAAGTTTAGCACGTGGAGCATGTGTTTCCGGAGAGAAGCAAACAAAAGTAATGAAAGTCATGAATAAAGAGGAAGAAGTGAGAGTCGACGGTGTTGCATCTCTCTGAGCAGAAACACGCAACCCAGAAGAATGGCACGGTGCCTTTAATGACAGAGAACAGTGGAATTGAAATTTGAATTCTAGCGGCTATGGAGACATTTGTAAGTATCTAAGCCCCCAAAGCCCTGTGCCCTTTCCCAGAAAACCTCGGTAAGTCCTGTCCTAACAAAGAAATTACAGAAGAAAGGAAGGAGTGAGATTCTGGGGATGGGAACGCTAGGACAAGAGTGAAGGGAGGGACAAAGGATGTGTCTAAGGCCTGTGAGAGTCCAGGGTGGCATCCCAGGAACACGGGAATCTGACATGTTGCCTACATATGAAGAGCTGGGAGGGTTAGTGACAGAGACAGGAAGTAAAAACAGATGAAAGAGGAGACAGTTTTCTCCACTCCTCACCCTCCCAGAAAACCATAAGCCATAAGATGGTGAAGGAAATATAACCAGAAAACAATAGGTTGCTCAGTTGTCAATTATTTTATGCTCCTCTCTCTTGTGAACACTGCATGTTTGTTTAATCAAATCTCGTGAGATCAACAGACTGAGAAGAGAGAGTAGAAATGGAGTATTCTCTCTCTCTCGTGTGTGTGTGTGTGTGTGTGTGTGTGTGTGTGTGTGTGAATACACGTATGTGTGGATGTGTGTGTATACATGTATGTGTATTTGTGTGTGAGTTGGCGGGGGTGTGGGGATATGTGTGTGAGTGGTGGGTTGTATGTGTGTGTGTGTGTTTGTCATTAAAAGCTAACTCCATATCTTGAAATAAAACTCCAGTAGATAGTATATGAAAGTAGAAAAGCAGGAAATTGAAGTACAATTGTGTCATTGTACTTCAAACGGAGCCCAGACAGGGGAAGCAGGTGACATGCTCCCTAGAGAACAGAGTGGGAAGGAGGAAAGCGCAGGGGAGAGAGGGAGCAATTCCTGGCCATCATAAAACCAAACCAAATTATACTCTCTGAATTATTAAACCATATTCATGTTATTTTTTTGAAGATGGAAATTACTTCCACTTGGCCCACGAGATCCCACAGTGAACCTGCGGACCTTCCTCCCCTTGGAAACAGCAACCAGACTCTCCTTGGTTGCTGCTGAAGTCTTCATTTCAACAAAGAAACTGACCAGAGGTTTTCAGGTCCCTCAGGAGAGAGCAACAGGCCATTATCCTGCTTGGCCTCAAAGCTGCAATTTGGCATCCCTATGCCTCTGAGACCAACAACTTCAAGCTGTCTGCTCCGAGTCCAAGAAGCTGGGGATAATCCTGGCACTTAGACACAACACTCAGAACCACACTGGCCTTTAGACCGTCAGCCCAGACCAGGTACCAGCCAGCCCACTAGGGACTGAATCAAGGGATCCCACACCCTCACACAGACCCTCACACAATCATTTGCTGGTGGTCCCTGCTTCTTGCCAATCTTTCAGAATCATAGAGAGGCCAGCACAGTACAGGGAAGAAAAGCTGAATTCCAAAGCTAGGACAGTGGCTTAGTTGGTAGAGTGTTTGCCTAACACGAATGAGGTCCTAGGTTCAATCTCCAGCACTGAATAAGCCAGGAGTGGAGGCACATGTCAGTAATCTCAGCACTCAGGAGGTGGACCAAGGCCATCAGTGTCATCTTCAGCTACATAGCAGTCTGAGGCCAGCATGGAAAACAAAACAAAACAAACAGAAAATTGTATTCACACTAGAAAAGGCTTGCATTCGGTCCCATGCTTAGTGCTCACTAGCTCTGTAATCTGATTATTGGTTTCTCGGCTGTTTCTTGATCTCTACATAGTCTGGCAATGCCAGATGCCTTCTTAATACCTTCTCTTAATCAAGACGTTAAGTGGCTCCACTTTAAAGGCACAGGCAATAGCTGCTAGCTCAGTCCTGTGGGCCAGAGGTCTGGATTCTTTCCAGACTGGCTCTATAAATGTGGAGGGATGTATCTTATTCCCAGGAGGCTGCAGAGCTGCACTGAGAGGCTGTTTATAAATAAGTGTGGCACCACACAAAGGTTTACTTGTCAACTCAAAGAGGGTAAAGCGACAGGTCAGGGGTCAGGGGAGACACTAGAACAAATCACTATCACTCTTAAAACTGTGACTGAGCCTCCTGCCCTCGCCAAGTCATTTCCCAGGGTCCTCAGATGTCTCTCGGGTGTTTGTGAGCCTGGCCCATGACTGCTTGTACAGAGGCAATCACTAGCAGCCTCTTCCACGCCATCTTCCCAGATCAGTGCACTTGGCTCTCCCTGTACATCTCAGTACTTAATTTATCCACTCATACCATAGCAGTACCCAGTGCCCTGAGGTCCCAGCATCTCCAAAATGAGGTCATAGCCCTGGGTTCCCTGCTAAACGGAAGTCATACTGCTGTGAACTTCACCTGCTCCTCTCCCTCCTATGAAATCTCTGTCACCTGGAGTCAAAGCAAGATTCCTCCTACATCCAAGATCACCAAGGTCTACACTGAAAACTCTCTTTAGTCTTACATGAGTCCACGGGACATAAACTGAAGCAAATCCTAGCGACAATCCCATGACGGCGGGAGTTTTGCTCCTGAATCTACTGCATAACTATTTCTCCTCAGCACCTCATGAAACAAACTCTTCCAGCCCTGGTGGTCTCTCTACTGCACACTGACATGGCTTTTGCCACCCAACACATAGACATGTGTGTGCATGCAAAGAGAGAAGCACACATGGGGCTATCTCCCTCCCAACCTGAGGAAGCATCCTGCCTGGCCTTCCTTCCATGGTCAGGATGTACACACACAAAGCTACTCATCAGAGGACCAAACAGGACGGGAAGACTACTGCCTCCCCTAACCTGCTTCTTGTTGCATCCTAGACAAAGGTCCTGAAACTTCAAGAGGTACAAACATCTAATAATTGCTAACTGTGTAACAGGACATGAACTTTGATAGCATGAACATGAGACACAGATTATAGGATAAAGATGCAGAACTGTGTGTGTGTGTGTGTTGTGTGTGTGTGTGTGTGTGTGTGTGTGTGTGTGTGTGTGTGTGCACCATGGTGGACTAAGAGATAAAAACAAAACCTCCCTTCTACCAGATAGATGTGCAGAGAGGGAAAGTAGGACAGCCATTCTCAGCCCAAAAAAGCCAGACAGACTGGCCCTCCATGACTAGTTCTGTCACAGAGCCTGTAAATTTCCAGACTTCTTACTCATTCCCTCAACGACCCATCAAGATAATGAAACTCTCCCCACTCCACAGGCCATTCCCTTGAGACTCTGCTCTCTGCCAGGCAAAGCTTTATTGTTGTTGGAGATCCTTGACTAATCGGACAAATTAATCTCTGATAAAAGATTAATGCAAAGATGCCAAACGGATTTCATTTGGGCTTCCAACAGTGATTGATTAGTTGAGGTTGCCGAAAGTGTTCATTTAGGAAGGGCTGTGGCCAGAGCTTAGATCAGCAAGCAAGAGTGCCAAGATTGATTTGCAATGTCTGAACTCCAGGCCTTTAGGGACAGTGGCATCACCTCTCTCCCACACTGAGTACATATTTGCATTTTGGCATGGCCACATCTCAATCAACAGACTTTGAGCTCCTAAAGATACATACAGCGCTCTTTTGAGAGTAGCCCTTTCCTAGGAAGACTGGATAGACAGACTAGCAGAAGGCACACAGTGCTCCAGCTCAAAGTGAAAGGAGGACTGAGCAGGCATCAGTCCCGGGTCACATCAAGAGGCATCATTTCTCTGCATTCTTCAAGAAGAGGCAGAGAACAGAAGAACACAGAAAATGTCTTCTTGACATGGTCTACCCATTCTGCTCCAGAGGAAGAGTGTGTGCTGCTGAGCCCCACTTGAAGGTCCAGTCCACCCCTAACAGTCTGTGTGAACTTTATCCTCCCTCTGCACAGGGAAGAGCAGGAGGGAAATAGAGCTGGCGGGAAAGAGAGGTCAGCACACAGGGGACAGTTAAGGCCAAGGACAGGCAGAGGTCTCTCAAGTCAGAAGCGTGCAACTCCCTGGTCCCAGGCCCTTGGGTTCTTGGTAGCTTTTCAGGTCCTCCTGGCTTGCCTGTGTTTGGCCAGTGGTCCTGGCTCTGAAATCCCAAGCAAACCTCTGCACATCTCGACCATGGCACCTATGCTGTTGACACCATCTGGCCAGAAACTGAGTAAAACAGAACCCAGGGTAGGTCTTTGCATAGACTTCTTGTAAGAAGTCTAATTTTCTGTTGTTGTTTTTGTTGTTGTGTGAACAACGGAATTTGAACTAAAATGTTGAGCAGTACCCCCCCCCCAAAAAAACACATCAAATTCTTGGCCTCCAGGTCCTACAAATGGGGCTTTATTTAAAAATGGGGTCTCTGTAGATGTAGGCTAAGACCTCAGGGTGAGGTCATCTTAGACTTAGGTGGCCCCTAAATCCAGTGTTTTCATAAGAAAAAGGAAAGAGTTAACATACAGAGCAGCTGTGTGGACTGTCTCAATGTGTCTGTAGAGAAGAAACACCAAGGGTTGTTAGAACAACCAGAAGTAGGGAGAGTGGGGGAACAGAGGCTGCCTCGGCTTTTCCAGAAGGACCCAACTCCACCGCACCGTCATCCGGGTTCCCAGATCTGTTAGAGAATAAATTTCTGTTGTTTTAAGACAAGCCCGTGGTACTTCATGATAGCAGGCCCAAGAAACAACACAAACGGAGAAAGGACTTTCCAGAGGTCTAGGGAGATGGCTCCCCACTGAGGTAAGGAGCTTGCCGCACAGTATGAGAAGATGCACATATGATCCCAGCACTCCTACAGTGAAGTAGCAGAGGCAGGAGCCTCCTTAGCACCCTGAAGGCCTGGCACACGAAGCAGTGAACGAGAGACTGTCTCAAACAAAGCGGAAGGTGAGGACCGACACCCGAAGCTGTCCTCTGACGGCCGCACACACACTGAGGTACATGGGTGTTTGCATTTATACACACATGCAAAGACTTATGTGGACACACACACACACACAAAGTGCTCTCTCTTCTGGTACTCATTTACATGTGGTGAACAGGCACGCCTGGAAGCAAAACAACCGTGCACATAAAATAAATGGGTGAATTGTTTTCGAAACAAGAATCTGGGAGCTAATCTCCAACCTCAGAGCTCCGTAGCTGCCTCCCGCCCTACCACGGAACTCACCCACCAGCCACCTAGAAACATCTCTTCTCTCTAGTCTCATGGCTAAAAGGCCTCTAGGTTCAAACTCACCCACGGTGGGGGGAGTAACTGAGACAAGTGTATGTAAAATGGCTTGCCCTAAGTGATAAAACCTGTTCAGGATCCAAGACCATAGTTTATTTTCAACTACAGGACCTCAGAAATCGAACAGCCTCCTTTAGTTCCTAAAAAAAAAAAAAAAAAAAAAAAAAGGAAAAAAAAAAAATTTAGCTTGCCGCCATGACCACATCCAGTTTTGTTGTTTTTTTTTTTTTTTTAAAGATATGGAAGAAGCAAATGGACTTAGAAAAGTCAGTTTTCTAGTAGGTTCTCTGAAGTTCTTCCCACTTAGTCCACTTCTCGCTCATTTGCTTTGTCCTTGGGGCAATGGCAGCCATCCACATGTGGCTGGAAAGAACTGCTGACGGCCGGGTGTAGGTGACCAGCCACCAGGATGGGACCAGGTACCCTCATGGTGAAGAGAAAGAACGCCAACCTCAAAGATAAGCTGCGGCTGTTTCAAGTCCCCACACTTTTAGATCTCAAAGTAGACATGAAAGGAGTCTGATTGGTCCTGGGCCTCCTGGCAGTTATTTTGGTTTGACTTTGCCCTCTTGGGGCTGCGTATGTGCTTGCTGGAGCATTCTGGATGCAGAGTTCTAAGTGGAAAGGCAGCTACTCTGGGTGTTTTTTGGAACTTGGCGCCTGGATATGAGACCTGAGATGCTAAGGGCTAGCCAAGCTTGTTCTACTGTGCTCCAGGGAGTCTGGCAAGCTTCAAGTCTTCTCTCCCCTCCACCTAGAGTTAGTTCATAAACCTCTGCAAGGCCCCGCCTTTCCAGCAAGGCCTGACCCTTCCATTCTGGGATCCACACACTGTTTGTAGACGTTCCAGAGCATGAGCAAGTCCAAGCTTGCCCAGAGTCCAAATAAAGCACCTGGGTGCTGTGCGGGTCTGTGGGTTTATAGAAGAGGGACACTGCTGACTCCTTCTGTAAAGAGCAGGCACAGGCTGGCCCTGGCTCCAGGAGAGAGAGATTGCTGTGACAGTGTCTCTACACAGGCCAACTCGGGGGTGGAACCATTCCTAACCACAGTCACTCCTAGATTCAATCAGGATGCACTTTTAAGAAGGGCTTCCACCGTTTTCTCCATCTTTTCTTTTTATATAAGGATTTTGTATGTCTTCCCTCTTCTTGCCCTTGCTTTCTGTCTTCCTCCAGTGTAGAGCTCTGCTGGATACAGGTATGGCTATGGGCACTGGAGACAAGACATGAGTGAGATTTACTATCTCCTTCATCTGTGAGAAAGGAGATGGATAGCATAAATTTGCATCTTCAAGAGATATAGAAGACACACATATGCCATTTTAATTAATTAATTAAAAATATTTAAGAGATAAAAAGCAGCGAGTTGAGGGAGAATATGTTAGTCTGGGGAGGTGATAATGACTTCCTTCTAGGATGGGGTGAAGATGCTAAAATGCAATGGGTGGGTAAGCGCCACCGGAAGTCATAAGGGTAAAGATAGATCACCAGAGACAGTGTAAAGCACCATCTGAACAAAAGAGCAACTTTGACCTTCTGTGTCTAGGAAAGAAGAGAAGGTTGAGGCAGGCCAGTGCTCATGCTGCAACAACTAGACATGAAAGAATAAATTAGGGATAAGACAAGCTAGAGAGAATGGCCCAGCAGATAAGAGCAGTAGCTACTCTTCTAGAGGACCCAGGTTCAATTCCCACCACCTACAAGTTGGCTCACAACTGACTGTAACTCCAGAGATCTGACACCCTCTTCTGGCCTCCACAGATATCAGGCAAGTGGTCACAGATATACATTCAGGCAAAATACCCGTATACATAAAATAAAAAATAATGGAGAGGATAAGAATCATATTAAAACAAAAAGAGAAAGAGAGCGTTATTGTCATAGTTTGGCTCTGAAATATCTTATAGACTCCTGTCTTAGACGTTTAGTCCCAAGCTTGTGACACTATTTTGAAGATGGTGAAGATCTAAGAGTCTTTTGACCTGGCTGGCCAAAACAACTCACTAGGGATATGACCTGCCTCTGATTCTGACTGACTCTCCGTTCCTGTCCATACCGTGTGACAAACCTCCATCACAGGCACTGTGCCTTCCCTGCTGCAAAGGATGGAAAGTTCTCTAAAACCGTGAGCTAAAATAAACATGCCCTCCCTTAAGCTGTGGGCAAGTATTTGGGTCACAGAGACACAAAAGCCTCCAGTGTGTTGTGGAAGCAATGGCGCCTCTTGAGTGGACTAACCATTCAGGGAAGGGAGGGCATCACTTGGATGAGCTGGTGAATCTGCCTCTCCTTCCCCTTGGGAGCTCTTGCCAATTCAAGACACAGGCTTGGCCCAGGCAGAGGGCACTGGCTGGGGAAAGAACAAGAAAGCTCTTCAAGACCTCATGGGGCTGGCTTCACAAATGAGGGGTCAAGGAAACCATGATGGCAACACTGGCTTCTCCCTAGGGTCAACATTGGAAGCTGCCCATCAGAACTAAAGAAAGATAACTCTGTGTTAGTCAGAGTTATCTTTCAGGCTTGTGACAAACACATGTGAGGGTCTCTCCACACAGTTGACGTATTTGGGACCATAACCAGTAGGAAAACAGAGATCTAAATTCAAAAGAACAATGCTGTTCACCGGTTAATGTAGCTCACTCGCAGGTATATCTTTCTTAGACTCCCCTTTCCTACTTGGTTGAGAGCGGTCATGAGATAAATTTGTATGAAGCTTGGAAAATACATTTAGGCAACAGCTGTTGCACAGCTCTATAGTGACCCCCAAGCCTACCAGCACAAAGGACTTCCACAGATGTCCTCTCCTCACATGCAGATGGTCTAATTCCAGTGAACTCCTTAGTCTTGACCAGGAGTTCAAATCCCCTCATCAGATCGTAACTGACTCAACAAATGTCAGTAAGCATCACATGGAAAGGGTCAGGTAAATGTGCTGGCTACTTTGATTGTCAGTTTGATGGGATCTAATATCACCAAGGAGATGGACCTCAGACTACAGCTTTGAGGACTCATCTAGATTTGTTTAGTCTCTAGGCATGCCTGTGAGGGGTCATCTTGACTAGGTAAACTGAAGTTGGAAAACCCCACCCTGCAAATGTGGGGCATTGTTCTCTGGGAGTGGGTCTTGGGCGGCATGAAAAGTGCCGCCGAGCTCTTGCATCATTCTCCGCTTCCCGGTGGCAGATGCCATGCACCCAGTGGGCCCATCATCCTGCCACAGGCAGTCCCCCTCAGTGCTGGATTACCACCTGGAGCTATGAACCCAAATAAAACCTTTCTTTCTCTGTTAAGTTGCTTTTGTCAGCATATTTCATAAATGTTTAGGTAAAATTTTAAACTACATTGTGTGTATGTGTGTGTGTGTGCGCATGTGAACATACAGTCTTGCCATGGCATTTGTGGAGCTCAGAGGGAAGCCAAAGGAGTTAGCCCTCTCCTTCTATCATGGGAGTCCCAGGAATTGAACTCAGGTCAGAAAGCTCAGTGAAAACTGCCTTTACCTGTTGAGCCATCTCACCGGCCTCAGAGTACTTTATCACAGTGACAGGAAAAGGCATTTTTTTTTAGGCTTTATAAGCTGAACACAGAAAATAAAATATTATAAAGTAGCTTAACAAAAGATAGAGTGCATTCCCACAGGTATTTTGTACTAAATTTAAAATACAATATTAGTTGAATACAGTCTTTTTGTGATGAAGGTCTACTTAGGAGAAAAAGCATTTGGGAACGAGACAACATTTTGAGCAATATGGATTCAGTAAGAATTCACTACCGAGAAACTGATGATGAATATTCATTTGTCAAAAGCATTCTTCACTGTGAGCCATACAAAAAGCAGGCAGTGGGCTTATTTGAGCTGATACCTGAGGGATTAAGATGTTCACGGCTGGGGAAAGAGCACCATCAGGCTCCTAAAAAAAAAAAACAAAAAACAAAAAACAAAAACACCTCAGGAAGAGTTTACCCAAGGAACAAGGAACAAGTTTACCCAAGTGAACGGAGTCTTACTAGAATTCAGCTCATTGAAGATTCCACCCCTAGGTGGATTACGTAGCATCTTTTATACTATCTAATGACCCCAGACCAGCTTTTCCTTGCACCGAAAGCAAGAGACCCCAGGCTCTTGAAGACGGCTGGGTGTCTTGTCTGTGACAGGTCCTGATAGCTCTGGCAGAGGCTCTCTACCTCCCATAACCTCCCAGCTCGTGGGAAGTTCTGAAATTCAGCTCATTTCATTTGAGAAAAAACACCAGTTCACCTTAGAGACAAACAGAGACCTGGGGGCGGAGGTGGGGGTGGGCAGGAGAATTCCCAATCTCAGGGGAGGCTCTATGTGATGGTCATTTGGTCAGCAACCTAGACCCTCTTACATGTGCCAGGCACCATCCTAGGCCTAAGGACTCCTCAATAAACAAGACAGACAAGGAACTGCTTGCAGTGAGAGCACTCTCAAGGAGCTTAGATAGGCCTGCAGGTTTATACATAACAAATACACATAAAAAGAAAATATCCCTTTGAGGGAAATATTGTAATGACATCAAAGCAAAATGCTGTGATGGCAGCTAAAGACCTGCACAGTCAGAGAGACTTCAGGAGATGGTAGCATTTAAACCAAGACCTTGGTAAGAAGGAGGTGGCGTGCAGAAGCTAGAGACAGAGTATTTCAGGCAGAGGGAAGAACTGGGCAAATATCCCAATCAGGGAACAAATTTAGCAGAAGGCTCGTGTGTCTGGAGCAGTGGGTACTGGGAGATTGTTGGACAACTTGTGGGAAGGGTGGGTGGAAGCCAGATTTCGTAATTCCTCCATTATGCTATGGACTCACTCCTGTCTTTAGTGGCAGACCCTCTCCCACTTTGGGGAGGAGGCTCTAGCAGGAGAATCGTTCTTATTCTTTAGCAATGGACCAGCTCACATCCCTCTGAGTCCAGGGCTCTGGCTGGGGAGATGGCTCAGTTGGCCAAGAGCCTGGCCCACAAGCAGAACCTGAATTTGGATTCCCTGGCACCAAGTAAAGGCTGGGTGTGGTCGCACACATCTGTAACCCCTGTGCTTGGAAGAAGACCAGAGATAGGTAGATCATTAGAGTTCAGAGGCCTCTGGTCTCTCCAATTGTGAGCTCTGTGTTTTGTGAGAGACCCTACCTCTCACAATAAGGTAGAGAGGGATCAAGACAAAATCGACACGTTGACCTCTGATCTATACACAACACATACACACACTAAACTAAACTAACTCAAAGTTCCATATCAGAATGGAGAACTTGCATGATCTGGCTACAGCCCACCCTTCCCACCTGTTGTCTGTCAATCTCCCAGCACCCACTGCTCCAGATACACTAGCCTTCTGGTAAGCTTGTTCGCTGCTTGGGATAATTGCCCAGCTCTTCCCTCTGCCTGAAACGTTCTGCATCAAGATTGCCACTGGGGATTTTAACCAAAAAGAGAATCTCTCTGTTTCTTGCTACCTTTGACCTTGATTTCTTGACAACTATTGAAGTTAGGTTCTATTGCTGTGAAGAGACACCATGACCCCAAGAACTCTTATAAAGGAAAACATTTAATTGGGTCTGGCTTCCAGTTTCAGAGATTTAGTCCATTATCATCATGGTGGGAAGCATGGCGGCATTCGGGTAGACATGGTGCTGGAGAGTAACTCAGAGTTCTACATCCGGATTCACATACAGCAGGAAGTGACAGTGACACACTGGCCAGACTTGAGCTCCTGATTCCTCAAATTCCACCCCCTAATAACACACCTTCTCCAACAAGGCCACACCTCCTAATAGTGTCATTCCCTAGGGGCCTGTGGGGGCCATTTTCTTTCAAACTGCCAAACCATCCATTCTATGGCTACACATGAATCCTACTCATTCTTATTCCAGCCCTGCCAAACTTCCAAAATTACCCATGGACTTTACTACTGGGACCATCCTAAATTCCTTTTATTCTCTTGCACTGTCCTTGGGACCTTATGGAGATTCTCTGGGTTCTACCTTATGTACATGGTCAGTGTCTAACCTCTTTTCACGAACTCTGCTGCTGTCACTGTCCTCTGAGCCATAGTCATCCCACATGTGTGTTACTACAAATGTCCTGTTTCTTCCCTTGGCCTCTATAATCTGTTGACTACATGGAGATTAGCTCTTAGCTAATCACATCAGCCTCCATCATTCCTCTGCTTGCATCATTCCTCTGGGCTCACCACTCTGTGAAAAGTTCAAGTTCTGACAGGAGTTTACAAGACCTTGAGGCACACGTCTCTAGAGGTTTCTCTGTACCGTCTTCTCCTAATTCCATTTCCACAACAGTGACCGCTCTAATACCAGTACCCTGCACTGGAGCCTTCACGTTAGTGATTTCCTTCCTTCCACACGGCTCACGGTGCTTTCTCCCCCCTTTAGAGCAGTGGTTTGCAACCTGGGGACCAAAAGATCCTCTCCCAGGAGTCTCCTAAAGACCTTTGGAAAATGCAGCTGTTTACATTATGATTCATAACAATAGCAAAATTACAGTTATGAAGTAGTATGAATTTACATATACATGTATATATATGTAAAATTGTGGGTCATCACAACATGAGGAGCTGCATTAAAGGGTCATAGCACTAGGAAGGTTGAGAACCACTGCTTTAGAGGGTCTCTGCTCACAGGCCACCTCCCAGTGATGCCGTCTCTCTTTATGTATAGAGTAATGTAAACTATCCCCACTCCTGACATTCTGTATCCTCCTTAACCTTCTAACTTATTATAACCTGTTTTATAATTCACCACATGGGAGGACATTGTTTACCATCCGACCACCCAACAAGAAGGCTGGCACCCCATGAAAGTCAATATCTTGTCTTCTTGTTTCCCAAATACCTAAAGCACATAGTATTCAGTTAATATCTTTGAATATACAGTCTTAGACCTTTGTCATTATTTTTTCAAAACTTAGGCCATGGATGTTCCATGGGTGGTAGAGTAGCAGTTTAGCAAGCACAAATCTCCAGGTTCAACACCCTCAACACAGTAGAAAGGACACGCAAGATATTGTATGTCTGTGTCACAGTGACAGCACAGGATTTTCTTCTCTGTCTTTCATATCCTTGAAGCAGACAGACGCCAAAGGGTGAGTGCAATAGCGAGGCTATATGCATGAAAGTGATTGCTTTAAGGGTCCAACAGATGAAAACCAAGAGGTTTTCAGTGACAGTTCTAAGTGGCCAGGAGATTCCCACCAAGAGCTGGTCCATCAGTGAGGTACAGGAGTAAGTCACCTTCTGAAGAGTCTGTTCTAAAAGGGCAGGAGAATCTACCAGTGAAGATGGGAGTCTTCCAAGGGCCTCTCCAAAGGCTTTCATGGAAAAGCAGGCAAATCTACAGATAATGTGGCTTCCTCCAAAGAGCGCATCTCCCTCTAAGGACTGCGAGAGAATCTACTGCTGATGTCTGTCTCTAAACAGCAGGGGCATCTGGGAACTGGGTCCCCAATCGAGAGTGAGGCTCTGGCTCACAGCCAAATGTGACTAAGAAAAGGCTGTGTCCAGGGTTTTAATAGAGTCATGCAAACTCTGTCTGATTGTCTGTGTGGTATGCAAATAAAATAAAGATTAAGGATCAATCAGTAGATATATGGGAAGTCCAACAAAATAAGAGCAGATTCTCAATTAGGCCCAGGGCTCCATTCTCCACCCCACCCTTTTGTTACTTCAACATACAAGAAGAGTGGGGTAAACCCCCTCCCCCATGTTTTCAGCATTTGTTCCTAGATTCAGGTATTAACTCCCATCACATCCCAGACCTTCTCCAGTTCCCATCACCATCACCACTACCCCACCCCGGGAAAAAGTCCTAACTACCATCAAGACAGGAGTGACAGCCATTCTAGCTGATTCAGGCTAAAGAGGTGTCACGAAGAGGCAGAATTAAGTGTTTCTTCAGACACTTACTTAGTGGTCCCTGGCCAAAAAGAAGGGTCACTTCTATATATCATTCCATCTGAATGACATTCTGGAGGTTGAACAATTCTAGGTGAGAAGAAATAGGTTTGTTAGTAAATTCTATAAACAAGGCTGAAATAACAGGACCAAAGAGAGCATTTGTAAAGGCCCTGAGAAGGGAAGCAACCCTGATGCCCAGGACCACATTTTAGACCAAGAACCCCATGTTTCTGCTAGTTGTTAGTGGGCCTTGGAGACATGCTTGATTTGTATCTCTAACTATTTTTTGATTAGTGAGTATAAGAACAACATTCATTCCTCCTCTAGAAAGAGGCATAGGCCCTGCCACCTCTTTCAGTGGTTAGAAGATCAACTCTCCTTTAATTCTGGAAGGTCACAGATGTCAAATAATCTATCTGGCCCTAGGGTGCAACAATACATTGTGCAGTCTTGCCCAGGCTGTCATGGAGACTCCTTAGACACGCTCCGATACTGGAAAAGAGAGGTAATTAGTCCTCCCACACAAATACTTAACCCAGCGGCTACTCCCAATGCCAAGGAAGAGAAATGACTTGGACAGCCTGCTTGGCCCTGATATCTGCTGATGAAGAAGTAATCAAAAGATTGGCTACTGGAAGCTATGTGAGGTTTAAAGAATAGATAAATTATTATGCAAGTCTTTGGCCAATTAAGAAGGAGCTTTGGTTGAAAGTAGTTCCACATAAAAAGAAATTATTCTTAACTGTAAACAGGTGTGTAAATCTATTGCTGTCATTTTCCCAGGTTGATTTTTGCCCTATCAAGGATACTCAGAATGTGAGGACAGGAAGACTGGGAGTTCAAGGGTGTAGTATAGAGACAACAAATAACCAAAAAAAAAAAAAAAAAAAAAAAAGATGATAATGAATAAGATGCAACAAAGGTGATATAGAAAGTAGATAGAAAAGGATCAGGTATGCTAACAGATTAGCCAAAAAAGAACAATGTGTCTCTAAAGGAAGAGGACCCAGAAAGGATGCCAGATTCTGCTGCAGAACCTTGCACCATAACAGTGGGTGACTGTAGGTGAGGGTCTTAGGCACAGTGAGGTAGGAGAAGGAGTGATTAAGAGACATAAGATGTCTGTGTCCTTCCTGGTCCCACGCCGGCTGGATAACTTTTCCTTAGAAGACTTAAACAAACGTATGTTCACCCCAGCTAAGACACCACTGAAAGACATAAGAAAATGACTCTACCTAAAACCAGCTCAGGAACCCAGTGAGCACACCAAGGTAAGTGGCAAAAGTATGAGTTGGGGCTTAACTGCAGGAGCACAGATGACTTCAAAGGCAGGGGCATCACCAAAAGGCCCACCAAGCATGGAGGAGACCGGCCACGGCATTTTCATCCCTGAACAACTTCCAGGAAGCTAGGTGGGTTGGAAAGTCTCCTCTCCTCGGCTAGTGTTACCTCTTCTCTGACGGTGAGGCTGAATAATAAAACATGCCCCTGAGAGTTTTACTTCCTGAGTCTTAAACCTCCCTCCAGGAAGGGTGTTTCAGTTCCCCTCCCGGGCCACGCCCGCAAGCAAGTGACCCAGACCCCGTGGCTTAATCTGACTTTGGCATGACTGTATTGAAGACATGTTCGTGGGAGATGTCTGGGTGATGACATGATGATAAGAGAATAAATCTCACCCCGTGGCTGCAATTCAGTGGACAATAACTAAGAACCTAGAAATCAAATGTTAGCAGTGTAAGCAGGGTGGAAATTGCCAAAGTGTTGAATGCGTTCACCTCTGGGAAGTGTGAATTGCGATTGAGGAGGGATGGGACCAGAGCCCGCTGTTTTCATTATAAGCTGTATAGAGCCATTTGTCTTTTTAAACTATGTCCATGTGTTCCTTTTATAAAAATAAAAATTGAATTTCTGGCTGCTGTGCTGAGAATAGGTTGGAGGAGAGCAAGAATGGCACCAGGGCAGCCCATTGAGTGGTCCAGGGGACAGATGATGGAGGAACGATAGCAGAGGGGAATGGATGTGTTTGCAAAGTTTTGGAGACAGATTCAACATGACTTCCTGAAGGATTGTATACAGGCAGCAAAAAGGGGGGGGGGAGATAAAATATGTTTTTAAGGGATTTTGCTGGAGAAGCCTGGTAAATGTGGAAGGGACTAGGATGAGGTAAGCTAGCCACCAGGGTATGGAATCTAGGGAGATTATTGTTCTTGATGTCACATGTTCAGGGAGGGCACTTGCAAGTGATGGGCTATTGTATGGTAGGCCATCTCTCTCCCCACTCCATCCACACACTGGGGGATGGCTCTCCATGTGTGGTGCCCTCAGCAGCTCCTCTTAGCCTCATTTTGATTGTCAGCCTTGACTTGCAAGGCAGATTCTTACGACATTTCCTGAAATAAGTAAATTGTTGAATCATCCGTTGGAGGTCCATAGGAGGTCACCAGCATGGCAGAGCAGAAGCTCATGGATGCAGTCAAGATGAAGGCCTAAGACCTAGAGAACTTTCTCAGCTGCAGGCACCCACGTTTAGCTAACGAAAGGTTTAGAAAACCTATTGATCTGGGAGTAGAGGTGGTGAGAGCCCTAACATTGCCTCTCCCTCAAGCTACATTTGTATTAAAGGCCTTAACCTGTGACTTCCCCAATCCGACTTCCATAAGCGCATCTCTGGGCATGGTGACACGAGTGCACAGCTTTACGTCTCTAAAGCAAATCCCTCAGGGGCTGCTGCAGATGAGAGCCCTGAAAAGCATGCAGTCCTTGCTATGACATATCAGATAGGGGGGACAGCTACCAGTGTGCTCGCCATCCCAGCACACAGCCTGTGCAGGATGGCACACCCACCCACGCCATGCCCCAGGTCTGGACAACCGTGCATACCAATATTGCCTTCATCAGCTCTGTAGCCCCACCTACCAGCCCTAGAGTGTTCCAATCACAAGCCAGCCAACTCCATCAAGCCTCACTCCCAAGCGCTTGAATAGTTTGTTGTAGGATTCTATTACTGCTTTATAAAAATGAGGAAGGCATGAAAAGAAAAATCAAATCGCTCACACCGGGAAGTATTACACAGCTCATAAGCTCAACACAGACAACACAGAAGCATGAAAGTGGGGTTCTGCAAGCATTATTAAAAGAAGCAAATGGGATCTCTATATGGAGGCTCAGTAGACTCAGGTTCAGCAGTGTGCATGTGTGTGTGTGTGTGTGTGTGCGCGCGCGCGCGCGCAAGTTGTGAAACAAACCATATTAAAAAGCGTAAGAGCTAGAAAATGCATTTTCAAAGCAAGTTTCTAATAAGCATGTGGTGTGTCTGGCATCCTAGGGTATTTCTCTTTCCCCAGTCCTTTAGCTGGCTTGCTTTTTTGTTGTTGCTGTGAATATATGTGTGGGAGGCGTGCATACTTGTGTAATGCATGTTCACGCATGTGGGAGCACACACAAATGCAAGTGGAGGCCAGCAGTTGACACCAGTCTTCCTCAGTCACTCCTCACTCTATTTGCTGAGGAAGGGTCCCTCACTTAACCCAGAGACGGCCAGCTTGCCCGGGGACTCCAAAGATCTGGGATTACAAGCAGGCCACCGCAGCCACTCTGCGTCCCTCAATCGCCCGTTTAATGTAGGAATCCCAGCCATCACTTCTTCACGGTAGATACTTTATCCACGGAGCCATCTCCTCAGCCCTTTTTCTCATGGACAATTTTATCATATGGTCTGTACATCCCAATTTCATTCACATTTCAGTAAAGCACATGCCCCTAAACCATATGCTCAACAACTGAGAACTTCATCACAAAGTGCTGAGACAAATCCTTTGTCCCACACTAGATTTGGCTCTCTTACACACACACACACACACACACACACACACACACACACACACACACAACTGTTCCTTGTGTTAAGTTAGATCCTACTCGTCATCAGCATTAGTGTCTCTCCCGCACTCCCAAGTGCTGTTTCACCATGTGGAGGAATCTGTAAAACTTCCACCCTCTTCCTCACAGGAGAGTTCTTCAAAAGGGAAGACAGCTGCTCTGCTCGCCGGCCCTCCTCTTCAGATGAAAGTGCTCCCACTCAGCCGTTCCTCCGGGGAGCTGTTATCTGGTTCCACCACTCACCGTGGATGTGAACATTGCAGCAAAGCCTCTTGAAGCTAGGCTGCCGTTTTAAAGATGCATGTTGAGGAGGTCAGTGGTGGCCTTTGCTTTTACTTCCAGAACTTGACTTCCAAACATCCGTCTTAAGGAAATCATCACACACCAAGCCACGGTAATAGAAAGCGAGTGGGTAAAGCTATGTTAAATGCGCATGAGGTTTAGCACCCTACAACCACCAAACGCTGCTGTTTGGAGAACAAACGTAACACATTTCCCATGTGCAACACCCTCGTGTCCACACTCACACATGCATAATCTTTTATTGAAGAAGGAAGAAACACATCATTGGTGGTATGATATGATAACCCTTTTATATTCTGTATACATTTCTCAAATGTTCTATGCAGAATACGCAGTACTCCTAATACACACACACACACACACACACACACACACACACACACACAAGGTCACTGGTGTGGTGATGCATGCCAATAATTCCAATACTCGGGATGCAGAGACAGAAGGATCAGGAGCTCAAGACAAGTCTCTGCTGCAGAATCTGAGAATCTGAGGACAGCTTGGGCTACAAAAGGCCTAGTCTCAAAATTTGAAAGTCTTTTTGTAAATTTAAAGATACTTAAAATAAAGTGAAACAAAAACTGATTAAAAAAAAATGATGCTAGGAATTGGGCCCCCTGGTGACTCCTGTGGTCTAGAACAGCATGGGGAATTGGTCTTGTCCCAAAGCCTGGCAGGTGCTGCTGGTTCCTATTATGGATGCTTTCAACCAACAGTCCTGAGACAGCGCACTGCAGGAGCCACCTTGCTGGTGGCACCGTGAAGGTGATGACTTTCACACCAGTCAGGGCAAGGACAAGCATCAGAAAGGGCCCAAGGCTGAGGAAGGCTGAAGGAACAGTAAGTCCACATGCTCCCCTTCCAGACAGACTTTCTCAGTTGTTTCCATACATTAAGGATGTCCAGGAGGACAAATTTCACCTACACCAGGGAACCGCCTGGGTCTCTAAAATGGCCTGTCTAGCTGGGTGCCTTAGGCCATTCGTGTCCAACTTTTTGACATTGCAACGTGACTCATGTTCGTAGCTATCCTAGGAAGTGTGTAACATAGAATCACAGGTAGAGAGCTGTGTGTGCTTGGCATAGAGGTGACAAAAAGCACAGGGACACTTAACTATCCATGACTTACCCACCCTCTCTGAGCCTCGGTTTCCACCAGTGGGAGATGAAGGCTCTACTGACCCAATCCCTGGCTTATTATATGGGTTTTAGAATCAGTGCACACACATGTTTAGAACTCTTGAAAATAAACCACCAGTGGCCACATGTGACATATGACAATCCTAGAGAGGAGACCTGTACCTCCTGGAGTGCTCAAGTGGTTGTCCCTGCAGCTTTCCTTGCTCCTGTCTTCTAAGAAGTCTCCCGTGTGTGAAGAACCTACAGACACAGGAGTGTTCATATTCTGGCCTTACGCTCTTCTCTGAGAGTGATCCAGAGCCCTTCCTTTCCCTCTGGCACTCCCTGGGACCCCTCGGCAAGTCTCTGCTGTGCACGTCACCACAGTCAGTACATACGGCAGCGTTACCACCAGCCAGAACCCACATCCGTCTTCTCACAAAGACCGGATGAGCCACATGCTCTCTTGTGAGCCAAGTGTCCAGGCCAAGAGAGCGTGAGAGGTCACCTCTGTGTATGGGCAGGTCTCCCTCTCAGCAAAGGCATCTCTCGATAAACGGTGAGTGTTGCCACCTCTCACTGGAGGAGTTCGAACAATGTACACTCAGTCTTTTCAATCAGCTTTGTTTCCACGGGCTCTGGCTTCCGTGGGGGGATGTTTGGTTCATAAGGAAATGGGATTTCCCCTCCAATATTCTTCTTGGATGACAGGTCTGTGATTGGAATCAGGGCATGAAAAATCATGCCCTGGTGGTTATTTCCATTAGTGGCTTCTTGACTCGGCAAGGACACCTGGAACACAGCGCTTAGGGCCTTCCACCTCCCACCCCTTATGGCTCTGGCAGGTCCCAGCAGGCTGACCCAGAAGCTTTTGCCATATCTGAGCCTGTGATAATGGTTGGAATCTTTGAAAGAGCCCACTGTACCATCCTTTCCTACATCATCGTCCTGTATGTCTCTGCTCTCATCCAGACTTCTTCCTTCCCTCGGATGTGCACATGAGCACACGTGTATACATATAAGCATGCCCACTTGTGCACACACGCCCACGCAGCAGATTCTTGGCTCTTTATAAGGTATGGACCCTAGGAAGTACTCATTTATCATAATTAGTAAGAAAGGGGAAAAAATGTTTTCTTGCATAAGTTGCAGGGTGCCAGAACCCCAGTAGGGCCCTGAGCGAGAGAGACAAAAAAAATAGAAAGGGATCTGGATATTCAAAAGTTGAGTAAAATAAAACCGTACTCCAGTCACCCTTAAAAGAAGATTCTGGGAGAAAAAAGAGAGAGAGAGAGAGAGAGAGAGAGAGAGAGAGAGAGAGAGCGCTGTGGAAGTAGCAGCCACGTAAGAGCTGACTCAAGAGTCTGCCTGGGCCTGGAGCTCTGGAGGACAGCCACACATCTCTGTCACCCTCATTTGCAGCATACATCCATGCGTGGACAAGTACTCAGGAATTCTTGGTGACTGTGGACAAGGAGGAGCAGCAAGAACTGGGGGTAGATACCTCTGCTCAGAGATTCTACCGTGCTACTTACCTACCTGGGGCCAGGGCTCAGGGAATAGCAGTGCTGACCGAGCAGGCTATGATCTCCAAGAGCTTGCCTCCACAGTAGTCAGGATGTTGTCAGTAAGAAGATGCCTCCTTCCACTCCCCCTCCAATGCCAACCATGGCAGCTACCTCTGTTCTTGTGTACCTGGAGGAAGAGGAGGAGAAGTCACACCAGGAACAGGCAGAGCAAGCAAGTGATTGAGGTTTATTTTGGCAGGCGAGAATGCAAATGCAAAGAACACCTCCAGAGTGGAGGGAGGGCTGACCCAGCCTGCCTCTGGGTAGCTGGACTCAGCCTGCCACTGTGCTTCCTCTGCCCACCCTTGGGGTCATCCCCTTCCTCGGACAAGCAGAAGCTGTCCTGCAAGCCTTCTTTCTCCACAATGAATCCGCTGCTACTAGATACATTAGATGCAACTGTTTGTATCAAATTGTAACTGCCTGGGAGCTGACAAGTTTACTAAAGGGAAAGAGTGCCTTGCCTTGCGCATGCTCCCCCAGAGCTTCCTGGGAGCCTGTTCAGAGCCCATGGAGACCAGTTTTATCATTCATTTTTCCCAGAGCCCTTTCCTCCTATCTAGTCGTCTTGGCTATCCCAATCTAAGCTGGAAGTTCTCCTACTACCCTTCTCAGTGTCTCCCAACCTCGCTGTTTTAACATTAATATAATTTTAAGCCTCATCTCCTAGCAAAAAGGAGACTGGACTAAGGACTGCAAGGGCATGATGTCTACACAGCAGTTGGAAAGCAGGTTCCCAAGCCAGCAGGACAGCACGTGAGTGCATCATGGTGTCCAGGAGTGGTATCCTTGCCCATCTATAGAGACATGATCGGCACAATGAACTCCCACCCCACGAAAACTTGTCATGACAGAAGAGCCCTCCCAGGGCCCCGGAGACTGGAAGACTTAAACTTTCTGAAGTGGTCCAGGAGAACAGTGGGAACAGCGGGCAAGCTAGCCTCTGAGTGAAGACAACTGCCTGTGTGCCAATGGACCTGCCAACACTCCTGCAAAAGAGCCCTTGCCTTTTACCCTAGAGCCTAAGCACTGACTACTGGCACATCCGCAGCAAGCAGCCATCTATAGCTTCCAACACGCTGCTGAGAGAAAATAAGTTCTGACCTCACCACCAGACCCCTTGATGTCAGGCCGGGAGTCTGAGCAATGAGGTAAAAAAAGAAAAACTCCCAGAAAGCAAGCGGAAGGCAGCTCTTCCTGCAAGTCTCTTGTGCTGTTTCTCTGAGATCTTTAGAGATGGCAGTTCTAAGAGTGTGGGCAGAAATGGGCGGTCACTTAATCCAGCCCACAGTGAAAGAATGATTCCTCTGCAGAGGCTCCTGCCTCCTGGGAATGTATGAGTCCTTAGCGAGGCTAGACAACCGCCATAAATGAACCCATGTTTGTTTATGGCCCGTCATCTTCTCTACATAAACTTTCTATGGAATAAAGAAACACATCTTCCATTGATCGCGAATGAAGTTTGCCAACCGAAATCTGGAAAGCAGTGTGCAATGGGGATTTTAAATTCTATTTCCATCCTTTTTTTTAACAGAAAACATCTAGAAATAACTCACCGAAGGCTGTTTGGGTAGCCCTGCTAAGCCATTGGGGAGCTAGTGCCTTTCTGGCCCTCACCTTGCTTATTTTCCTCCAGATCTAGCTCTGGTCTTCATTTCTATACTATACTGAAAATCCATCTAATCCAGGTGAACTCCAAACAGCAAGATAGAAAAGAGCAAAGGGCAAAAAAAAATGTGTATGTGTTGTGGACCCACTCTTGTTTGTTTGTTGTGGTCCTAGGAATTAGACCCAGGGCATCTTGCATGCTGTACAGCAAGCATTTTACCACTGAGCTAAACCATTACTCTCTGCATTGTTAGTGTGTGTGTGTGTGTGTGTGTGTGTGTGTGTGTGTGTGTGTGTTGCTGCTGCTGCTGCTGCTGCTGCTGCTGCTACTGCTGCTGTTGTGCTGGTTAGTTCTAACTGCCAACTTGACGCGACCTAAAATCACGTGGGAATAGACTCTTAATGAGGAATTCTCTAGATCTGATTGGCCTGTGGTTGTGTCTTGATTGTACAGTGAAGGGTACTGTACAATCACTCTCAACGTGAGTGTCACCATGTCAAGACCTGGGCCCTGAACTCTATAAGGATGATGAAAGCATGAAGCAGACAGCATGGAAGCACTTGTCTCTCTCGTTGCTCTAGACTGTGGGTGTGACAAGTTCCTACCTTGACCTCCCCTAATAACGTACTGTACCCTAAAGCTGTAAATCAAAGAAGCCCTCCTGTCCTCAGGTGCTTTTTAGAGTGAATGTTTTATCACTGCCACAGAATGAAATTAGAACAAGTAGGTTATGCCTGTGTGAGGTGTATGCACACAGATGTGTGTGAGTTCACGAGCCTGTGCAAGCTGTGCTGTCCCTCTATACCTGGTTTCTTTGGGACTGAGTCAATCAGGTGGCCAGCAAGCTTCATTGGCCTCCCTGTCTCTGTCCTCCACAGGGTTGGGAGTTCAGCACACACAGATTTTTACACGGTGCTGGGATCAGAACCCTGATCCCTCATTTTTGCACAGCAAGCGCTGTTACCCACTGGGCCACCTCTCCAGCCCTTTCCTACCCTGTCTTAAATGAGTGGTCCTTAAAATACCCACTCAACAAATGTCTCTAACCCCTCACCACTCAAAACTATGCCATCTATTCTGCACGAGGCCTGGAAATATTGTTTTTCCTGGTCACATTTGAGACGCGGCAAAAGGAGATTTCTGTTAGTTCGGAAAAGCAGAAAGGACGCAGTGGGCAGCTGGCAGCTGGCATTCTCTATCAGGTGTCTCCTAACTGCTCCTGCCTCTAAGGACCCATGTTCCCTAAAGGGTCTGGGAAATGGATCAAAGGGAAAGCAGGAATGAGGATCAGAGGTGTAGAGGAGAAGGGAGACGTGAGCACCCCTATGTGCAGTTCAGACAAAAGCATGTATAGGCATGTGTTGCGGTGACCAGTGGTCAGTTTGCTGAGGATGCAAGACTTTCCATGATGAAACTCAGACAGGAGCCGGTACCATGGTACAGCTTCTGCCTGGTGTGTGTCCTCAGTCCTCGGTACCACAAGAAAACTGAGACAGTTCCAACAAAAAAGGGGAAGGAAGCCACCCTAAATGTTTACAGACTCGCGTGAGGAGTTATTAAACAAGCTGCCCTTGACCAATGCTCCCCAAAGCCCGTTCTAGAGGCTGTAAGGTCAGACTATTTTCCTAATGACCTGATTTATTCAGGCATTTCACACTCTCCTCTCTCACTGTTACACAAAGGAGGTCCCCAGAGGATAAATGGCCTGTGAGCATTCAGGAGACAGTGAACACAGATGGAAATGGGATCCAGCTTCCTTCAGCTCCTCAAGGAAAAGGAAGTGAAAAGTATATCTTAAAAAAAAAAAAACCCTGTGCCCACAAATAAAAGGACAAATCTCAAACACCAAAAAGGTTTTAACTACCTGTAAAATAATTCACTCTTACTATTTGATCCTGATTTAGAAAATAGTTATTTTATTAAAAATATGTTAACTCACAATGATTTGCTGCAGTTATTTTAAATGAGATTATAAGTCAACTTACAATATTTCCTTGTCCTTCATTTCCAATATGGTAAATATTAGCAGTTATATATAGCGAGGTTTTCTTATTTTATGTGTTTTGACTGCATGTACGTCAGTGTACCAAGTGCACGCAAAGCCTGTAGCAGCCAAATAAAGGCACCAGATTCCCTGGGACTGGAGTTACAGACGGTTAAAAGCCACCATATACTGGTGTTGGAACTCAAACTCTGGTCCTCTGAAAGATCAGGCACTGCTCTAAACTGATGAGCCCCTATAAGCTGAATATTTAAAGTCTTTTGGCATTACCAACAAATTGTAAAAGTTTAAAGGCATCTGAGAACAGAGATCCACTGTCCTAAACTAAACTGTGGAGGAGAAGGTGGAGGATTACAGTATAGAATCTTTTGGAAATGAAAGAACAGAATTAAAATGAAGAACAAGGCCCCTCTGCAGCAGTGTCTGTGTCAGAGTGCGGCTTATGTTCCTCTGCGTGTTCCTGTGTGTGTCAATGTCTTATTGCTGTACAGCTCAAGGTGTGACCCACAGACCATCTCCAGTCAGGGAACTATTCACCTTCAGTTATGGGGAAGGTGAGTACAGAAATAATAGCAGCTTTAGAAACTTCTACAGCAACTGGGAAAAGCAACTTGATATTTGTTGAGCTGATGGTTGTTATTTTGCTAGCAATTTCTCTTGGTTGCTTTTCACAAAAGTATTCTGTGATGCTTTGGGAAGTTAAAAAAATATGGTCATTTCATGCTTGAGATGAGCCAGAAAGGACTAAGTACTAATTATTCAGACAAAAAGGCAGGGCAGGGGGGACATAGAATGGATTTTATGGGAAATGTGTGCTTTGAGGAAAACTCTGCATGGTCTATGACATATCCCTCCTGATAACCTGATCCTAGCCTGTTCCTGAACTACTTTACAATTTTATAGATTATGTATAACTACTAGCACTGTGAAATGATTTCTGCCCATACACATGCAAAAACTGTCAACCAACTGACTTCCTCCTTCTCTGTGGAGAAGTCCAGTTGTGCCTCCAAGTTTATTATGTCAACATTCCTGGTCTTGATATACACTCGTGTGTGTGTGTGTGTGTGTGTGTGTGTGTGTGTGTGTGTGCGCATGTGTGATTTGAATTCTCCTTGGACCTAATAACAAAATCTTACAAATCTCTCCATCCACGTATTTTACTTAAAAAGTCATTAATATGCATTCATTAAAAATAATACATTATTTTGCCTTATTGAAAATCATTGCCCAGTTTATAAAGTGCTCCTCCTGTATCTTACCGTTGATGTAACTCAGTTACTCTCTGGAATTTTTTTTCTGTTCTCTTTCTATTGACATGTATACACTACACTCCATACATTTTTTTTCTTATGCCTCAGATTCTCCTGCATTCTAGTCTTGGGGTCTTTATTATCTTGGATGCTGAATAGAAAAAAGAATACAAGAAGTCATAATAAGCCAAATAAAAGCTGTTCAAGCTGGGAAGAGGAAGATAGAAGGAGGAGAAGAAAGGAATACAAAGAGAAAGAGAGGAGAGAGAGAGGGATATTGAACACAAGGGAACAAAGAGATCATTACAGGCACACACATTCTCATGCGTGAACTACAGATACCTGTATTCCACAGCTGTCACTGAACACCTTTTCATTTTCTGGGCAAGACTGTACCTCTACGAGCCCAATAGCTTGATGCTTGGAAGTGAGTTCTAACGTAGTCATCCATAATAAGACCTTTGTCATGAGGTCTAGATGTTGGAAAGGCTGCTATGAAACATTTATAGATTATGAATCAAGATAATGGCCCTAGCCTACCCATGATCTTCCACAGCTGGCTAGGGGTTCTGTCTGCCTTATGCAGTCAGAAATAATGGATAAGCAAATGCAAAGAGGCAGATCCCTTAGCACTGACAACCCTGAGTTTCAGAGATCCACAAGCTGGGCTTCCACACCCATAAGCTTATGTCTCTAAGCCGAGACACTAGAGGAGCGTGGCTGTAAGCTTTCAGAGAGGTTTATTGTTCTAGGTGCTCAAACAGAAGCTAATTGTGCTGGGCTTAGAGCTTTCATAGCTAGCAGCTAGAGTTACTGTTCCTGAGCAGTGGTTGTCAGCATCCTCATCTCTTCAACTCTTGGCAGCTCTCCCAAGCTCTTCTTGTGTTCAAAGCTTTTCAGTCCTTGTAGCTTGGGCTCCTATCCTTGGCTCTTGACAGCCACTCATCTTCTACAATCTCAGTTTCTCTGCCACCCTTCATAGTCTTAGCAC
Source organism: Psammomys obesus (assembly GCF_907164565.1). Classification (NCBI taxonomy): domain Eukaryota; kingdom Metazoa; phylum Chordata; class Mammalia; order Rodentia; family Muridae; genus Psammomys; species Psammomys obesus. The sequence continues at coordinate 12,139,364 of NW_026596120.1, forward strand.
CTCAGATTCTGCCCTGAGTTGCTCTCTGGAACTCTTCAGCTACCTACTAAGGTTACAGCTCAGAGCTTTGGGTACTAGGGTAGCTTTAGTGGATTTTTAGAACTCTTAACTACCTCACCACCACCACTGTCACTGCCAAGCTGAAAGCCTCAGAGACTTGTCTGCTTGGTATAATAAGTTCAGCCTCCTCTTCCCATGACAAAGACCATAACCAAACAAAAAGAAGAAACATTCAGGAAAAACTTTTATTGTCATAACAGTGGACTACAGTAAGCAGGAAAGATGTCTCCCAGATCAATCAAAAGAAGGAGGAGGAAGGAAAGAAGGAAGGAAGGAAGGAAGGAAGGAAGGAAGGAAAGAAAGAAAGAAAGAAAGAAAGAAAGAAAGAAAGAAAGAAAGAAAGAAAGAAAGAAAGAAAGAAAGAAAGAAAGAGCCAGGTATGGTGGCACATGCATGTAATGCCAGCATGTGGGAGGCAGAGGCCAGCCTGGTCTACAAATCAAGTCCAGGATAGCCAAGGCTACACAGAGAAACCCTGTCTCAACAAAACAAACAAACAAAAAAAAGCCAACAGCTAGCTCATATAATCAAGGGGGGGTAGCATGCTTGTAGTTATTATAAGTTCACCAGTCATATCCTTTTATATGCACAGCTTCCAATTTCACCAATTACAAGCTTTACATAAAAAACAATTACAAGCCAAAGACCAATCACAGACTTTTTGCTGAGTCACAGAAGAGGCACACACACACATACTTTTTGAGTATAGCTGCAGGGGAAGCAAGGTCGTCATGAGTCCACAGAGATTGGTCTTGTCCAGTGGAGTCTTCCAAAGCAAATGCAAGCTTCATGAAGCTGTCGTGACTGAAGAAAGGCAGGAGTCATAGCTTCAACTACAACTATAGTTCTAGTGCTCTACAGTTGGAGTGCAGCTTCCTCAGATTAAATATGGAGTGTTAAAAGTTGCCAAAGAAGGCTTGCTTGTCTGACAGATTCCCACTCAAGGCTGTTAGACCCAAGTTAAGGGTTTGTCAGCTACCTTTCAAGGAGCTTAACAGGCAGTCCTAACAGCTTAGCTTACTTAGGGGGTAGACATTAAAAGATGCTTGCAGTAACAATCTATCACAGAATCCTCAACAGTACCTGCCCATGCTTTAATATCTAGCCATCTAGCCATGAACTCTTAAGGAGAATTGGATTCGCCTTTACCTGTTTCACTAAGGGCATGTATGGTTTGGATGTCTAAGGCTCTGCTGATGACTATAACTGTTATTCCTTGTACTCTTCAGTATCTATGCCTTGCCGTTGGCTGGTCTGGGTTCTGCCGAAGACCAGCTTTGACACAACAGGGTAAAGTGAGGCAGGGCATAGAGTCAGCGACTGATCAGCCAGCAGACATTTCTCTGAGTGTAAAAATGCTTGATTCTGTAGGCCAGAACTGATTGTAACTGGCAGGGGATACTATTGATAGTATCCAGCGACGAGAGAAAAGGAAAGAAGAAGTTTAAAAGATCATAAACACACACACACACACACACACACACACACACACGATAGATGAAACAAGACAAGATCCAATGAGCAAGTTCCAACAAGCTTCGACAATTTCACACATACACATACATACATACATACACACACACACACATTCACACATTGGGTGAGTGGAGCAAACTCTGAAACTCAAGCTACAGCCAACTTTATATACATACACATAAACATACATGATGATTGAATGGATGGAGCAAACTGCAATGGTTCCAACAACTTTTCCCCCGCAGTTTACACATCCAAGCAAAGTCTTTTAGGCAGTATAAAACTTACAATGTGACTGTATTTTATTTTTCTTTTAGTGAACTATTACAATGAGTATACACAGCAAAACATGTTCCCCAATATCCTCCCATGAGCAAATGTTTTACATATTATGGGTGAGAAACAGTTATTCCCAAGACCCCATCATACATTTGTATCTAAGCAACTTGTTATAGATTAACAAAGTGAAAGCACGCAAGGTAATTTTCTTACTGACAGGCTGTGTTTTGTGGTTACAAAGAAAGAATCAATTAACTTAAAAAGTAATCTTATAAAAATTTTAAAAGAATCACAAAGTTAAACTTTTATATAAAAAAACAGTCATTTCTACTTTAAATCCTCAAGGTGCACATCTGTTCATTAACAATTTTTATTAAATCTTATCAGGAAGCTGAGGGCAGAAATGGGTACAAGAAATCAATCATCACCTTGACCACCAGCCCAGCTTCAGTGAGAGAGTCATGTCAGCCAGTTCTAATTTGGGCTATTTTTCTTGCTCCCTAACCTCAAAAAGTCCCTAGCTCAACTCTTTCGAGTGTACTTCTCTGAACTTTAATTGCTCCCAAAGATTTTCTACATCAGAGCCACCAGCAAAAACATCTTAACCTAACCTTACTAAACAATCTATCTCCCCGATTTTTTTTTTTTAAGGGTGGTGGCCATTGTTAACAATCTACATCTCTAAGTTCTCTCCCAGCGTGGCGGTGGAATCAGTAATCTGCTCCAGCAGCAATGCCTGAAGAAGATCAAGCACTATTATCTACCAGGGACACTACCCTGTGAGGGGCTGGAAGTCCCTTAGAGTTCTCATACAACCTCTGTATTATGAGGGATGTGGCAAGCACAGGACGACGAGCAGAGCAATGCTCCGTGACAGCATGAAGTCCTCAAGACACGTGGTCCGCAGGGGATCTGCCTCTCTAAGGCACAGACAGGGTGGTTGTGCCAACCAGCGGGTCACATTCCATGAGTTCTGAAGCTATTCTGCTGTTCCTTTCCTGCATGGCCCCTGACACCGATCATTGTCTTATCAATACAGACTCCCTTTACACTTCTGTCAGCCCGCTTCTAAAACCTCTTCGCCTGCTCTATAGTCTCCTTAGTTTGTATATATTCTGTAACTCACATAGATAAATAAAGGTATTTCATATCTAGGAGGGTGAATATTAGTAGTTAAGATTCAAATAGAAGGCTTTACGTTTGCTGCAGCCAGATAACCAAGGTACCTCGCAACATATTGCTACTGAAAAGGCAGCATCTCATAAATTTATTATTATTATTCAATAAATTCTGATAACCTTGGAAAGACGCAAATGTGTTCACGTATGTTTCTGGTATAGTGTGTTCACGACAGTTACTGTGGTACTCGAGTACTACAAACTCACTCCCAGGCCTAGAGAGGTTGCCAAACACAAGCATGCAGCATCGTGGATAAGGGTTCCCTCTCTCAGAGACAAGCACGGGAGAAACACCCTTGCACAGGGAGGAGGATGGTAACAGCTCTTCTTCGGGCAGACCGTGACACGGTCAGTGCACACAGCCATCGGTTCCCTCCTCAGCTTGCCGCAGTCTGAGCTGAGTCGGAGTTAGAACTCATCCACATGTTTTCCAGAGAGCCACGTGAAGTGCTGAGAGTTTTTGAGAATTTGGGAGATTAAGGAGGCACATTTACAGAGTGTCAGCAAATGTGTTGCCCTATGCCTTTTGGGAATTTATCCATGCTGCATTTTTCTGGGTCATTAAAGCTGTTCAACGGAAGCACAGAAAAATCTGGGCGCCCTGTAGTAAATCACTTGACCTCTAGGAGCTGTGAGCTTACAGCAAGGCGGGATGGAAGGCAAAGAAAATTTGAGAGGCGCCTCCTCATCCTAAAATCTATTTCAAGCCTTATGCCAGCCGAAAAGGAAGAATCCCGCATGAGCTACTTAGGAACTTTTTGAGATGTATGACATGAGAGCCACCAAAACAGCACACATGGCTGATGCTGCAGCAATTATTTTGACTTTTCTCCTGAGGAGTCTGTGCCATGCCATGCCATGCCCATCTTGGTTTCCACAGCTTTTCCTTGGGGCGCATATACTCCTATCCACCCTCTGGGTTGCACCTTACTTTCTTCTCAGCACCTTTACTCTTAACCCCCATGTTGTGAGGGTTACGATAAAGGATCTATTATTAGGGGGTGGAGAGAAGGCTCATTGATTAGCAGCCTTTCCAGCTGGCCAAAGACCCAGGTTCAGTTCTCAGCACCCACAGGGCTGCACACGACCATCTGTAACTCTAGTTCCAGTTCCAAAGGCTCTCATTGCTTCTTGTGGACTCTGCATGCAGGCAAAACCCATGCACATAAAATAAAAATAAGTACCATCTTCAAAAATACATCTTTGATTAAATCTCCAACTCTTTCATTGTAACAGTTAGTTCTAAAGTTCTTCTCAGTTTCAAAGACACAGGAAACACCCCCCCCACACACACCCAGTTTGGCCTGAGTCAAGTTCCCTAAAAATCTATAGGAACTCATCAAGACGCTGTGGGTGACTATGTCTGTCCCGGACTACTACCAAGACTGGAGGTGAGGAAAGGAACAGTATGGTAACACAGTGTCTTTGACATTGCTTCACTCCGTAGGAGCATGGTATGGCTCACTGGAGACTGCCATCAGAGAGGAGTTCCTGTCCTGTACCTAAAAATCCCTTAGTAACGCCTGCAGTTTTCATAGATGCGGCTGTATGCTCGAGTCAGAAACTGTCCTCATGGTTGCTGCAGAGCCAGCTTGGTGAAGCACTGGGGTTAGTCAGGTGTGGGCATTGATGGACTCAGAGTGAGATGAGGGAATCTTGAAGGCCCAGAACAGACAGACATCCCCTGCCAGCTAGAAGCTCTTGGCAGATCAAGACTATGGCCTGCCAAGAACACTGCTGACCCCAGCCCAGGTCAGAAGTGTGCTCAGGCTTTGGAGCTCTCCAGCCTGTCTGGCACACAACAGCAGGTGTGTGTGTGCGCTCAGTAACTTGAGCCTACCTTTGGAGGCTTCAGAAGTTGAGAGAGGACAGACAGCTCTTTCTTCAGACAACCACAAGACCAATAAACAAGTTTTCAGGAAGATCAGGGCCAACTCCAGACTCAGCAGGGCTGGCTGTCCTTTTAGGGACTTTCTGAACCTGTCTTTTCAGTAGAGAGCCATGGCAGCGGTATCACAACCATTCCGGTTGGCCACCAAGCCGGGTCCTTTCCATTTATCCCTCCTATAGTCCCAGGAGCAAAAGTCAGATGGGCCCAGGTGAAGGCCTTACCCCTACCACAGGCCGTTCACTGACCTTGAGCAAGCTGGCTAACCTAGGGCTTTTGGGAAGTAAATGGGATCTACAGTAACTTTAGCAGCCCAGAGCCTGGCACAGAGCGAGTCTCGGTGCATGACAGAGCCCTGTCCCTCCCTGACCCATGAGGACACAGAAGCCCACTCTGGCCAAAATTACACTCTAATCTATCACGCAGTCACCATCACCAGCCTGGCCTGCTGCCCTGCTCCTCTGTGGAAGCCCTGGGGAAGTTGTTCTCAACCTTCCTAATGCTGTGACCGTTTAATACAGCTCCTCATGCTGTGGTGACCCCCAACCATAAAATTCTGCATGCATCCCTCCTGCTCTGCTGTGGATTGTGACGTAAAATGTGAATTGTAATGTAAATGCAGGGTATCTGATACGGGACACCAGTGGAGTCACAACTCACAGGTTGAGATTCACTGTCCTAAAGTGAGACACCTGTGTCCCTCTCTATGCTCATCAGCCTTCCCAAACAATGGGCCTCAAAGAGTGAAAATTTCTCCCCAGGAATCCCACACTAGGAAAAAGGAAAGGCTAAAATCTCACCATTTGCCTCTTAGGGAGAGATTTCACACTGCTCCGGAAGCTTCTGTCATAGTTAAATTAACAGATGCACATTCCTTTGCTTTTGTTTGTCTATTCTACAAAGTTATAACACTGCTACAAAAAAAAAATGCCAAAAGAAAACTACATATCACCGTGCCTGATTTTGCCAACCAGTAAATAAATCCATTTTTCCTTTACTGATTTCTGTTGTCTATGCTGCAGGTTTTTGAGCCTAAGTGTCGAGTAACAAAGAGGAGCAACCCTCTGCTCCAACGATCCAGATAGGACATGGCAGTCACCAGCTGAGACAGGACAGCAGCGCCTATCAGCCAAGCTCTTTCCCTCAGCTCTACCGAAAAACAGAACATTCTCTGCTCTGCAGGATGCCCTTGGGTTTCTAGTCCTCCTTCCTATACCTCCAGAGTATGCCACCATACTTGTTTTTCACAGAGCTTTGCAGATGCTAAGCAAGTTCCAACGTAGCTGCATCCTCAGCCCAGGAACATCCTTCAGAAAAGGGCTAAAGATCTAAAGATGAAACTCTAGAGATGCAGCCTCGAGTTATCTTATTCCAAACACAGAGCAGAATCAATATTCAGAGCCAGAGACTGCATGTCTGGGCCCAGACTCTGAGATAAAGGGTGAAGGTTAAAAATAGATGGGAATACACACACGCACACACACACACCACACGCACACACACATGCATACACACGTGATGAGCATCCAACAGAGGCTGTTCAGCCATGGCACTCTCTGGAGTGTTGTGTACTACCATGACGCTGCCCACAGCTATGCGTGTGTTCCAGATGATCACAGCTCCCAGCCCACCCCCAAACAAAACCTGAATGCTGTCACTTCTTCTCAGCATAATCTAATTTGGTATGAACACATTTATAAATAAACAGTTTGGCACGGAGTTACGAATTTTCTCCATTCAGGAAATTTTGTACAGTATGCTTTTGATTCACAGAGGCCCACTTAACCCACAATATGTTGGGAAGTTGTCTTCTAGGGGAAAACATTTATATTAGAACTCATTAGACATAGTCTAAGGTCAACCCAGATTCTGGTCCCTCTTCCCCCCTCCACTCAGCCCATGTGACCCCAGGGACCAACCCTAGACCCAGGGATGGTAAGGCCATTGTGATAAGTACATCTCTTGCCAGTGTCACGTTCAGGGATAAGGTGTCCCTCTGAACCCTTTTTTTTTTTTTGTCTTCACTTTTTTATTCTTTATATATAAAGACTAGCACGATCAGTTTCACTGGGTATTGAATAGTAAGGTCACTTAGTCCAACTTAAGGAAGCTTAGGTCCTTCGGGTACTGACAGAACCACTGACGGCCCATTTCTGGATCAGACCTTGGTGGCTAGAGCAGATGTGGCAGGAGCGAGAACCCTGGCCCAACTTTCATGGGTGTCTCCAGACCTGCTGGTGAACCATCTTGCCTTCAGACAGCCAAGGAGGAAAAAGGCCCCTCTGAACTCTTGAGGTGCAGGAACAAAGGAGACTTAAGTTGGTTCAGTTAGACTGAGGAGCATCCCTTCTTCTGTGAGTGTGAGAAAGGTCTTGCGACTGTCTTGCTGAAAATTAACATCGGTCCATGCTGTCCCTGTCACGCCATCTTACATGCAGAGCTGAGGACCGCCTGAAAATAAAGTACTGCCGCTGATCAAAGGGCAGGGAAACCAATCTTGTCTTCACTGAGCCACCCCCAGCTCATTTCACCTCCAGACTTCTTATTTTACAACATGATGTAAATGGTGTGTTAAATGTGAGGGAGTTTTCTATTATTCTAGGAAGGAAGAATCTGCTTTGCTGGCAGGACCTAAGCCTACAGATGAATGGAAGAGCTCCACTCTTTGAGATAACAGCCAGTTACAGTGGTGTATAATCCCAGCACTGAAGTGAGGCAGGGGAATGGTTAAGTTGGTGCCCAGCATGGACGTACACAGTAAAAACCTATCTCCAAAAAAGGCTAAGTAGGTAGTGGGAGAAGAAAGTAATGAAAGAGCCCATGTTTAAGCAATCAGGTCATTTGCCCACATGAAATTACCAGAAATCATGAAAAGGAGAGCCTGGTTTGGACACCAGAGAAAGAAGAGTTGAGACAGAGTTTCTAGCTCCTGAACCACACATGGGAGAAGATGCTTCCCCTCAAAGCCCCTGGGCACTAGAGTGAGCTGACCATGATCACATATTGCTCATGATCTCCAAGCTCTCCATCATCTGAAAGAACTTCTCAGAGCCCCTAGAAGTGTGTCCTTTTGGAACCTAAAACCCTTGTAGACAGCTTGCTTCCTCTCCCAAGAACTTCCTTCCAACCTCTGATTCCTTCCAGCCTCTACTGTACTCGGAGATCTTTTTACTTTCCCCTCAGGCCAATAGAAGATGTTCTTAATACCTCCCCCTGGACTCAGTGGATTCAAATCCCCTTCCACGACAAAATCCGGATGAGAAGGGGAAATGTCAGAACCGTCTATGATTGTGAAGCGTCGTAGCACACACCCACTCCTGTTTCTGTGAGCCACACCCGTTATGCCTGAGACTGTGTGGTCTGCAGAGGATCTGGCTGGGCCCCTGCTCCGTAGATGAACAGGTAGCTCAGGTCTATCCAGTGTGTCCCCCCCATTATTTTAGGTTTAGGTAGATGAACCCCAATCAAGTCTAACAAAGTTGATGAATGGATGTTGGGAGGATCCTTTCTCTGCTAAACCCAGGAAGACAGGAGCCTTTGAGCAGTTACTGGGGCCATGTTGGTGATTGATGAGAAGAAACTTTCTGACAAGGGAGCATCGTTCAAAAGAGGCAGGCAGAGAGAGAGGCAGACTTCATCCTGATTACATCATTTGTCTAAAGCCAGCACCCTGCATCTTTCACTTAGATGAATTTATACACACACACACACACACACACACACACACACACATACATGTGTGTATGTGTGTGATTTTAAATGCTATAGTTGGTTTTTCTATCATTTGTAACTGATGAGTCTAGGTTAATAACAATTCTCAACCTTAGAAAAGAATGACATTCCCTCTCTCACTATTCCTGGTTTTATGTAAGAGACCTAGGTTATTCCTAATGGACATAGCTGTCTGACCTTGAACAAGCCACAACCAAGTGTTCTCAACAGCAAATGAGGGTGTTCAATCTCCAAGGGTTTTTTTTTTTTCTGTCCTGAAATTGTATAACAACTATGAATAGTCTCGTAGCAACCTTCACCTTCACAGAATTAGATACAATGTTACTTTCTTCAAGCATATAAATTTACAACATTAAATATAATTTTAATAGTTTAATGACATGCCAGATTTGCAAACTATTGAAGGCCTCTTTGCTTTGGCAAGGCACATAATAATTCTCACATTCATGACATACAGCTGTCATCTCTAATTTCTCACTCTTTTAAAGATTTTTGTTTTTATTTTAATTATGAGGAGGATTGTGCATATGAGTCTGGTACCTACGGAGGCCAAAAGAAGGCATCTGATCCCAGGAACAGGAGTTCCGGGCGATTGTGGACCACCTGATGTGGACGCTGGGAACTAAATCCACATCCTCGGCAACAGTGGCTATGCACCTCTCCTGACTCTTGTATCTCATTTCCAGTACCTGAGAACATCCTCTGCCCCTGCCTACTTCTGATCCGTAACACCTAGTGTAGCTTGGCTAATCTCTCCTATGGTTAACTTTCAACGAAACATAGGTTGTTGGTACCCAGCAACCGTGTCCCCAATAGAACATTAACAAATCAGAAGAGACAAACTTGAGGCCTAGCTCACCTTCCTGCATCCCTGCCTACTTCCTAGTTCAAAACTAACCACTTCTTTTGGCAGGTAACAGATGCATCTCTCAGTGCTCTATGTCTTAGGTGAACTGACTCAGAACTCAGTTCTCTGGGACTCTCATAAGTAGCTGGATTGGGGAACTGATTCTTCTGGCCTTCTCTTCAATAAAACCAACTGATGCCTTGCTGGCCCATTTCTCAGGTGTAATGGGAGATAAATGGACTGCAGCATACTCTGTGGCATCACTCGAAGGACTCTCTCACAAAGAGACTGAGCTGCTTGGTCCATGCCCTCAGAGTCCTGGATGCTCCAGCTGAATGCAGGAGGAAGAGGCCAGGTTGCCCTCTAAATGCAGCTGTGTGATTATGGCAGCTGTGAGCTCTAGCACGGCAGGACACTGCTCCTCCAACATCTCTGTGTGTGCTAGCTGGCTCTCGACCCTTTTCTAATTTCAGGTCTTAGTTTCTTCCAGTGTAAGGTGTGGCTGTGAAACTCACTGGGGTAACTGAGACCCCACTGAGGTCAGACGTGTAAAACACCTACCACATAGTCAAATCTTAGCAACTGTAACAACTTGAGTGTCTTGAGAGAAGGTGCTGCTGCTAGTCAGAAACCACAGCAGTCCCAGCTGCCTCCCTCCCTCCTTTCCTCCAATGGGATGGATAAACTCCAAGGGCTTATTATGCTAGACTCTCCTGCCTCCCACCATAGCCTTACCATAGTCCCACCTCTGGAGAACCCGGATGGAATCTATTCTTGACCTCCTTACCCCATGTAAGGGCTTCCTTACATTCTTGGTGTCATTTTTATCTGAGACTCTAATGACAGTTCTGTCTCTCAACCTCATAAAAAAGAGCCACACATTTCATGGGACTCACAGATCCCCTGGGGTGCCTTAATTAAGATGTCTGCCTTAGCTGACCTTCAGCAGTTCCTGGCCCATCTGTCCTCGGGCCAGTGTCCCTGTGGCTCACATGCTCACGGATCACCTGAAGGCACAGGGTAACAGTCCCTCACGTCACAGTTTACCAAGTGCCGCAGAGCAAAGTGACACACTCTCTCGTCAGCAGCAGTGGAAGCCAGTTCTGTCCCCCTCCACCTCCCTTTCATGCTTCTGTCTCAAAATACAGGCTGTCTTGGCTCTCTCAAAATTGGGTGGGCCCTCACAGAACAGAGGGTCCTGAAGAGGGTCTACTCCTCCACATTCCCCTTGGGTCCTTTCCAGACCTTGAGACGTTCCCTCCTCCCAGACCCGCCCCTACATGTCCTGAGAGCCACCTGTCCTGTGGCTTCAATAACAAGTGCCACCGTCCTGTGTAAAGCTCCTCTGGGCTCAACCTCCAGGGCAAGAGGGGAGAATTAAGACACCAGAGTTGAAAGATGCTGGCTTCAGAAGCGAGCACTAAGCAGATCTTAATAGCAGAGTTTCAAAGGCACGTATGGAAGTCCAGGTAAAACTCCAGCCACCTTCTCCACCCGCTGGCAGTCCCCAGCCTCTCCACATCCCTTTGATTATTCTGTTCACCAAGCTACTAACTTTGGGTCCTACAAATGCACTAGAATCTTGTGCATTTCTGTGGGAAACATTTGACGGGGACTCTAGGTCTCCCCGGATCCTGAAGCCAGAGACTCCTTTTGGGAAATAATGACCTTCTAGAGCTGGAATACTTAAAGTCATGTGATGCTGAGGAAACTGAGGCTTGATAAAGTTCACTTCTTTTCACAGAACCAAGGCAGGTGTGAAAACTGACTCACCCCAAAAGACGCAGGAAACATTTGCTTACACTCAGACTGTCCACAGCCCGCCCTCCTCCATACACCTTACAAGAGTCCATACAGGCCCACAGCCCAAAGAATGAATTCAGTGCACAATGACACACCCATTTCCTCAATGGCTGTTTCTTGCTTGGACTTGACAATGCTAAATGGCCCACCTTGACTTAATATTATAAAGATTATTTCCAAATAAAGTCATATTCTGAGATACTAGAGGTTCAAGACTTCAAAATATGAACTTGGAGGGAGACCCATTCTGGCCTTTAATAGTACGTATATTCATAAAAGAGAAAAATTGTGACTCTCTTGGTAAGACAGCCCAGAAGGATGGCCTGGCGAGCAATTTTGCATAACTGAGTGGGAGCAGCTCTTACACCATGGTAAGGACAGCAGTCCTGCCATGGAGGCTTCTCAGCAAAACGCTGCTTCTGTTACCGTCCCCCAGCGGAATGGGTTTCTGCTGGGGTCTATCCTGTGATCGCATGGTGTTGAAACACATCAAGCCAATAGAGGTAAACCTCAGACAAGCCTGGGTCCTAATGAGCTATGGGGTAGCTTACTGCTGTCAACATTCAGTTTTCTCACCCATAAAATGAAGCTAACCTGTTCCAAACACTTCACAGGAAAAAAGGGAATATAAGACAAATCAGTGGCCTCATCTGAACAGTAATTACACCAAATAAATAAAATAGAGTAAAATGTTTCGTTTTTCCTTAAGCAATCATGTGCCCCTGCATGCACACACACACACACACACACATACACACAAATACAAGCATGCATACACACACAGCATGCATACTTATACATATACATCAATTCCAGATATGCATACACACATACATGCATGCATACAGAAACGCATGTATGCACACACATTAAACACAACCATGTGTACACATGCATACATAGACACACACACACCATGTTCACAGACAGGTATATCAGTAGTGACGTTTCATAATGGCGATGATGTGGGCAATGCGCTCTGGATTGCTGACTGTTTAGTTAAGATGTGAATGCGCTTTGAAGACAATACTCTTAGTCCTGATGAAGGGCACATATAGAGGGCTCACTTGCCACTGCCAGGAGACTCTGTGGGTGTTGTTCAGAGGAAGGGACTGAGCAGGGACCTGAACAAGGAAGAGGCAATGGCTGGCCATTGGGTAGAAGGATGCTTGAACACTCGCCAGCCCTGGGTGTGGTGGCTCTGCAGTGAGGTGGTCGTGCACCAGGCTCCTAGACCTGGCCTTGAATCCCGCTGTACAAACTTGAATGAGTTACTTAGACTTATTGTGCCTTAGTGTCCTCAGGTAAAATGGAGCCAGTTATGGCATCTGCTTCATCAGTGCTGTGTGGACCTCGTCTGGGTTAATATCTGAAGAAGTCTTAGAATGACGCCTGGCATGAAGCAAGTGACCTGTGGCTGTTAACCACTGTGGCTCACCCTACTCATTCACAAAGAAGAACTGATCAGTTGGTATGTACTAAACTCTATGCCAATCACACACACAACCCTGCCCTCTGCTCCCCACAAGCACACAGCAGAGGTGCAAAGCCCTGCTTGCACAGTGTTTTAAGAAGATTCACAAAGTGCATCCCAGAAAGTCGTGGAAAGCATATGACTAGCACGTGACCTGACCTGGATAAAGGCCACGGGCATGGAGTCAAATGTCCAGAAAAGCACCCCAAGACCTCTTGCAGTCTTAAAGAAAGAGTAGGCATGTTTCCGGGAGGAGGGAGAAGAGCTGTGTGTGCCTACAGAGAATCCACGGCAACCAACAAGCCACCCTGGCTTGGAGGAACCCGGCATGAGCAAGGGCGATGGGAAAATCGTCTGAGAAGCAGGTGGGAAGTAGGGCCTGGTAGCCCAGTGATTTCTGCTAAGGACTTCAAATGAATCCCTTGCTGGGGTGATCAGAGAGTGGCATAGTCACACTTGTGTTTCAAGCCCAAGTGTGGTCATAGTTGTGAAGGGGTAGGAGGGAGAGAACACTGGAGATGTGGTACTCAGCCATTGAGCAGACTGGCATGCGTGACAATAGCGAAAGGGATGCAGACAGAGAAGTGATGTTAGCGATGATGAAGAGGGGACATAGCCCGACTATGTGGCAAGATGAAAATATGGTGGGAGAGAGGTGTTGCAAACTTGAGTGACTGTGTCCAAAAGAAGGGATGGGGGTCAAAGGGAGCAACCTAAAGCCCCAGCCATAGGAATCAGGCTGTGAGCTCAGGGTGATGGAGTAGAGAAGAGCAGGAGCGGAGCCTGGGGCTGGGGGACGAGTTTCCAAGGATGACTAGAGAAAACAAGGCCCACTGGAGAAGACAAGGGAGAACCAAAGCACTCAGCCACATGGAGTTAGAGACTAATCCTGTCTCCTACCTCAGAGGACCAGGAACATGGAACCCACGAATCCAGTCTGGATTTAGCCACCAGAGGGCAACAGAAGGCCCGGGGAGTGTGGGGCAAGAGCAGTAGGGCAGGGTTAAGAGGAAGAGGAAAACAGAAATAGTGAGCAAGGGTTGGTGTCCTTGGCCACTCTTTGGAAAACTGAAGTGCCAAGGGGAATGGAAGAAGCATGAAGAAAGCGCTAACAGATGGAGATGGAAAGGCAACAGGAAACAGTGCTGTCCCCAGGAGACAGTAACAGAATGTCTGCTACTCTTCCTCCCCTACCCCCACCCCGGATCTAAGAAACTAAGGTGTTGGGCAGCTTAGCTGAAACATTCTCATGTGGCCGGACTTTCAGCAGAACCAGACAGAGAGGCTCGGGAAGTAATGGAAGAGCTTCCATCTCATTCCACAATCCAGTTCCCAATGCCTCACTGTTGCAATTAATTTAAAGGTATGGTCTAATAATGTCTATTATCAACCCTATCATTATTATGGCAGTATTATCTAACCCTCTATCACAGTCAATAAAGACACAGACACCTGATAGATTTTTAGAATAGCCTTATTTCACCTGGGGCAAGGCAGACATTACCTCCTAAACCTTCTTTACCTGCCAAGCCCCAATCCCACACCATCTGCTCTAATAATTTCTGTCGGGGCTACCTCCCATCCATAATCCCCAAATACGAGCTAATGTTCTTCATCTAGGCCAATTTCCTCCATCCAAGCCGATCCGGCCGTGTGCTTCTCTTCACGCTAACCCATCCAGACTCTCTGCTTCCTTCCTCCTCAGGCACCTCTCTCTTCCCACGAGCCCCCTGTCCTCAAAGCCCTCCAATTTTGGCAACACCTCTCTCATTCTGCCCTGCCCAGCCTTAGGCTTTTTATTGGTCAAACAGGAATAATTTCTTAGACAAGGTTTACACAACAAGGATAGGAATACATGAGAATGTGCTCATCTGGGTAACAGCTAGATCTTGGGGGCCAGTAATTACCATTAGAATACCTAGCACTGGGCCAATGCCCAACACCTCACTGTGAACCTGGTTCTCAGAGAAACACGGCAGTGTTTGGTATGTATTTTTAAAATCTGATGTGTTCAAAATGTTTATCATCTTAAGGGGTGATTTTTTTTTCAGTTTTTTTAAAAAAACATGTTCCAAAAATTATGCATCTATTACAACTAGCTCAAAATGTTTTCATTATATCTCCAAAAACTTGTGTCTATTAACAGTAACTCCCTCACCTCTCTAGCCCCAACCACTGATGTAACATTGTCTCTTTGGTTTTACACATCTTGGACATTTTATACAAATGGAATGAGGCAGTGTGTTTTGTGACTGGGTTCTTTCACTCGGGACAGTGCTTTCAATGTTCATGCCTGTTGTGTGGTACCAGGACTCTGTGCCGTTTTCTCTCAAAATAATAATCTGCTGTATGGATATGCTGAGTCTGCTTACTGCTAAAGTAATGCGCTCCTGGGATCAGTCTTAATCAAATCAACTATGAATCATGCTGCCACTCCATCTGCATTTTCATATATTTTCAGTTCGTTCTGAAGTATGGAGTCATGTGCTAGGTATATGATTAACTTTTTGAAATCTCAAAGAAATTATTTCCCCACGTGTCTCTACCCTTTTCCATGCCCACCTTCCAGGGGTAAGATTCCAATTCCTTCACATCCATGAAAGAACTTGTTACTGTGTGCCTTTAGTTAGAGCTGATTATTACGGCTTATGCTCGCAGACCTCTAATGACCCACACTGCTGGGCCACTCTCGATGGATTTATTCGTCACTGATACCACTTTTGGAGAGATGTGTATTCAGAACCTCTGCCTGTTGTTTATCTGGGCTTTTCTTTTATTCTTGTGTTGTGTGAGCTCTTCACAAGGTCTACCCAAACATGCCTCAGAAAGTAGATGAGTTGAGATCTTTTATTTCATTCAGTGAGTTGTCTTTTTACTTTCTTGATGGTGTCTTCAGCTGCACAGAGTGTTTTTTGGGTTTTTTGTTTTGTTTTGTTTTTGTTTTGTTTTACCCTGAAAAGCTCCAGCTCACACACTTTTCTTTGGTTGTCTGAGAAAAAAATGGCTGGCCCAGAGTCCTGGAGATTTATACCTGTGTTTTCTCCTACAGATTTTGTAGTTTGGTGTCTCACATTGACTTAAACCACACCTTTTGAGCTAATTTTTTGTTTACAGAATAATAGAAGAATCCAAATTTACTTTTTTTCCATGTGGCTATCCAGTGAGCCCAGCACCATTTTTAGAAAATAACCTCTTAACCCTACCTTATTGCCTTGATGCTTGTCAAATGCCAAGTGACTGCGTGTGAGTTTATTTCTAGACACTCAGTTGCACTCTATTGATCTCTGTGTCTATCTTTATCCCACTGTACAGTATTGATAACTACAGCAATGCAGTAAGTTTTTAATTTGGAAAGTATGAGTTCTCCAACTTGCTTGCCTTTTTCAACATTATTTAGGCTTCCCAGAATTTTATATTACCATATTAATTGAGGCTTAGGTTATTCAATTTCTACCCAAAAAAAACCACTGGAATTTTGATGTGCATTGTGTTAATTATGTAAAACAATTTAAGGACCTTAATATAAAATCCTCTATCCTATGGATGCAGGGTGTCTTTCAATTTTAAGGTCTTTGATGTCTGCAATGTTTGTGTTTTGCCTTGTCAAACTTATTCTTAAGCGTTTTGTTCATTTTGATGCTGTTATGAATAAAGAAATCATTTTCTTTATTTCATTCTTGGAACATCGACTACAAGGACATAGAAATACGACTGACTTTTCTGCTTTGATCATTATCATATTACCTTATTAACTCATTTATCAGATTAAATAGTTTTTTTCATAGATTCCTTAGGACTTTGCATACATAAGGTCGTGTCACCTTCAAATAGCTCTACTGCTTTTTTTCTGATCTAGATGCCTTTTATTTCTTTTCCTTGGCCAGTTTCCCTGAAGGGAGCTTCCAGTACAGTGGTGATAAAGGGAGGAAAAGTAGACATTCTTTTTTTGTTCTAGATCAGAAGTTCTCAGCCTATTGGCCATGACCCCTTGAGGGTTGAACAACCCTTTCATAGAGGTTGTATATCAGATGTTTACACTATGATTCATAACTAGCAAAATTACAGTTATGATATAGCAACCAAATAATTTTATGGTAGGGTCACCACAACATGAGGAGGAACTTTTTAAAGGGTCACACCTTCAGGAAGGCTGAGAACCACCATTCTCGACCTTAGGGTTAATTTTCTGTCTTTAACCATTGAGTTTATAACTGTCCTGCTTTCATGGCTGCGCCTTATCAGGCTGGAAAAACTCCCTTGTAATTCTCATCTGTTGAGTATTTGCTGTTATTTAGCATTGGAGTCTTAACTATTTTTTTAATCTAGCAAGACAAGACCATCTTGAGACTATGTCTTTCTCAGTAGGTCTTTGTCCTACTGGTATGAGTGTAATGCTTGTTGCTTTCCTTGTATTGAACTAACATTCCTAGAATAAACCCCACTTGGTTATGATGTATCATCCCTTCTATTGCCAGATTTGATTTGTCTGGCATTGTTGTTATTTGTTTGGGTTGGGTTTTTTTAAACATGCTACTTGCTAGCACATGCTTCTATAGCAAACAAGATGTTTCCAGTGAGAGAGAGCACTTCACCTTAAAATTAAAGCAAAAGTCAGAACCTGACTCACATTGACCCTAAACAACTTTGTATCTTACCAAAAACCAATTACTGAAGCCAACAGAATGAGATTTACTGATTAGCTTGGACCTGTATCTGAGCATGGGATCAATACCCATAAAAGCTTGATCAGGGAGGGGACCCAAGATGGTATTGCCAATTGCAGATGGTGTCTGAACAGAAGGACAGCAGTGATTGAAGAGCCACAGACAGGCATGGCTGTAGACCCCAAAACACCAGCATCTGAAATAACTCATGTTTTCCAGGTGAGAGGAGAGCCCACGGTGAAGGAAACAATCCTATCCAACCTCAGGTCACCCAGCTAATCCCAGGTAAATTTCCTGGGTTCTTGCTGGCAAAGGGTCCCAGGGCCTCAGCCTCTGGCCACCCTCCTATCTCACCCTCCTGGGTACCAGGGGAGTGTGGCTCCAACCCCTGGCCTCCTGACAGCTGGGATCTACAGAAACACCCCAAGCTGTCACTCCAAAGCTCAGTCTGTCTCCCTAGGTTAACTAACCAGACCTCTGGGCTCTCAGGTTCTCCAAGATGGCTTTACAAGAGCGAGTACAATGTCTGGGCAGCTGCAGCTCATTAATCTCAGAGCAAGAATGCCAGTGGTGAGATAGCAGGACTTCCACTGGTGAGAAGAGAGCCCCCAAGCTCCTGAGGAGTCTAATTGGTCCTCGGGATGATACATCTGAGGAGAGCCACAGTAATTCCTAAGAACCACCCACCAATCTGAGAAGAGCTATTGCCATAACATCAAGCTTCCTGCCCACAGCTCTTCCTACAACCCCCCAACCCCCACCCCAGAACTTCAGAAGGCACCACAAACTAATAGTCAACACCTGAAACAACCAGATGGCTAAAGGCCAGCAAGAAGCACAACCAACAGAAGCCAGAGCTATAGGGCATCTACAGAACCCAGTTATCAAAAGACAAGCAGCCCTGGATACACTAATATGACTGAAACACAGGAAAATGACCTTAAATCTATGCTTATGAAGATGATAATGGAGGAAACTAATAAAATCCTTAAAGAAATATGGGAAGATACAGCCAAACAGATTGATGCCTTTAGAGAGGAAATTAATAAATCACTCAAAGAAATACACAAAAATACAAACAGGAGAAAGAATTGAACAAATCATTTAAAGAAATGCAGGAAAATACAAACAAAAGGGAAGGAAATCAATTAAATGGTTCAAGATCTGAAGATGGGAATACAAACAATAAAGAGAGCACAAACTGAGAAAATCCTGGAGTTGGACACCTTCAGGAAGAAAACAGGAACTACAGAGGTAAGTATTGCCAACAAAAGATAGAGGAAAGATCTCAGGTGTAGAAGATACAATGGAAGAAATCAATGCATTCATTAAAGAAAATTTTAAATCTAAAAAATATTCCTGACACAAAATATCTAAGAAACCATGAAAAAATAAAACACAGGAATAACAGGAATAGAGGAAAGAGAAGATTTCCAGCTACAAGGCCAAGAAAATACTTTCAACAAAATCATAGAAGAAAATTTCTCCAATCTAAAGAAAAAGATGCCTATAAGCATAAAAGAGGCCTACAGAACAGCAAATAGATTAGATCAGAAAAGAAAATCTTCTCTCCACATAATAATCAAAACACTAAATGTTCAGAACAAAGAAAAAATATTAAAAGCTGCAAGGGGGAAAGGTCAAGTAATATACAGTAGCAAACCTATCAGAATCATACCTGACTTCTTAGCAGAGACCATAAAAGCCGGAAGGGCCTGAGCAGATGTCTTGCAAACCCTAAGAGACCACAGATGCCAGTCCAGACTACTATACCCAAAAAAACTTTCAATCACCATAGATGGAGAAAACAAGACATTCCATGACAGAACCAAATTTAAACAATATCTATGCATAAACCCAAACCTACACAAGATACCAGAAGAAAAACTCCCACATGAAGAGATTACCTACACACAAAAAAACACAGGATAGAAATAACTTCACTACAGTCAAACCAAAGTAGACAAACATACAAACACACTACCACAACCAACATCAAAATAAAAGAAACTAAACTTCACTTGTCGTTAATCTCTCCCAACATCAATAGACTCAACTCTCCAATAAAAAGACACAGACTAACAGAATGGATGTGTAAACAGGACCCATCATTCTGCTGCATACAAGAAACATACCTCAGCCACAAAGAGGCATTATCTAAGAGTAAAGTTCTGAAAAAGGGTTTTCCAAGCAAATGAACCCAAGAAGTAAGCTGGAGTAGTCATTCTAGTATCTAATAAAATACTTTCAACCAAAACTAATCAAAAGAGATGAGGAAGGACACTTCGTATTGTCAAAGGAAAATTTACCAAGATGACATTACAATTCTGAATATCTATGCCCCAAATACTAGGGCACCCACATTTGTAAAAGAAATGTTCAATAAGGTGCATGCAGTGGTGCACACCTTTAATCTCAGCATTCTGGGAGGCAGAGACTGACAGATCTCTGTGAGTTTGAGGCCAGCCTGATCTACAAAGTGAATCCAGGACAGCCAAGACTACACCCTGTCTCAAAAAGCAAACAAACAAGAAACATTAGTAAAGTTTAAATTATCAATCAACACGCATTAATAGTGGGAGACTTCAACACCCACTCTCACCAAAAGACAGGTCACCAAAACAGAAACTAAACAGAGAATAATGACACTAATAGATGTCATGAATCAAATGGATCTAGCAGACAGATACAGAACTTTTCACCCAAACACAAAAGAATATACTTTCTTCTCAGCACCTCATGGCACCTTCTCCAAAATTGGCCATATACTCATATACTCAGTCACAAAATAAACCTCAATAGATAAAAAAAAAAAACCTGAAATAATCACTTGTATCTTATCAAACCACCATGGACTAGGCAGACCTCAACATAAAAAAATAACAAAAAGCCTATACACACATGGAAACTGAACAACTCTCTACTCAATGACAACTGGGTCAGGAAAGACATAAAGAAATAAATTAACGACTTCCTAGAACTTAAAGAAAATGAAGGCACAACATACCCAAACTTATGAGACACAGTGTATGAGACACAATGAAAGCAGTGGTAAGAAGAAATTCATAGCACTAAGTGCCTTCATAAAGATATTGGCGACATCTCATACAAACAACTTAAAGGCATACCCAAAAGCCCTAGAAAAAAAAGAAAGAAGCAGACACACAAGGCAGAGTAGATGGCTGGAAATAATCAAGCTCAGGGCTGAAATCAATAAATTAGAAACAAAGAGAACAATTCAATTAATCAACGAAACCAAGAGCTGGTTCTTTGACAAAATCAATAAGATAGATCAACCCTTAGCCAAACTAACTAAAAGGTAGAGAGACACTTTCCAAATCAACAAAATCAGAAATGAAAAGGGGGACATAACAAAAGACACTAAGGAGATCCAAAGAATCATTAGATCCTAACTTCAAAAGACTATATGCCACAAAATTTAAAAATCTAAATGAAATGGAAAGTTTTCTTGATAGATTCCACTTACCAAAGTTGAATCAAGATCAGGTAAACAAATTAATATTTTTATATCCCCTAAGGAAATTGAAGCAGTCATCAAAAGTCTTCCAACCATAAAGGGGGGGGGCAGGGAATTCTACCAGAACTTCAAAGAAGAACTAATACCAATACTCTTCAAACTATTCTACAAAATAGAAACAGAAGGACCATTACCAAACTCATTCTATGAGACCATAGTCACCCAGATACCTAAACCAAACAAAACCCAACAAAGAAAGAGAATTTCAGACCAGTTTCCCTTATGAACATAGACTCAAAAAATACTCAATAAAATACTCACAAACTGTATCCAAAAACACATCAAAAATATCATCCACCATGACCAAGTAGGCTTCATCCCAGGCATGCAGGAGTAGTTCAATATATGGAAATCCATCAATGTAATCCACCGTATAAACAAACTGAAAGAAAAAAAAAAAAAAAAAAAAACACATGATCATCTCCTCAGATGACTTAAAAGCATTTCACAAAATCCAACATCCATTCATGTGAAAAGTCTTAGAGAGATTAGGGATACAAGGCACATACCAAACATAGTAAAGGCAATATACAGCAAGCCTCTAGCCAACATCAAACGAAACAGAAAGAAACTTAAGTCAATTTCACTGAAATCAGGGACAAGACACAACTTTCCACTCACTCTGTATCTCTTCAATACAGTACTTGAAGTCCTAGCTAGAACAATAAGACAACTAAAGATCAAGGGGATACAAATTGGAAAGGAAAAAGCCAAAGTTTGCAGATGATATGATAATAAACATAAGTGACCCCTAAACTTTTACCAGGGAAATCTTACAGCTGATAAACACCTTCAACAAAGTGGCTAGAGACAAAATTAACTCAAACAAATCGGTAGCCCTCCTGTATACAAAGACAAATGGGCTGAGAAAAAAAATTAGAGAAATAATACCCTTCACAATAGCCACAAAAAAAAAAAAAAAGATAAAGTATTTTGGTGTAACTCTAATCAAGCAAATGAAAGAGTTGTATGAAAAAAAACTTCAAGTCTCTGAAGAAAGAAGTTGAAGGAGATATCAGAAGATGAAAATATCTCCCATGCTCATGGATCAGTAGGATTAACATAGTAAAAATGGCCATCCTGGAGCTAGAGAGATGGCTCAATGTTTAAGAGCACTGTCTGCTCTTCCAAAGGATGGGAGTTCAATTCCCAGCATTCATAAGGCAGCTCACAACTGTCTGTAATGCCATTCCAAGGGATCTGACACCTTCACACTGATAACATCAAATAAAATTAAATATTTTTTAAATGGCCATCTTACCAAAAACAGCCTACAGATTCAATGCAATTCTCATCAAAATACCAACACAATTCTTTACAGGCCTTGGAAGAACAATTCTCAACTTCATATGGAAAAACAAAAAAAAAAAACCCAGAATAGCTAAAACAATCTTGTACAATAAAAGATCTTCTGGAGGAATCTCCATCCTTGATCTCAAGCTGTACTATAGAGCAACAGTAATAAAAGCTGCATTGTACTGGCATAGAAACAGACTGGTGAATCAATGGAATCAAATCAAAGATCCAGAAATAAACCCACATACCTTACGGACACTTGATTTTTGACAAAGGAGGCAAAACCATACAATGGGGGAAAAACGATAGCATCTTCAACAAATGGTGCTGGTCTAACTGGATGTCTACATGCAGAAAAGTGTAGATAAATCCATATTTATCACCTTGCACTAAACTAAAGTCAAAATGGATCAAATACCTCAACATAAAACCAGACACACTAAATCTGTTAGAAGAAAAAGTGGGGAAGAGCCTTGAGCTCATTGACACAGGAGACAACTTCCTGAACAGAACACCTACAGCACAGGCTCTAAGATCAACAGTTAATAAATGGGACCTCATGAAACTGAAAAGCTTCTGTAAAGCAAAGGACACTATCAATAGAACAAAACGGCAGCCTACAGACTGGGAAAAGATCTTCACCAAACCTATATCTGACAGAGGACTAATATCCAAAAATATATAAAGAACTCAAGAACATCAACAAACCAAATAATCCAATTTAAAAATGGGGTGCAGAGCTAAACAGAAAATTCTCAACAGAGGAATATCAAATGGCTGAGAAGCACTTGAAGAAATGATCAACGCCCTTAGTCATCAGGGAAATGCAAATCAAAACAACTCTAAAAGTCCATCTCACACCCATCAGAATGCCTAAGATCAAAACCTCAAGTGACAGCACATGCTGTTGAGGTTGTGGAGAAAAAGGAGCACTCCTCCATTGCTGGTAGGAATGCAACCTTGTACCAACACTTTGAAAATCAGTCTGGTGCTTTCTCAGAAAATTAGGAACAGCTCTACCCCAAGACCCAGCTGTACCACTCCTGAGCACATACCAAAAAGATGCTCGACCATTCAAGGACATTTGTTCAACTATGTTCATAGCAGCTTTATTCATAATAGCCAGAAACTGGAAACAACCCAGAGGTCCTTCAACCTAAGAATGGATAAAGAAACTGTGTTACATCTGCACAATGGAATACTATTCAGCTATTAAAAACAACAACATCATGGAATTTGCAGGCAAATGGATGGATCTGAAAAAGATTATCCTGAGTGAGGTAACCCAGACCCAGAAAGACACCTATGATATATACTCATTTATAAGTAGATATTAGCCATATAATACAGGAAAACCATACTAAAATCCACAGAAACAAAGAAGCTAAGTAACAAGGAAGACCCTAGGCAGGATGCTTAATTCTCATTCAGAAGGCAAACAGGATAGACACCAGAAGTGGTTGAAGAGAGGGAACCTGACAGGAGCCTACCATAGATGTCCTCTGAAAGACTCCACCCAGAAGAGGATTGAAGCAGATGCTGAGATGCACAGCCAAACTTTGGGCAGAGCGCAGGGAGTCTTACGGAAGAATAGTAGGACAGAAGGACCTGGAGGGGCAGGAACTCCAGAAGAAGACCAACAGAGCCAACAAATCTGGGCCCAAGGGGACCTGAAGAGACTAATGTACCAACAAAAGATGCACCCTAGACACCCTGCTCAGATGTAGCGAATAGGCAGCTCAGACTCCATGTGGGTTCCTTAGTAAGGGGATCATGGGGCTGTCTCGGACATGAACTCTGTTGCCTGCTTTTAGATTACTCCCCACTGATGAGGTGACCTTGCCAGGCCACAGAGGAAAAAGATATAGGCAGTCCTGATGAGACTTGACAGGCTGGGGTCAGTTGGTAGGGAAGGAGGTCTCCCCCTTTCTAAGGACCAAGGGAGAAGGGAGGAAGGAAGAAGGAGAGAGGGTAGGACCAGTATGAGATGAGGGAGGGAGCTATGATTGGGATGTAAAGTGAATACATTTTGAAAATAAGTTTAAATTTTTTTAAAAAGTTTAATCAGAGTGAGAGGTGCAAGACCTGCCCCCAAGAAAAGACTAGTAGGGCTTCAGTTTGCCACAATGATTGATAGATGGTGGATAGCAGAAAGTCATCAGCATCCACCACAGAATGAAACTAATCGGTTGTGTCTTATAGGAGAAACAGAGAGCTGGGTCTATACAAAAGTCTGTGAGTGTTAGACAGGAAAAAAAATGAGATATGAGGTTACCTGCTCAAGGGAAAATGGGGAAAAAGTTAAAAATGAAGCATGGAAGTAAAGAAAAACGCAAAAAGAAAGACACAAAAGGTGAAGAGGTGATGGCTAAAGGTCCTGGACGTAAAGGTAGGTACTAGACTGTGCCTTGCTGTATCCCCCAGGGTTCCTGCTGCACCGAGTCTCTTGCAGATGGTGAAAGAGGAGTTTTAATGAATCCTGGGAGCTAGTAAAATAGCCATTCAAATAGAGCATGAGATGCTTTGCAGTGGCCAGCAGAAAGCAGCAACCACACAGGGCTGATTAACAGGACACGGGGTGGGACATTAGGAACAGAGTCTTGGGGAACGTTCAGGAGCATTTGTATAAGGTCAGGAGACAAATGTGAATGTTGGACTGTGCTGGAGATCTCAGAGGGAGGCTGTTCTAAGGAAGAATAAACAGAAACCATTGCAACTAACAGGGGCCAAGAATAAGATATTATATAATATATTAATAACAATTATGCAATATTGCAGTGTTCAGGTAAGGACAAAGCAAAGGATCTTACTCTCAAAGACTTCTTGGGGAGTTAGGGAGGGATGCGACCAGCCTCACTGAGTACAGTTTAATCCAAGCTGGGACCCTGAGACCCTGGGACAGGGCCTGGAAGGTCAAGAATTACAGCATCATCTTCAGAACAGAGGGAAACTATTAGACCTATGTAAACCAGGGCATGGCAGACTAGAGCTGCATTGCTAAAACATCCCTCACTCCTAGGAGAATACACTGGGAAGGAAGCTGCTACCTGGCCCTGGCCATGATCGGTTAGAGGCTTGAGCCAAAACAAAGTATGAACTACAGCCATAGAAAGCCTGAGCTGGTGAGAAGCCAGCACAGGAAAAGGTACAGCAAGAGGAAGGCAGAGAACCAGTGCAGGAGGAGGCAAGGTAACAGTGATGTAATGGCAATGTTGCTGTCAATGTGATGAGATTTCATATCACACAGAAAACAACCCCCTAGGCAGGTCTGGGAGGGCATTTACAGAGAAGTTTCACTGAGGAAGAATGAGCTACCCTGAATGTAGGCAGTCCTATCCTATAGGAAGGGGTTTATGACTGAACAAGAAGGGTAAAGCAATCTGAGCATCAATACGCATCTCTCTCCTTCCTGACTGTGGATAGAGTGCAACCAGCTGCCTCCTGTTCCTGACGCCATGCCTTCCCCACCATGGTGGACTGTACCCGCAGACTGTGAGCCACAGTCCACCCTTTGTTTCTTGTGGTACTTTCATCTGGTCACAGCGACACGGAAAGTAACTAATCAAAGATGAAAGGAAAAGTGTCTTAGGCAGTGACTGGAAGCTCCCAAAATAAGGATGATTCAAAGAAGAGGGGTCTGTCTGGCAGTATGGACAGGTGGGGAGACTGTACAAAGGTAGGGAGAAGGGCTGCAAGATTCCACCTTCTGGGCAGTGCGCAGCCTTTGTGATGAGCTCTCCACAGCTGCAGGTGCCTGCTCTGGACCTGCATGAGAATGGGCCCATTAACAACCAGGCAAGGGTAGAGGAGAGACTCAAGGCCCTATCTCTTATTGCTGGTGTCCTCCAGATAGAGTCACAGAGAGAGGGAGTCTTTGCTGTCAGCTGTGTGCCCATGGGTGACCTCATCAGGCTCCAATAGTTAATCCCAATCTGTCTCGCCAAAGGCCTTGGTTAAATTAAATGGATCGCACAACAAAACTGAAAGTCATGAATCTGGGAAAGACAGGAAAAGGGGAAGTTGGTAGACTAGAGATGAAAGAAATAGAGAATGAAAGAATAGAGAAAGTCACAAGAATGTTATGTGTGCCTGTGTGTGTGACTGAGCATGCATGTTGTGTGTGTGTGTGCGTGTGTGTGAAATTGCCAAAGAACTTACTTAATATAAAACAAAATCACTTCTGTGGTCCACCTACAGTTTTACTCATTTGACAAGCTGTCTGTCTGTCCCTGGAGGTGCCCAGGGACATGTCTGACCAAACAGTCATCACTCACCTGGGTATGTCTGCATTCACACTCAACTTTTCCCAATGTGGACAACACACCGTTCCACAGACTGCCACCGGTGGTGAACAATAGCATCGGGGGACAGGAGCATCTGCAGGTTCACGGCACACAGGGGACCTTGCTCAGCTTCTGCCTGCACCCTCCCACGGAGGCAGGACTCTGGCTTTTCTCTCTCCTTTGCACACTCACTATTTTCATTATGAAATGTTTCAAACACACCAAGAAGTACTGCTGATAGCATAACAAATATCCATGTGCCAACTGCCGGGAGTGAGCAAAGGTTAGCTTTATCTTCAGTGTTTGCTTCAGGTCTTTCTTGAGGAAAGTAAAATATTACAGATGTGTCGTTGACCTCTATGAATCTCTTTCCAATTCCCCCCCTCGCCCTCCCCCCAGGAGAATTGCTACTCTGATGAAGTAGCATAGTCTACTTATTTGACTAAAGTATTCTACAAATCTAAGTAGCTGTAGATAGTGTGTGGTATTGTTTTACATGTTTTGAAATGTTTTGTGGGTAATATAACACATCCTTTTAACTTTAATTTATTCAGTTTATATGTTTATGTTATGTTTTGTTAGAACATGATTTATATATAACATAACATGTTTATGATTCAAATATATATTCAAATATAAATATATATATATATATATATGGGTTCTGTAGGTCTGGTCCATCTATGGTCACTCCTGTTTGTATTCCCATGTGAAAGGACACCATGACCTATACAATTGTTTTGTCTATACCAATCATTTTGTTGGTAATAACTGCAAACCTTTTCTTGTGTTCAGAAATCATCTGCGAGATCCCAAATTCCATCGTTTTTAACAAACACTGGTTCTACTTTTACCTTGGATTTTTCATTCAACTATCCAGGCAATTTAATCCCCCAGAAGCCATGGAACAATGACTAAGGAGCTTTGCCTACTGAAATCATCAGCCTCATCAATAAGTAACACGAGCCGAGTCACAGTTCACCTGGCATAGCTCTGGTGTTACGAGAAATATTTAAGAGTCCACGTTACACAAGCTGATCATTCAGAACAGCACCTGTCAAACACCTAGGACAGCTATGCCGTGACAATCTAATGAAATGATACCTGGCCTGAGGGCCTGATGGCTATTACCTCACTGCCAGACACTGGAATTGTGTGGCCTCAAAGTGTCAGGGCTGGTATAGGTAGAATGTGACTCTAGGATGCTACCCCAATATGGCGTTTGACCAGAACCCCAAAAAACAGACTGACAAAGAAGAGAGAATTGTTCTTCACCAGATCTGTGGCTTGTGTTGTTCTGCCTGTATTACACTGCATCCCTTTGTTTCTTCCTGTTTTGGCATGTAGGACAATTTTTTGGGGGGTGGGCCAGTGGTATGGGTGAGGAGAAGATGATAGAGATGGTACAGGTAGAGATGATGAAGATGGTGGTGGTGATGGCAATGGAAGTAGTGGAGATGATTGTCCCAGATGACAGTTTCATGTCAACTTGACGCCAAACTAGAGTTTTCTGGATGGAGGGAACCTCGATTGAGAAAATGCCTCCGTAAGATCTGGCTGTAAGTTATTCTCTTAATTAGTGACTGATGGTCCAGCCCATTGTGGGTGCTGCTGTCCCTGGGCTGTTTGATGGTCCTGGGTTCTATAAAAAGCAAGCCATAGGGAGCAAGACAGTAAGCAGCACTCCACCATGGCCTCCCCATCAGCTCCTGCCTCCAGGTTCCTGCCCTGCTTTAGTTCCTGTCCTGACTTTCCTTGATGATAAACTGAGATATGGAAGTCGTGAGCTGAATAAACCCTTTCCTCCCCTAGTTGCTTTAGCCATGCTGTTTTATTACAGCGACAGAGACACAAACTAAAGCAAGTTGGTACCCATAGTGAGGTATTGCTGTGACAGACCTAGCCATGTGTTTGGGAAGACTGTAGAAGGACTTTGGAATTTTGTCCAAGAAAAACCACTGAGTGGTAAGAACTCAGTGGGGTGATCTGTAGGAGCTTAAAGATAAGAATGTTGAGAGCCGTGCAGAAGATGGAGGCCTGGCTTGTGAGATTTCAGAGGACAGTTTAAAGACTCTATCGGGGCCATTTGCTATTTTGAAGTAAGATTCTGTCATTCCAGTCACCTGGGGCTGAAGGGTCAGCCATGACTAACAAGAGACCAGCACCACGGAAGCCAAACCTTTGCTTTCCTGGGAAAATTGCTGCTGGTTATCAGGAGCTAAGAAATTAGCCGTGATTAAGAGGAGACCAGTGTCACTGAGGTGACTTCTGGGAGCTGTTTCCTCTTGGTCAGCACACAGAAACTATATTTCAGAAGTGTCCAAGGTTGCACCTCATGCTGGTAGCCAAACTTGGTAGTGTCAGGGTCACCCAGATGGTACTGCTTCACCTCTAAGGCTGGATCAATAATGACCCTTGATCTACTTAAGAACATGAAGCAAAATAATGTTCAGCAGGACTCAGCAAACACGTGCTGTCACTGACCTTCTCTGTTTATTGAGGCCCCTCAACTACACGTAGTCAAGACTTCTAAGGTGCTGCCCCTTAGAAGTCACAGAGCATGCACACACACACACACACACACACACACACTCCATTCTGGTGGTTGCAATGACACAAATGATGTAGGAAGCTTCCCGTGCGTAGGAGGAAGGATGCTCAGAACCCTCCTTGCCCTGGTTCCAGCCTATCCCTCACCTACCCAGGGGCCTCACAGGGTGGTATGAGAATGCTAGAGGAAGAAAGGAAGAGCCAGTCTTGGAGAGCCAATGGAGTTTCTGTGGCCGGTGCTACCTCTCCTGCAGAAGCTTCTAGGAGCGTGTTGTCTACGCAGGTTCCTGGCCTCAGACTGAACAGAGTCAGACTCTAGAACACAGCTTGGATGCTAGAATTGCCCCCCATGGTGATCCTGCTGCCCACTAACACCTAACAACTAACACTAACACATAGCTGGATGCTGGAGCCACAGGCAGAGGCTCCCATGTGACATCATCCCTCAGAGTGCCGAGGCAGAAGAGATGGTTTCGGGAGGCATGCTGAGAACAGAGCTTTTGCCCAGCCCAGCCCACCTCCCTGTCCTCATTGCTCAGCTTGAGAATCTCTCCTATCTCCATCCATTCTGTTTCCATGTCTCATTCTCTGATTCTGTCCCTTTATCTCTCTCCTTACTCCTGTTTTAGGGACACTGTCTTTTCTTTCTCTTCCTCACTGCTCTACTCTCTCACTCTATCTCTATCTCTCTCTAGCTCTAGCTCTATCTCTCTCCTGTCTATCACTCTTCCTCTCCCCCTCCTTCTCTCCCCCTCCCTCTTCCCCTCTCTTGCTCTTTTTTCTCTTTTTCTCTTCCTCTATCTCCCTTCCCATCTCTCCCCTCCCTCATTCCTCTCTCCCTCTCTTT